>NC_142063.1:772500-1095000 GCF_059756535.1 Pantherophis guttatus
CCCATGAATAGTTCAGCTGGGCTTCTGTGTGTGGTGGCATGCGGGGTGATGTGTTGCGTGAAGAGGAATTTGTCGATCCTCTCTTGCCAATCACCGGTGCCTATCTTGGTGAGAACTTCCTTGGGGAGCCTCACCATCCTTTCAGCTTGTCCATTCCCTGCCGACCTGTATGGGGCGATGAGGGCATGGCAGATGCCCAGCTCGGCCAGGAACGATTCCATCGGCTTGGCGGTGAACTGCGGCCCGTTGTCCGACACCAGGATGTCCAGAATGCCATGGGTGGCAAAAAGTCTGCGCAGAGCCCGGATGTTTGCCTCGGTGGTGATGGTGGGCATCTGGATGACTTCCAGGCATTTGGAGAATGCATCCACCATGATGAGGAAATATTTACCCACCATGGGCCCCGCAAAGTCAATGTGCACACGGGACCAGGGGGCACTAGGCCTCTCCCATTCCGTGGGTTGTGCTTGTGCTGGCGCTGGTCTGACCTCTTGGCACGGGGCGCATCTGGAGACCCATTGTTCAATGTCTTTGTCCAGGTTGGGCCACCAGACATAGCTCCTGGCCAGCGCCTTCATCTTCACAATGCCGGGTGCCCAATGTGAAGGCTTTCTAGGGTCCTCCTTTGCAGCGGTTGTGGTATCACTACTCTGTCGCCCCAGAGTAGGCAGCCCGTCATTGTTGAGAGTTCTCGCTGCTTCCTTAAGAACGGGCTGAACTCTTCGCCCACTTTTTCTGATGGCCAACCCCTCAGGACCCAGGACATGACTTGCCTGAGGGTCTTCTCCTTCTTCGTGTGAGCTGCCACATCTGTGGACGATACTGGGCACTTTAAGTCTCCATCAATGTGGAAAAGACTGAGGGTGGGTGCTGGGTCTTCCACTGGTTCTTGCATTGGGCACCTGCTGAGGGCATCCGCATTGCTGATGGTTTTGCCGGGTCTGTGTCTGAGCGTGTACGAATACCTGGCAAGGAAGATGGCCCAGCATGTCATCCTGGGCAACATGTATGTCGGTGTTTGTTTGTCGCCTGTGAATAGTCCGAGGAGGGGCTTATGGTCGGTGATGATCTCGAATGCCCTCCCATAGAGGTATTTGTGGAAGCGCTTGATGCCAGCCACGATGGCCAAGGCTTCCTTATCCAGCTGGCTGTAGTTGCGCTCAGCTGCCACCAGAGTCTTGGAGAAGAATGGAATGGGGGCTTCTGTGTTGTTGGGCAGTTGATGGCTGAGGACAGCCCCGACTCCATATGGGGACGCATCGCAGGTCAATACCAGCGGTAGCGTCTCGTGATACTGGATCAGTACGCTGTCCAAGGATAGTAGCCAACTGATGTTTCTGAACACGGTTTCTTCAGCTCTACCCCACTGCCAAGGGGCCACTTTTCCCAGAAGGCAGTGGAGTGGCTCAGCAACGGTGGCTTTCTGTTTAAGGAAAATGCTATAGAAATTTAGCAATCCCAAGAAAGCCTGAAGCTCTTGCTTGTTTTTGGGGGCCAGAGCTTCATGAATCGCCTTGACTTTAGATTTGGTGGGGTGTATGCCAGTGCTATCTATTAAATAGCCCAGGAACTCTACCTCCTGGACCCCAATGATGCATTTGTCTCTCCTCACACGCAGACCCTTCTCCTGGAACCACTTCAGGGTGAGCTTCAGCCATTCCAAGAGTTGTGATCTGGAGGTGCCGGAGATTAGTACATCATCGAAGTACGGCACCACCCCGGGAATGCCTTGGAGAAGGCGCTCCATCATAGATTGAAATATGCCAGGGGCTGCGCTGACTCCAAATTGGAGGCGGTTGCATTTAAATGCGCCCCGGTGGGTGACAATAGTCTGAGCCTCCACAGTTTTTTGGTCGACTGGCAGTTGCTGGTAAGCCTGGGCCAGGTCCAGTTTCGCGAATATGATCCCACTCCCAAGTGAATGCAACAGATGTTGCACCACTGGAACTGGGTATGCGCTCCACTGTAATGCCTGGTTAATCGTGCATTTATAATCGGCACAGATGCGCACAGACCAATCATGCTTCAGTGGGGTCACAATGGGGGTCTCCCATGCAGAATGATTGATCGGTTCCAATATGCCTTGGGCGATCAGTTTATCCAACTGATCGTCTACTTTAGGCCGAAATGCAAATGGAATCCTGTGGGGCTTGAGCCGAATTGGGGTGATTGATGTGTCTAGATTGAAAGATATGGGTTTCCCCACAAATTTACCTAGGCTGCCATCGAAGATGTCCTTGAACTCTTCAAGGAGCTTGTCGAGTTCGTCCTGCCGAATCTGGTGGATTCCTCTGATTGAGACCCCTAGCAGCTCGAACCACTCCACTCCAAGGAGGGTCGGGCAGCTGTCCTTGACGATGGTGATGGGTAAGTCGCCCTTGAACTTGTGGTAGCTGATGCTCAGCAAAGCTCACCCCTGATCTTCTCCTGATCGGGATTGAATGAAGCCAGCGAGATTTGTGGCGCTGCCATGGCTCTCGTGCTCTCAGCTCTTAGTGACTCCAGCTCAGTGATTTGCTCTCTTGAGTCGGGCTGGGTGGTGATGGTGCCACGAGGTTCTTCGCTGTGGTTCTTGAAATCTTTCGTCACCAGTGTTAGATCAGCGCAGGGAAAGAATACGCGAGCAGCGAGGTCTGTTCAGCACTTTAATAGTGAGAATAAGAACAGCCTGCTGCGCTGCCGGGCTCACCTTATAAAGGGAGCTGGCAGGCAAGCCGGCGAATGACAGAATTTTAAAACTCCCACCGGTGGACTAGCCAATCCGGCAGCATGACCATATATGGACATAACACCTGGTCTAGGACAACTCACTGTGGCCAACTTGCCTTGACTATCTTGCAGTGGCCAACTCATCGAGGGACAAGAGTTACACTAATATTAAAGAAATGGTGGAACAGAATCATTAAAGAAAGAATGAAAAAGGAAGAAAGAATGAAATGGGAATGACAAAAATTAAAACAACGTTTTAATTATTTTAAATGATTAAATTGAATTGTTGAATTGTCTCATGAGCTGGCTGTGGTGAGTTGACTCATTCTGGCCACGATGCCCCCATTAATGCTCATACTATCTGAATAAATGATGTCATAGGCCAAATGCCATCTTGGTTGCTTCATATGTAGGTCACAGGCCCAACTTCCTCTTGACTTGCAGGTTCCTTTGAGACACAAACATGTTTTCTCCTTTCTGGTGTATGAAGAGAAACGATGGAAACTTGCTTTTCCTTGCAATTATCAGAAGAACAGTAATTCTTCATGTGCCGCCCGCCCTCTGCCCCCTGTGGATTTCTACCTAGAAAAATCTTTCCAAGATAAAATCTGTTTCAAAGAGCATGTTCTGACTTCTCCAGGTGTGGCAAAAATAACACCTTTCCTTGTCTTGCAAAGAACTAACTCCTCCGTTTGCTGGCCCAGGTTTTCTCTTCGGTCACAGCCCAAACACAGGTAAGTGGTTGATATAAATATGCCCTGCTGAGGCCATCCAGGTGGCATGACCTCTCTCTATTGTGCTAAAGCTGTGGTGAGATTTCAAGGGCTCCCTGCCATTCAGCTTCTGCACAAACCTTGATTTCTGATCTAGGAGGGAAGGTGAGAAGAAGAATGACTGGGTTGCCTCTCCTTCTGCTGCTGCTGCTCTTCTGGCTCCTGCCTCCAACTTCTGCTAAGAGGAAGCAAAGTGTATGTGTGTTGACAAACCCTTTCCAGACTCCGGAACAATGGGACTATTACAGGTCTGGTGACTTCATCATTGGTGGGAATTTGAACCTGCAGACCTTTGATCCCTTCAATTTTCAAGACTATGAAAACACCTTATTCTCACGTCTTTTTGGAAAGGAGTAAGTTTCACCTGGAAAGAAGTAGATCGTTATTTGCTTTGTTTGGGGCTCAGGGACCCGTCTAGGAAGCCCTTCCTCTAGAGAGGTTTGCAATGTCCCAGTGTAGTTGAGATCTTTCTACTTTTCTCAGTAAAAAGCCAAATTCATAAAATAGGCTAGAATTCCCAACCTTTCCAGAACTCTTCCCCAGGAAGAGGAGAACATAAGATATAAAGGAGGAAAACGCCTGAGATCTTGTGTTGGTCTAATTCAGTAGTTGACTTATAATATTAACCTGGACTGAAAGTCGTGCTGGAAAGCTCAAGGAGAAGCTCACAGCTTTTCCAGGGTGGGGTATTGTAAAAATGATAAAACTCAGTGTTGGAATCAGCAGAGCTGATGAAGAATGGCTTTCAGGACGTCTGTGCAGCCTTGTGCTCAGCAATGGTTAGCAGACCTGAAGACGCTGCTCCAAGAGAGGCTCAGATTGAGTAGGGTGGAAAAGGAGCAACTGGGAAGGATGAGAGCCACTGGAGCAGAGTGAAGAAGGGAGGGAGGACAGAAGGGCATAACATGGTCCGGGATTTGGATGGAGAGACGTTTCTGCTGTCTTATAAAACTATCAATTTTTTTAATCAAGCAAGATCCTTAATAAACAAGCCTTATGAACGTGGGACTTGCTGCTCCATAGAACACACACACACACACACACACACACACACACACACACACACACACACGACAAGACAAACCCCACCAACCACACACAAGCTGACATGTAATGTTCTCCAATTTTTATGTATTCTGTTGTTTATCTATTCTATTCTATTCCATATCCTGTTCTGTTCTGTTCCGTTCTGTTCCGTTCCGTTCCACTCCATTAAGAGAGGTTTTTTCTCACAATAGCATCATCAGCAAGAACTACCAGCAGTTCCTGGCTTTGATGTTTGCAGTCAGAGAGGTCAACAAGGATCCAGTTCTCCTGCTCAACATCACCCTTGGCTTCCACATCTACGACAATCACAAGTTGGAGAGGAGGATTTTCTTATTCAGCCTCTCCCTGCTCTCCACACGAGGACAAATGGTCCCAGGTTACAAATGTGACCAGCGGGAGCCTCTGCTCTCTGTCATTGGAGGTCTCAACTCCAGATCCTCAAGGCTGATGGCCTCCATCTTCAGCATCTTCAAGGTTTCGCAAGTAAGGGTTAGTTGGAGGCAGTATGGGGTAGACAAACAAGAGAAGCACATAGTGTCCATGGAGAGTCTCAATGCAGGTCATGGTTGTCCCAAAGGTACTTTTCAAAAAGTAACTAGAATTTCTTGGTTTTTTCCTTGAATATGTTTGACTTCTCATCCAAGAAGCCACAAGTTCTGAGGGCTTCCTTGATGTGCTTTAGGAATCAAGGAAGCCCACACAGCTTGTGGCTATCTTGAAACTCAGAAAAAGAACCAGTAGGAGCTTCTCCATAACAGACAAAGATGAGAACAATAAACAGAGTGTCAACTTGCAAAGCTTTCAAGTTGCCATGAGCAGGAGGGAGGGAGAACTGAAGTGAATTCCATACATTCTTTCTCACCGAAATCAGAAGGAGGGTGTTAGGTTTCACAGCCAGCCAAAGTGGTTAATTGGAGAATGTGATTTATGACATGGCCAGAGAGGAGGGGAGAGACAGGGTCATAGGGGAACGTAAATCTACGTAGGATCAGTCCTGACTGCATCTGAGTATTGCCGGAATGGTGCTCCCAATAAATGAATATATTTCCTTTGAAGTTTGGATCATGGCTCATGAATTAATTAGGGCATCTTTCGGAAACTTGACACAGAGCATGTTACCATTCCATACAAAAATATCTGAAAAACTCAGGAGGATTTTCAACCAACACAAGATACATGCACACCTTAAACCCAATAATACATTAAGGCAGAAACTTATTGTGGAGTTGGGATCGTAGAAACACCCAGGAGCATAGAAGAGTTCAGAGGCAGATGCATAAATAAATGTCTTAAACGTATTTATTCATACGATAAATCATATTAACTATGTACAACAGAGATCAAGTCTCATGAGGAACAAACATGAAAAGAGAGAGATGAAGAGAGTGAGGTGGAAAAGGTTGGAGGGGGTTTTATATTCAGGGTAAGCCTCTCCTTTCCACACAGGGGTGGAGACACTCTCTGCCTCCACTGGTGTATATATGACACATGTGCCAATGGCTTGCAAATACTTGACACTTATCCACCTCAAGAATACAAGACACAAATTGAGCAATTTGGTATATGCAGTAGAATGCAGTAGAGACATGTGCTGATCTGTATATTGGAGAAACAAAACAACCACTTCACAAACACATGGCACAACATAGGAGAACAAACCCATCAGGACAGGGTTAAGCAGTCTATCTGCATTTGAAAGGCAAAACTCACTGCTTTTGAAGACAGCAAAGTCCACATTATGGACAGAGAAGACTGCTGATTTGAAAGAGGAGTCAAAGAGGTCATCTACTTTAAAATTGAGCAGCCCTCTTTCAACAGAGGGGGAGGGATATGACACCACCCATCTCCTGTTCACAACACAGTCCTTTCAGCAGTTCCAATAAGGTTGGTTCCACATCTATTTGCACTGTTAAGATAATGCTGAGAGCACAGATAAATCTCCCAGTGGCCTCAATGACTCTCAGAAAGAGTGCTAATGACCAGATGACTGCAAAGAATATAACCTCTCCCATTCTCCACCATTCAGTCAGAACTGAGGAAGCTTCTTGGATGAGAAGCAAAAGGTTTTCATTTAAGGAAAAAACCAAGAAAATCCAGTTGCCTTTTGGAAAAAGCACCTTTGGGATAAGAGTAGCACACACAGGAGCTAAATGTGGTTTGAGGGTAGGGCACATCCGGAGTACATGACTTAAAGAATCCATGATGTAGTTGACTTGATTTTTATATTTTGTGTGTTAAGATAAGTTTTAATCTAACTCCAAGAAATAGAGAATGGAATAATTCTGAACGCTAAACTTTCCAGGAGTGGTTCCATCCTAACCTATTCTTCATAAAAGTGTAGCTACCTTTTCCATACAGTTTATTCATTTTATCAGGTGGAAGGTTTGTTCTCCTATCTGACATGTCACAGCCAGGCAAAATATGTTACAGTAGTGGCCAAAATTGTGGAAACCTTTTGGGAAAACTATATTTTCTAAAACTAGCTAATAACACCACTTTTTTTTTTTGGAGTAGTACCATAAAATTATATATCAATGGAAAGATAATTTCATCAAGAATATAATGCAATAACTTTTATGAGGGATTTGCTATTAGAATAGCAGTTACAGTATAAAGAAGAAAAGTGAAACGTGTAGAAAAAACGAGATATATACAAAAATGATCACCATGTCAGTTAATACTTAATTGGGTGACCTTTAGCATGAATGAAAGCCTTACAACGTCTTTTCATGGAGTGAACCAAGTCTTTTAATTCTACGGCTGTGAAACCAGGATTGAAGGATGGCTTCTATTAACTGGGTTTATTGCTGGGTTGCTTCTGACTAACAAGTTTCTAGAGTCGGCTCCATAGATTTTCAATTGGGTTAAGAAGGTCAGGGCTATTCCCAGGCCATTCCAGCAGTGGAATAGGATTATCTTGAAACTCCCAAAAAAAGTGGTGTTATTAGCCATCAAATCTCAAAAATACACTTTCCCCAAAAGGTTTCCATAATTTTGGCCACTCCTGTAACTGGTGGCTCTTCCTAAGAAGGGAAGAAGCTTAAGGTTGCTACTCAAAGTGAGTCGGGTTGATTGGTGGGACAAGAAACGAAGAAAGCAAAGACCATAAATTCTTACGTTGAATCTCATTTTCTCCAGCTCGGTGTTGGCTTTGAGGTCTCTCAAAGAGACAGAAGAGTTTATCCTTCCTTCTTCCGGATAAATCCCAAGGAATTTCCTCAGTATGAGGGTTTAGTCCAGCTGTTCCTGTATTTCCAGTGGAACTGGGTTGGGCTGGTGGCCCCTGAAGATGACATTGGAGAACATTTCATCTCAATTTTGATGCCGATCCTGAAGGAGAAGGAGATCTGCCTGGCCTTCAGCAACCTGTTCATTTCTGATAACATTGCAAAGTTGGATTTAAACTCCCTTCTCAAAATCTTATTGAAAGCTGAAGTGGTTATTCTCTTTGGAGACTTTAGAAATGTTTCATTTTTCCTGAGCCATTTGTATGATGATTTACTCTCTAGAAAGTCCCCGTTTTGGAAAGTTTGGCTAATAACTTCCCATTGGACATTTGGTGCGATAAGATATCCATACAGTTTGAGAGTTTTAAAGCTCTTGCATGGAGCTTTGCATTTTAGAGACCACGCCGGGGACGTCCCCGAATTCAGCCGTTTCCTCCTGTCTTTAGACCCTTTGAAGCCCCAAGGGGACGTCTTTCTCCCACTATGGTGGCAAAGGGTCTTTAACTGCAGGTTCCATAAACCAACTAGGTCCTACAAACAATGCACAGGAAAGGAGAATTTACAGAATCTGCCATCTTACGTGTTTGAAACAAGCATGACGGGTGAAAGTTACAACATCTACAATGCTGTTTATGCTGTGGCACACGCGTTACATGCAATGCATGGATCAGGAACGCGACCAGCCATGATGAGGCTTGGAAAGAGGATCTCCAATGTCCAGTCATGGCAGGTAATCCCTGGCACTTTTTAATCCAATCCACAGAGAGGAAACTTCCCATAAGTATTTCTTGAGTTACGAATGAAATATCTGCATGCTATTTATTTGCTGCCTATTTCGCCATGGGCCTACTCTAGGTGACTTACTACAATAAAAATGAAGAAACGAAAAGAGTGTAAGCAAAACAGAAGTAGAATAATAAAACAATAAAATAAATAATGAGAACAAAATACAGTACAAGAATACAACAACATGATGACCGAACAGTTGGATGGGTGGACAGTAGCGAGCAAGGGAGGGGGAATAGGAGTCTGTCCATCAATCCAGCAGCCCCCCTCCAGCATGGAAGTGCCCCATTGAGTCCGGTCTTCAGCTACCTATGGAAGGGAAGGATGGTGGGGGGAGATCTTAGCTGAGAAAGTGGGATGTTCCGAAGAGAGGATGCAGTAGGATCTAGGGTAGGGATGGCTAACCTTTTCTGGATGGAGTGCCAAAAGCATGCATGAACCCCCCAAATGCGATGCACGTTCACTCCTGCACATGCACTAATGACCCCCTGCATGGCCCTCACCCCTGTGTGTGCATGACCCATGCATGTGCCCCAACCCTGTGCATGCACACACGATGTCCTGCACATGCCCCACCCGCACATGTGTGTGCACCCCCTGCATGTGCCCCACCCCTGCGCATGCTCAGCAGAGACCCGACAACCATGCGTGAACTGGGGCGATGTCTTGCATGCCCACAGAGAGGGTACTGCATGCCACCTGCGGCACGTGTGCCATAGGTTTGCCATCAAACTCACCACATCACGTTGCCATCACATGACGTATCATGATGATTTTCCCTTGACGGAGCTGGGGTGGGCGTGGCCTGCATGTGACGCATCCGGCCCGTGGGCCACCAGTTTGACACCTCTGGCCTAGGGTCACCGCAGCCGACTCACCACGGGAGAACCCTGCAGGACCAACTTGCTGTGGCCAACTCATGTCTGCACCCAGTTCACCACAGGTCTCCCGCTGCAGCCGATGCATCCTGGGTGTTTATCCTCAGCTGGCCCTCTGCTGGCATTCCCCACCTCACTGGTCAACCGCCAGTAGCGATGGAGGCGGGTGGTTCGGAGAACTGGTAGCAAAAATCCCTGCCCCCTCCCCATACCTAGCTGAGCCGCACAATCATCAGAGGCTTTTTTTTAACTTTTAAAAGCATTTTTTAGGCTTAGGCCCGGGGTATTTGGCGGACCATCTGTGGCCAGTGACAGCTCCCCATCGCCCGGTGTGTTCCCACAGGGAGGGCCTCCTTGGGGTGCCGTCAGCCAGATAATGTTGGCTGGTGACCTCTAGGGAGCGGGCCTTCTCTGTGGGCGCACCTACCGTGTGGAATCAGCTTCCCCTGGAGCTCCGGGTGGCCCCTAACCTTCGCTCTTTCCGCCGTGACCTTAAAACATGGTTATTTCGCCTAGCTGGTTTGGACTGAAGGGGTTTTAAAGGGGATTTTAATGGTCTTTTATAATCCTATTGGGTATTTTAATATTGTTTTTGCTTGTTTTTATTGTTGTGAGCTGCCCTAAGTCCTTCGGGGATAGGGCGGCATACAAGTTTAAATAATAAATAAACAAATAAACAAATAAACAAACAAACAAACAAACAAACAAATAAATAAATAAAATGTTTGTACAACCTCTTTGGCCAAAAAAATGTTTTTAAAAGTTAAAAAAAAAAGCCTCTGATGATCGCGTGGCTCAGCTGGGATCCTCAAAGGCTTTTAAAAGCATTTTTCCTACAACCTCTTTAGAGGTTGTAGAAAAAATGCTTTCAAAAGGCTCTGACGATCCAAGCTGAGTTGCCTGATCGTCAGAGGCTATTTTTCTTTTAAATGCCTCTGATGATCCTGATCGTCAGCGTGTCGAGACCGCCCCTCGACAATACAACCCACAGCGGCACGCAGGAAGCCCTGATTGACAGCCACCAGCAATAAAGAACTTTAGGGGGTTGATTGGGGGTGTTTGGGGACTCACAGACACATTGGTGGTGGGGGTGTTTGTTATCCTAGGCGGTCGGTCACGTAGCGGCCGGCATAGGGAGACTCGTCGATTGACACCTTCCCTCCGTTGGAATTGAGGGACGAGCCGTTTCGCGCATGCGCCAGGAACGCTGTACCCGGAAGGGCGTGGGTGCGGCTGGTGCGGGGATTTAAAAGGGCGTGGGAGGCAGACGCTCCCAACGCCGACTTTGTGCTAATTGCATGTGTACTGCTTGGTTTCGCCGGAGCTGCTTGACCGAATTAAACTGCTGAAGCATCTAACCGCTGTCTGTAGCGTTTTCTTCCTGGTTTGGCCAGGCTCACGGCGTCAAGTCTGACAGAAAGTCGGCGTTGCTCTTACCCCAGTTTGACCGGTAATGGAATCGGTATGGCGGAAGGTACGGAGGCCGGTGCACCGGGGCTGGAGGAGGCGTCCGTAGGGGACACCGTAGTGGAGGCGGTCCAGACGACGGAGCTGCAGGTGGTGCATCCCAAAGAAAAGTTACCACTGCTGCAAGAGACCCTCTCCACGGACGCGGGGCCAGCCGGCGCTAGCGATGGAAAGCCCGCTGTGGGGGAGTGGTGGCAGAGTTCAGCTATCGCTGGGACTAAGCAGCTGACCCCTCAGTCGAGCGAACCATCGTTCCAGGGGTGGAGGGAGCGGCGTTGGATGGAGGAGGAAGAGTGTGATTGGAGTTACTCCACGGGGGTGGGAACTTCCACCCTGGACGTGCTACGTGAGACATTTGGAGAAGCAAGCTTCAGAGACGCCCCATCTTGGCAGCCATGGGCGCCAAGTCAGGACGTCTGGCAGGGGGACACCCGAAGCAGTACGGAGACCCGGTTCCATCTCGCCAGCCCGAAGCTTCTCATCGAGAGAGGAGTGAATCGCCCTGGACAGCGGGAGCCTCCCCCTTCAGAGTCGGCTCCATCATCATGGGGGGGCCCTTCGCGTGGGCAGGACCGGGCGGCCCTGCGTCGCCATGGGGCCCCACCTATGGGTCCCTCGGCCCTCCGCGACCGTTCTGGGCTGCCTGCAGGCGGGGTGGGTACCGTCCAGGATACTCGGGTGGCAGGCCCGCCTCCTTTGTGGGTGCCTGGGCAGGGCCAGCCGCAACAACACCTTTGGGGCCCTCCCCCTATACAGGCAACCTTCGATGGTAGTGCAGACAGAGTGTCTTTATTTCTCAGTCAAATTTTGAGTTATATGGACCTCTACGGCCATCTATACCCGTCACAGTGGGCGGTTGTGGTTGCCATTACCACTGTTCTCACAGGTGAGGCAGCAGACTGGGTTGCTGACCTTCACAGTGATCATGCAAAAGAACTGGCAAACGTAGGGTTGTTCCTAGAGGCATTACGCTCCCGGTTCGAGGACCAATCAAGGACACAGCTTTTGGAAGGGGAGCTAGTAGCCCTAAGGCAAGGCGGGCGTCCTGCCAGGCAATACGTTAAGGACTTCCGTACAGTAGCCAGCCGCCTACGGTCCTGGCCTGAACGGCTCTTAGTGCACCAGTTTCGGATGGGCCTGGATAGGGAGCTAAGACAGGACTGTGTTTATAGGGGCCTACCACCAAAGCTGTCGGAGTGGTTCAGTGCTGCAGTAGATCTACCGTATTTTCCGGCGTATAAGACGACTTTTTAACACATGAAAATCTTCTCAAAAGTCGGGGGTCGTCTTATACGCCGGGTGTCGTTCTCCTGTAACCAGACAGACCAGCCCGAAAGGCTCTGACGAGCCTTAAATGGCTCTGGCGATCCCAGCTCTGACGATCCCAGCTTTGCCTGCTAATCAGGCAATTCAGCTGGGATCGCCAGAGCCATGGAGAAGAGAAAAACTTTTCCCCCTCCAGCTTGCTTACCTTAGCTCAGTGGTTGGGGGTCAAACAACCCTTTCACAGGGGTTTTGATGGTGGTGCAATACAGAAAAACGAGCGCAGCCCTCGCCATCCGGAATGAATGGTGCTGTTGTGGCGGTGGGGGAGGGGGCGGCAGAAGCGGGAAGAAGCGGCGTTTGCGATGGCTGGAAGCTGTGGGAGTGAAGCACTACTTTCATTTGTACGGCAGTAGCATTCCGCCTTGGTATATTTGTGTCAGGAGTGGCGCAAGGCAGCCTTTGTTTCCTGCTGCCTGGGACTCAGAGTGGTAAATGGCGTCTGATCCGGAGAGCTGCTGGATTTTGCTCTCTAATCCGGATGCCAAATCGGCCCCCTGCAAACTCTCGTCTCTCGAGGAGCGCTCCCTGAAGCGGGGCTGGGAACTTTGGTTGGACTGCTTGAGAGAGGAGAGCTTGCAGGGGGGCGATCTGGTGTCTGCAATGGAGAGCAAAATCCAGCTTTTTCTCTCCGCTATAAGAGCGGCATCCGGCTTTTTCTCTCCGCTGTAAGAGCGGCAGCCCTCATCTCCTAATGCTTGGGACTCGGAGTGGTAAATGGTGACTGGTCCGGGGAGCAGCTGGATTTTGCAGTCCCAAGCATTAGGAGATGAGGGCTGCCGCTCTTACAGCACTCTTACAGTGGAGAGAAAAAGCCGGATGCTGCTCTCCATTGCAGACACCAGATCGCCCCCCTGCAAGCTCTCCTCTCTCAAGCAGTCCAACCAAAGTTTCCAGCCCGCTTCAGGGAGCGCTCCTCGAGAGACGAGAGTTTGCAGGGGGCCGATCTGGCATCCAGATTAGAGAGCAAAATCCAGCTGCTCTCCGGATCAGATGCTATTTACCGCTCTGAGTCCCAGGCAGCAGGAAACAAAAGCTGCCTTGCGCCGCAAATATAGCAAGGCAGAATCCTGATGCTGCACTTTCAGCAGACAGATGAGGGCTGCCTTGGCCATCGGCTGGCGCAAATATACCAAGGCGAATGCTCATGCCGCACAAGTTCAAGTAGTGCTTCGCTCCCACACTTCTTCCGGCCCTCAGTCTCTCAGGGAGATGCTTGACTTCCTCTCAGCCCCAAGACACTGGCTGGCCCATGAGATGAGAGAGAGAGAGAATGAGAGAGAAAGAGAGAGAATCAGAATGAGACAGAGAGAGAAGAGACAAAGAATGAAAGAGAGAATGAGAGAGAGAGAATCAGAGTGAGACAGAGAGAGAAAGAGAGAGAAAGACAGAATGAAAGAGAATGAGAGAAAGAGACAGAGAATCAGAGAGAGAGAGTGAGAGAGAGAATGAGAGACAGAGAAAGAGACAGAATGAAAGAGAATCAAAGAATCAGAGAGAGAATGAGAGAGAATAAGAGTGAAACAGAGAGAAAGAGAAAGACAGAATGAAAGAGAATGAGAGAAAGAGACAGAGAATCAGAGAGAGAGAGAGAGAATGAGAGACAGAGAAAGAGACAGAATGAAAGAATCAAAGAATCAGAGAGAGAATGGGAGAGAGAGAGAGAAAATGAAAGAGAATCAGAATGAGAGAATCAGAATGAGAGGGAGAGAGTGGGGAGAGAGAGAGAAAGGGGGAGAGAGAAAGAGAATGAGAGAGAAAGAGTGGGAGAGAGAGAAAGAGAAAGAGGGGGAGGGAGAAAGAGAGAAAGAGTGGGGGGAGAGAGAAAGGGGGACAGAGAGAAAGAGAATGAGAGAGAGTGAGGAGAGAGAGAAAGAGGGGGAGAGAGAAAGAGAGAAAGAGAGTGGGAGAAAGAGAGAGAGAAAGAGGGGGGAGAGAAAGAGAATGAGAGGGGGGAGAGAAAGAGAAAGAGTGGGGGAAAGAAAGAATGAGAAAGAGAGGGAGAGAGAAAGAGAATGAGAGAGGGGGAGAGAGAAAGAGAGAATGAGAAAGAGTGGGAGAGAAAGAAAGAGAGGGAGAGAGAGAGAAAGCGAAAATGAGAGAGAGAGAAAGAGAATGAGAGAGAAAGAGTGGGAGACAGAGAGAGAGAGACAGACAGGAGGGAGAGTGCCTGAAGGACCCCATCCCGTACTGGGAGTCCAGGTGCTTCAGCAAGCGGTGCACTGGATTCGTATTAGTGGTCCGCGAAATTTAAAATTATGAGGTTGGTGGTCCCTGAGGTCCAAAAGGTTGGGGACCTCTGGCCTAAGACCATCGGAAAACACATATTTTTGATGGTTTTAGGAATAACTTTATCGTTGGGGGTCACCACAACATGAGGAACTGTATTAAAGGGTCGCGGCATTAGGAAGGTTGAGAACCACTGCCTTAGCTGCTTGCCTTGCTTCGCTTGCCTGAATCCATTCCATCAGCAAGCAACTCCCTGCCTGCAACCAAGCAGGCAGGGAGTTGTGGACTTCAACTCCCAGAATTCCTCAGCCAGCAAAACAAAGCTGGCTGAGGAATTTTGGGAGTTGAAGTCTACAAGTCTTAAAGTTGCCAAGGTTGGAGACCCCTGTTCTATTGGGTATGGTAAGTTTTTTTCCCCTTTGGGATCTTTAAAAAAAAATAGTTAATTGGGGTTTTTTTTAGTTCTTTTTTAGACCTAGCCATTTAAAGTTTAGGAAGTTTTAAATTTAGCTTTCATATAAAAATAAAAATAAAATAAAATAAAATAATATTTGTGCAGCTTTCTGAGATTTAGTGTGTTTCTGTGGTGTTTCACTCTAACTACACAAACACACAAAATCTCACAAAGCTGTATGTGGAATTTTGTGTGTGTAAAGTGTGAAAGTTGGGTTTTTGGGCTTTTTGTGGCTGTGTGAAGTTCCTGCTTGTTGCAGGGGCCATTTTGGGTCTAGCACAGCTACTTTTACATTGTGGATGAGCCAGTTGTGTTGTGTTGTGTTGTGTTGTGTTGTGTGTGTGTAAAGCGTGAAAGTTGTTTTTTGGGGCTTTTTGTGGCTGTGTGAGGTTCCTGCTTGTTTCAGGGGCCATTTTGGGTCTAGCACAGCTGCTTTTACATTGTGGGTGAGCCAGTTGATGTTTTTTTAATTTTTATTTGGTGTGCGTTGGAAGAGGGGTAGTCTTATACGGCGAGTATAGCCCAAACCCTATATTTTAACAGGAAAATTTGGGGGTCGTCTTATACGCCCAGTCGTCTTATACGCCGGAAAATACGGTAGATGTCGGGTTAAAGGAATTCCGTTCATGGGGAGTGGCTACCTATCCACTTCCTCCTCGACGTAGCACAGAGAAGCCATCGCCTCAGCGTGGTGTGAGCTCCTCTTCGTCAGACTGGTCCAGAGCAACGACGCCGACGGTGGCTCGAGGTCCGCGGCTGGAGCCTGAGACGCCTGCGGAGCGTGAGGTGGTGCAGGTAGCGTCTGAAAGCAGTGGAGATGACGCTCCAGCGGATCCTATGGTGAGTGACCCGATACACCCTTTCGTAATTCCTATCGTGCTACGACATCCCCAAACGCTGAGGGTAGTTCAACAACATGCCCTGATAGATTCGGGCTGTACCCGGTGTCTCATCCGGGAAGCAGTGGCAAGAGATCTGGGATTACGAACATTGAAATTGCAAAAGTCCATTAGGTTTGAACAGATGGATGGATCCCTTCTAGGTGGTAAACCAGCGACCCGTGTAACTGAGTTAGTGAGGCTGGAAATAGGGGAACATTGGGAGACTATCCGCTTTGTGGTGGTGGACGCCATGATTGAGCCCGTCATACTAGGGTTAGCGTGGCTGGATAAGTGGAGACCCAGAATATGGTGGGAGGGAGGGTTCAGACGGCTCCGCTTAGGTGTTGGCCCGGAACCAGAGCTGGAATCCCATGGGGACCAGGCGGGAGTACAGTGTGAAGCCAACAACCCTCCCCATTCAGGGTACCCCGATGTATATGAGGATTTAGCGGATGTGTTCAAAGAGGAAGAATGTGAGGTGTTACCCCCTCATAGAGCCACCGATTGTGCCATAGAGCTAAAACCAGGCGTTAAGCTACCCAAGCCACGTATGTACGCCATGACCAAAGCAGAGTTGGAGGAGCTCAGGAGGTACATCGATAAGAATCTAGCAAGGGGCTTTATACAGCCGAGTCGTTCGCATATGGCCGCTCCTGTGTTGTTTCGGGAAAAGAAGGATGGGGGCTTACGCTTGTGTGTGGACTTTTGGAGATTAAACGCTGTGTGCGTCGAGCATTTATATCCACTACCCCTAATGAAAGATTTATTGTCTACCTTGGCGACTGGGAGAGTGTTTACAAAACTAGATCTCCGAGAAGCCTATTATAGAGTACGAATAAAGTCGGGGGATGAGTGGAAAACCACCTTTAACTGTCCCTTAGGAAGCTATAAGTTTCGCATTATGCCATTTGGCTTACAGGGCGCTCCAGCCATATTTATGCAGGTGATAAACGAAGTTTTGCATGAGCATTTATACCGGGGTGTGCTAGTCTACCTAGACGATATCCTGATTTATACCAAGACAATGGATGAACATATATCTCTGGTGAGACAAGTGTTGTCCAAATTACTTCGTGCAAAACTTTTCGTAAAACTGTTAAAGTGTGAATTCCATTGCACAGAATTGGACTACCTGGGGTATCGAATATCTGAGGCTGGGATAGGAATGGACCCGAAAAAAGTGAATACAGTATTGGAGTGGCAGGCGCCAAAGACACGAAGACAATTACAAAGCTTCCTAGGTTTCGCCAATTTCTACCGGCAGTTTATTCCCGCCTTTGCTCATGTAGCCCTCCCATTAACCGAGTTGTTACGCACAAAAAACACAGGTGAAAGGGCAAGGCCGGGACAGACATTGCTCTGGACTACGGAATGTCAAACGGCTTTCGATGGATTGAAAACCATGTTTTCACAAGCTCCTATTTTGCGACATCCCAACCCAACCTTACCGTTTGTTGTACAAGCAGATGCCAGCGATGTCGCTGTCAGTGCGGTCTTGTTGCAAAAAGACCCTAAAGGAACGCTATACCCATGCGCTTATACGTCTCGTAAGTTTACCGTCACTGAGCGACGCTGGGCCATATGGGAAAAGGAGGCCTTTGCAGTGCGGTGGGCATTGCTTACGTGGCGACATTTGTTGGAAGGTAGCGGTGTCAAGTTTGAAGTGTGGACAGACCACAAGAATTTAGAAGCTCTCCAAAACCCGAGACGATTATCCCCTAAACAAGTACGATGGGCCCAGTATTTCCAGCGTTTCAATTTTGACTTGAAATATGTGCCGGGTGGGAAGAACTTTTTGGCTGATGCGCTCTCAAGGTTACCACAATTTGCTAGTAAACGGGAAGATGTGGTGCAAGCGATGATGCCAGGAAAACAACAGGTGGGCCGAACATCACACGACGAACCGTCTACCAAGTGGAAGGAAGAGTTACAACGAGCGTTGGCTACTGATAATTGGTTGTCGAACCATGAAACTATGGTAACACGTCGTAATGGCTTTGCCTGGGTCGGAGATAGATTATACATTCCTGAATCTTTACGTCAAGCCGTATTGAGGAAATGTCACGATGCTAAGACGGCCGGCCATTTCGGCTTCCTCAAAACATTACACCTAGTACGACGACAGTTTTGGTGGCCACGCTTGAGGAAAGAGGTTGAGCAATATGTCTACAGTTGCAAAGAGTGTGCCGTGGCAAAGCCACGGCCAGGAAAGCCCCTCGGCCTTTTACAGACTGTAGCAGAACCCACAAGGCCCTGGGATGAAATTGGAATGGATTTCATTGTAGACCTTCCGGAAAGCAATGGGAATACTGTGATATGGACTGTAATCGATCTTTTTTCTAAGCAGGCCCATTTCATACCGTGTCACGGCTTGCCATCAGCTCAGAGGTTGGCGAGAATGTTCATTTGGCATATATACCGGTTGCATGGAGCACCCCGCCGTATCATTTCTGACAGGGGGGTTCAATTCACCGCTAAGTTCTGGCGAGAATTCGTTCAGATGATTGGATCATCGCAAGGCCTAAGTTCTGGCTTTCATCCAAGCACCAACGGAGCTGCCGAGAGGGCTAACGCCATGGTGGAGCGGTACTTACGTTGTTATGTATCGTATCAACAGTCAGATTGGTCAGACTTGCTCCCGTTCGCCGAGATAGCGTATAATAACACAGTCCATAGTAGTACAGGAAGCACACCCTTCCAGGTTGTATCAGGGAAAGAGTTTCCTGCCATCCCTGAATTGGACTTACATGATCAAGAAAAGGTGTCTCCTGATGCGTGGGCTACTCGCATCGGAAACCAATGGCCACGAATAAAAGAAGCGTTAGAAAAAGCAACCGATTCATACAAAACGCAGGCAGATAGAAAGAGAGCGGACCACAAGCCATTTACGATAGGGGATCGTGTCTATCTCTCTACAAAATACCTAAAATTACGGACACCTAGTCGGAAACTAGGACCCAAATATGTAGGGCCCTTCCCTGTGCGAAAGATCATTAATCCAGTAACCATAGAACTAAAGTTACCACCGCTACTGGGTAAGGTTCATCCTGTGTTCCATAGCAGTTTATTAAAACCAGCGGACTGTGTCCGGGAACAATTAGAAAAGCCCGGCCCCGTAGAGGGGGACCACTACGAAATAGAAGAGGTGTTAGATTCTCGGATCCATAGGGGTAATATACAATACCTGATAAAATGGAAAGGATACCCATTTGAGGAGGCATCCTGGGTGGGAGCTAAGGATGTACATGCCCATCGCCTACTGAAACAGTTTCATAGACGCTATCCACAAAAACCGGGTCCATAAGGTAGGAGTTATAGTGCCCTAACAGGTTGTTAACATGTTCCTTTATATCTTCCAGGAGCACCCGTGGTAGGGGGAGCCGCCTGTCGAGACCGCCCCTCGACAATACAACCCACAGCGGCACGCAGGAAGCCCTGATTGACAGCCACCAGCAATAAAGAACTTTAGGGGGTTGATTGGGGGTGTTTGGGGACTCACAGACACATTGGTGGTGGGGGTGTTTGTTATCCTAGGCGGTCGGTCACGTAGCGGCCGGCATAGGGAGACTCGTCGATTGACACCTTCCCTCCATTGGAATTGAGGGACGAGCCGTTTCGCGCATGCGCCAGGAACGCTGTACCCGGAAGGGCGTGGGTGCGGCTGGCGCGGGGATTTAAAAGGGCGTGGGAGGCAGACGCTCCCAACGCCGACTTTGTGCTAATTGCATGTGTACTGCTTGGTTTCGCCGGAGCTGCTTGACCGAATTAAACTGCTGAAGCATCTAACCGCTGTCTGTAGCGTTTTCTTCCTGGTTTGGCCAGGCTCACGGCGTCAAGTCTGACACAGAGGCATTTAAAAGAAAAAAGCCTCTGCCGAGCAGGCAACTCAGCTGGGATCGTCAGAGCCTTTTGAAAGCATTTTTTTAAATTGGTCACGCCCACCCAGTCACATTACCCCCCCCAAGCCATGCCCACAGAACCGGTAGTACCAAATTTTAGATTTCACCACTGCTTCCCAGGTGCCTGGGAAGGGAGGGCACTGGGCTCCACCCAATGACTTCTGCTGTTGCTGCTGCCCATTGCATCCTGCCTGCCCCCTCTCTGCCCCCAACTTCTCGGGGACACTCCAGCATTGTGAGGAGGAGCTGGGTGAAGAGCGAGGCCAGGCAGGAGCCGCAGGATCTAACATCTCTAACATCTAACAATCGGAAGAATCTGGAGTTGAACATTCTTAAAACTCGACAGATGATGGTAGATTTTAGGAGAAGCTCTCCTATCCCACCACTGAGGATAAATGCTTGCAATGGGTCAGCGGTAGAAGGGCTCTTGCGGTGAAGTGGTGTGGCCAGGCAGCCATGTTCAGTTGTCCTAGACCCCCTGGTGAGTTGGGCCGAGAGAGATGGACTGGCCCAAGATCACCCAGCAGCTTTCATGGCTAAAGTGGGACTTGAACCCACAGTCTCTTGCTTTCTAGCCTGGTGTGAAACTGGTTCTCATTATACTTTCCTGCCTCATTGAGTGACAAACCAGGGCAGGAACTCACTTCTGCATGGCTTCATTTGCTCAGACTCGGTTCCTGTTTTCTCCATTCTTTGAATGCAGTTAGAGAGAACCAGTAGATTTGTACCCTGTTGTGGTACAAATGGTTTAATCATTCCTAAAAGGAAACTATTCTCGATTCCCAGATATATTATGCATCCCTTTAGGATGAAGGCCATCCCAGAATGATAGAAGCCATCATGTCTCATTTGTGGCTTTCAGCCAATTACTTCCATTTCTGAATGTTCCTTTCCCCCCCAGATTCTTCCCTATCTGAGGAAGGTCCAGTTCAACAACAGTGCTGGAGAGGAAATTTCCTTCTCAGAAAATGGACTGGGATCTGCTCGTTATGATCTTATCAACTGGGTTCTCTGCCCCAATCGATCTTTTGTGTCTGTGAAGGTTGGGGAAATAGATCCTGGGTCTCCCTCAAGAAAGGATTTCACCATTGCCTCCAATGCAATCACCTGGGCCTCAAAGGTGAGCTGGAAGGAAACGGTGTAATTTCAGGGAAAGGCTCATTCTCTCCTGAGGATACAGAATTCCCTTCTAACTCAAAACAGGACGACTGAAATAGAAAATGTGGCAGCCGTTGGTGGAAAACCTGCCTTGCATGTAACAGAATTGGTGATTGATAGATCCAAGAGAAGGGATGGGATTGGGAAAACCACTTGATTGAAACCCAGATGCAATTGGAACAGGCAACAGTGATCTCCATGGACCATTCAGTTGGATCTTCATGATACCAAATTTGCGGATGATACTAAGCTGGCAGGAATAGCCAACACTCTAGAAATTAGGCTCAAGATCCAGATGGATCTTGACAGACTTGAACACTGGGCCCTATCTAACAAAATGAAATTCAATGTAGAGAAAAGTAAAGTCTTACACTTAGGCAAGAAAAACCAAAAGCATGCATGTAAACTGGGGGAAACCAGGCTTAATAGCAGTGACTGTGAGAGGGATCTTGGAGTCTTAGTGGACAATCAGCTAAATAGGAGCCAGCAGTGTGCAGCGGCAGCCAAAAAAGCCAATGCAATCCTAAACTGCATTAACAGAGGGATTCAATCCAGGTCATGTGAGGTACTAAACCTACTCTATAAAGACCACACCTATAATAGTACATCCAATTTTGGTCACCACACTATAAAAAAGATGCTGAGACTCTGGAAAGAGTGCAGAGAAGAACAACCAGCATGTTTAGGGGACTTGAGGCTAAAACATATGTTGAATGGTTGCAGGAACTGGGCATGTCTAGTCTAGTGAAGAGAAGGACCAGGGGTGACATGAGAGAAGTCTTCCAATATTTGAGGGGCTGCCACAGAGAGGAGGAAGGGGGCCAAGCTGTTTTCCAAAGCACCTGAAGACCAGACAAGGACTAATGGATGGAAACTGACCAAGGAGAGATTCAGCCTGGAAACAAGGAGACATTTTCTGACAGTGAGAACCATCAACCCGTGGAACAGAAGTTGCCTTCAGAAGTTGTGGGAGCTTCATCACTGGAGGCTTTCAAGAAGAGACTGGACTTCCATCTGGCCTGGCCTGAACCTCCCAGGAGTTTTCCCCAATTTTTCTGGTAGACGATGGTGAATCATTCCTTTGGAAGACATTCTGGAGAGGGAAACAGGACAATGGAAACAAACAAATGAAGAACATTCATTGCTTAGGCCATTTCAACCATTTCTCTCTTCTCTTCAGAAGGTGCCCTTTGCCAGGTGTGGCATGAAGAGGTGCCAAGCAGGAGAGAGGAGAAACGTTCCAGAGGGCGAGCAGGTCTGCTGCTACCAGTGTGATCCTTGTCCAGAAAGGACCATCTCTAACCAGGCAGGTAAAGCACACTTCAAATGCAGATCTTTGAGGTTCAAGGAAGCCATTCAGTAGATCAGAATATTGATTTTTAAAATCAGTTTTGGTACGATTGACATGTCTCAAAGCATTCGTGGTTTTTCAGCAGCACCTCTCAGTTTATGTATTTCAATGGTCTTGTCCCCACTTTTCCCACTCATGAGCAATGAAGGGGAGTTTCAGGGTGCAACTTATGTTTTTCCCTACTGTCCTTTCCATTCTCATATTTCTTTGGCAAAACCAACCAACAATGTTTTTTGAAGTTGTGGGATATGTAGTTCAAGCTTTAATTTTGTTATTTACAGTGTGTGCTGCTTCTTTCAGCACGATCAATCTCCCTGGAAATTATTAGACCTGTGAGAGAGATCCTTCTACATATGTCTGCTAGCTCTTTCCTGCAAAAAACAGCAAGGAACAATTCTATTCTATTCTCTCCCACTCTCTCCCTCCATCCCCCCCTTTCTCTCTGCCGGTTCCAGGTGTGGCTCAGTATAAATAAAGACAGAGTCCAGGTATTTGCCTTAATAGGTTTTACATGTTTATTCAGCTGAATAAAGATGGGACCCTCCGAGCAAGAGGGAACCCCCAACATACTTTGACACTTGTATTTACAGTACAGAAATTGTCCTTGGGGGTCCTCCAAGGGTATTGGGTGTCATCTCAGGGACATTAGATGTTTCCTGAGGAACTTTCCATGACTTTGAAGGCCTGCAGAGGCATCAACAGTATCATTGGCACATATGCTTGCTCAAGACTGTCAAGAGAAATATTAGATTCCTGGTTTGCTTCCCCCTCCTCTCTCCCCCCCTCCCCCCTCTCCCCCTTCTCTGTGATCTTCTCAATACACACCCAAAATGTACACACACACAAGAGCAGGCCTTCTTGATGAAGATTTATCAGTCTTCTGGGGATACCAATATTAAGTAGGAAAAAGGTTGGCAATCTCTGTGGCAATGAAAGCCACAGTAGCCATGGAAGTGCCCGGTGACTGGAGAGGACCTTGTCTTTCTGAAAACCAAACCGATGCTTGTTTCTGACTGAGCTATGCTCAGGGTCATCCCAAATGAAAGTTGCTTTGCTCTTTTTGATGCACCTTAAAGTGCTGAGTGGGTGATTCCAAAAACACATTTGTGGATTGGCCAAAAGAGAAAGTGGACAGTCAAGTCACCCCTGAGGGAAGGATAATATTGATGACAAATGCCTCCAAAATCCTTGGACAAAGACTTTCATCTTATCATTTTATCTTGATTTCAGATGCAGCTCACTGTGACTCTTGCCCAGAAGACCAATATCCCAACAAAGACAAGGACCACTGCATTGCCAAGAAGATCCATTTCCTCTCCTATCAAGACCCCCTGGGATACACTTTAGCTTTGCTCTCACTTTTTCTTTCTATGATCACCTTGGGAGTTCTAGCAATTTTCCTTAAACATCGTGACACACCAATTGTCAAGGCCAACAACCGAGATCTCACCTACATCCTCCTGGTCTCCCTCCTGCTCTGCTTCCTCTGCTCCTTCCTCTTCATCGGTCGACCTGGGAAGCTCATTTGTCTCTTCCGACAATCTGCCTTTGCCATTCTCTTTTCCCTCGCGGTTTCCTCTGTCTTGGCAAAAACTGTCATGGTAGTTCTGGCCTTCATGGCCACCAAACCAGGTAACAAGTCAAGGAAACTTTTAGGAAAACCACTGACCAGCTCCATTGTCTTAGCCTGTCCCCTGGTCCAAGCACTTCTTTGTGCCACCTGGCTGGTAATCTCTCCCCCATTTCCCAACTTCGACTTCCAGTCCTTGGTAGGAGAGGCCATCTTGGAATGTAATGAAGGCTCAGCTTTGATGTTTTATGCTGTCCTCGCCTATCTGGGTTTCCTGGCCTTTGTCAGTTTCACAGTGGCCTTTATGGCTAGGAAATTGCCTGACAGCTTTAACGAAGCCAAATTCATTACTTTTAGCATGCTGGTCTTTTGCAGTGTTTGGATCTCATTCCTCCCCACCTACCTGAGCACCAAAGGGAAATCCATGGTGGCTGTGGAGATCTTCTCCATCTTGGCTTCTGGGGCTGGTCTCTTGGCTTGCATATTTTTCCCCAAATGCTACATTATCCTACTGAGGCCCAGTCTGAATTGTAGAGAAAATATGATAAGAAACAAGAATCTCTAAGTAATGCTGGGAAAGGCACCATTTATATTTAACTTTGAGGCATATTTAGAAAGGGACAGACCCTAAGAAGCAAGGAACCACCAAGGCCATTTCTCTAGGTGTCTGACAAAGAAATGAACTATTCTCAGAATAAAAGGATGATTCCTTATTGGGCAATGTAGACATCCAGGGATGGGGAGAAGGAGAAGCTATTGTTTAACCATGCAAGCCCTGCGCAGGAAAAACCAGAGCTGGTTTTGATTCTTCAGTACCGAAATGGTGTAGCCAATAAAGTTTTGCTTTTGGAAGTACAAAGTTCCCGAGTGTGCTTACTTTTGTTGGGTTTCTAGTCGGACTGTTGACGTGTAGTTCAAGTTATTTCAGATTTTAAGTTTCTACAGATTTTAGTTCAGGTTATTTTAGATTTAGATCAGGCACTCACAACTTCTGAAGGGAAGTCATTCCACTAGTTAATTGTTCTTGCTGTTAAGAAATTCCTCCTTAGTTCCAGGTTGCTCCTTTCCTTGGTTAGTTTCCATCCATTGCTTCTTGTCCTGCCTTCTGGTGCTTTGGAGAATAGCTTGACTCCCTCTCCCCTGGTGGCAGTCCTTCAAATATTGGAAGACTGCTATCATGTCACTCCTAGTCCTTCCCTTCTCTAGACATACCCAATGGATAATCATTGCTCTGAAATGGTATAGATTCTCTTACTTGAGCAGGGAGTTGGAGTACTAGAAGATTACCAAGGTCCGTTCCTGCTCTGTTATTCTGTTATTTGCACCCCCTGAATAAACTGTGGCACAGGCCAAATGCCATCTGTCTGCTTCATTGGCTCCCATGCCCAACTCCACCCTGATTCTCAAGTCCATTTTTTAAAAAAAATTGATTTATATGCCACCCTTCTCCGGAGACTCAGGGCGGCTTACAGTGCGTTAAGCAATAGCCTTCATCCTTTTGTATATTTATACAAAGTCAGCTTGTTGCCCCCACAAACTGGTCCTCATTTCACCTACCTTTGAAAGGATGGAAGGCTGAGTCAACCTTGAGCCTGGTGATATTCGAACTTACATTAATTGCAGACAGCTGGTGTTAATCACAATGCTATCAGTCTGCTGAGCCACCAGGCACCATTTGCTCTATGGATTAACAGAAAGAGACAGAAACCTGTTTTTCCGTTTCTGACATATGAAGAAAAGCCACTGTGTCAGGGTTCCAAGGAAGACCCCCAACAAAATAAAGCTCTGAGGCCTGAGATTCCTCAAAGTTCCAATTTATTAGAGATGTCATGTTCACAGCCATGCCCCACCCCCACAGGTTCATCACATTGTCCAATCAACTTTTCACACTCCACTAGATACAATCTTCAGGCAGTCTCCATCAGACGCAGGCAAAAGTCCTTGAATACGGAATATTGTTATGACTAACTTTCTATTGCTCCAACAACAACCCCCTCCCAACTTCCCCAGCTAAAATATGTGGCAGTTAAGAAGCAAAAAAGGAAATTGTCTTGAGTCTCTCTAAGAGCCTCTGGAGGCTGGGGACAGCAAAAAAAGTCACTTCCTGTCCCACCAGGAGTTGGGAAATGGGCCGTTTCAGGCCTCCAGAGGGCTTCCGAGGGAGTGGGAAAGGCTGTTTTCACCCTCCCCAGATGCATACAGAGGTTCTGGAGCCAGGTGAGAAAGAAAAACAGGCCTTGCCCACCCCACCCCCCAGGCCCTCCGGAGGCAGGAAACAGCCTATTTCCCTACTTCTGGTGGGCCCAGAAGGCCTGAAAATCAGCTGGCCAGCGCACGCATGTGCACCAGAGCTGAGCTGGCGTGCCCACTGATATGGCTACATGTGCCACTTGTGGCACGTGTGTCATAGGTTCATCATCACGGGTCTATGAGATCATAGTTGGGTTTTTAAAAGTTATAACTGTTCCTTACTGTCCTTACTGCTTACTGTTCCTTACTGCTCGGGACAGGGGTTGTTCCTCTGTCCTGGTCCTGTTAGACCTCTCAGCGGCTTTTGATACCATCGACCATGGTATCATGCTGCACCGGCTGCAAGGGTTGGGGGTGGGAGGCACCGTTTTACGGTGGTTCTCCTCCTTTCTCTCTGACCGGTCGCAGTCTGTGTTGACAGGGGGGCAGAGATCGACCCTGAGGCCCCTTATATGCGGGGTGCCTCAGGGATTGGTTCTCTCGCCCCTTTTGTTCAACATTTATGTAAAGCCGCTGGGCGAGATCATCCGTGGTTTCGGGGTGAAGTACCATCTGTATGCTGACGACACTCAGCTGTACATCTCCACCCCGGACCACCCCAACGATGCCCTTGAAGTGATGTCCCAGTGCCTGGAGGCCGTACGGATCTGGATGGGGAGAAACGGGCTCAGGCTCAACCCATCCAAGACCGAGTGGCTGTGGTTTCCGACGTCCCGATATAGTCAGCTGGCGCCATCGCTGGCTATTGGGGGTGAATCATTGGCCCCCACGGAAAGGGTTCGTAACTTGGGCGTCCTCCTGGATTCACGACTGTCTTTAGAAGAGCATTTGACGGCCGTGACTGGGAGGATTTTTCATCAGGTTCGCCTGATTCGCCAGTTACGTCCCTTTCTAGATCGGGACTCGTTACGCACAGTCACTCATGCCCTCGTCACCTCTCGTCTGGACTATTGTAACGCTCTCTACAAGAGCCTTGGTACTACAGTGGTTTAAAGCACCCTGTTATTAACACAGCTGCCTGCAATTTACTGCTGGTTCGAATCTCTCCAAGGCTCAAGGTTGACTCAGCCTTCCATCCTTTCTAAGGTAGGTGAAATGAGGACCCAGTTTGTGGGGGCAATAAGCTGACTTTGTATAAATATACAAAAGTATGAAGGCTATTGCTTAACGCACTGTAAGCCGCCCTGAGTCTCCGGAGAAGGGCGGCATATAAATCAAATTAAAAAAAAAAAATGGGGCTCCCCTTGAGGTGCACCCGGAGGCTCCAACTGGCGCAGAGTGCGGCCGCGCGGGTGGTTATGGGAGCAACGTGGAGCTCCCATGTAACACCTCTCCTGCGCGAGCTGCACTGGCTCCCGGTGGTCTTCCGGGTGCGCTTCAAGGTTCTGGTTACCACCTTTAAAGCGCTCCATGGCTTGGGACCTGGTTACTTACGGGACCGCCTGCTACCATCAATAGCCTCCCACCGACCAGTACGCTCCCACAGAGAGGGGCTCCTCCAGGTGCCGTCGGCCAAACAATGTCGGCTGTTGGCCCCTAGGGGGAGAGCCTTCTCTGTGGGGGCACCGACGATCTGGAATGAGCTCCCCCCCAGAGATACGGAGGATTCCGGACCTGCGCACCTTCCACCGCGAGCTGAAGACGCTTTTATTTCATCAAGCTGGCCTCGCCTAAATCTTCTCCCTTTTAAGTGTAAATTTTAAATTTTTACTGTATTTTAAAATATGGGTATTTTAAATTATGGGTATTAATTCAGCCAAATTTATTTAATTCATTTTATTCGATTTTAAATTTTGTATATCTATGTGTTTTATTTCATGGCTGTGCACCGCCCTGAGTCCTTCGGGAGTAGGGCGGTATAGAAATTCAATAAAAACTAAAAAAACTAAAAAACTAAACTTTCCATTCTCGTATTCCTTTGGAAAAATTAACCAGCAATGTTTTCCTGAAGTTGTGGGATGTATGGTTCAAGCTTTAATTTTTGTTATTTATGATTCTTTCAGTACTATCAATCTCCCTGGAAATGATTAGAACTGTGAGAAAGATCCATCTACGTATGTCTTCTAATTCTTTCCTTTAATAAATAAACAAATAAACAATGAACTATTCTATTCTACTCTACTCCACTCCATTCCATTCCATTCCATTCCATTCCATTCCATTCCATTCTCTCCCTCCCTCCCCTCTCTGTCTCTGCTGGTTTCAGGTGTGGCTCAGTATAAATAAAGGCAGACTCCAGGTATTTGCCTCGATAGGTTTTACATGTTTATTCAGCTGAATAAAGATGGGCCCCTCTAAGCAAGAGGGAACCCCCAACACACTTTGACACTTATCTTTCTATGGTTGCTACATTGTCCGCTTCTCTACCCAGAAGCTTTGGCACACACCACCCAGACAAGATGGCACACTCTAGATAAGATAAAGAAGTACAGAAATTGCCATCCAACACTGCCATCCTGAGGAACTTTTCATGACCTTGAAGGCCTGCTGAATGACTGATACTTGTTTCTAACTGACCTATGCCAGGGTCATCCTAAGTGCTGAGTGGGTCATTCTATCAACACACTTGTGGATTGGCCACAAGAAAAAGGGGAGAATCACATCTCCCCTGAGGGAAGGGTAATACTCATGAGAAATCCCTCTGAAAACCTTAGACAAAAACTTTCATCTTATCACTTTATCTTGATTTCAGATGTGACTCGTTGTGACCCCTGCCCAGATGACCAATATCCCAACAAGCCAAGGAGCACTGCATTGTCAAGAAGATCCACTTCCTTGCCTATCAAGAGAGCAAGAGAGTTTCTCTAGCGCTTTCTCTCTCTGTGATCACATCTGCGATCCTGGTGATATTCCATAAACATCGTGACACACCGATTGTCAAGGCCAACAACCGAGATCTCACCTACCTCCTCCTGGTCTCCCTCCTGCTCTGCTTCTTCTGCACTTTTCTCTTCATTGGTTGACCCACAAAGTTCACCTGTCTCTTCCGACAAACTGCCTTTGCCATCCTCTTTTCTCTTGCAGTTTCCTCTGTCTTGGCAAAAACTGTCACAGTGGGTCTGGCCTTCATGGCCACAAAACCAGGGAACAAGACAAGGAAACTCTTAGGAAAACCACTGACCAACTCCATTGTCTCAGCCTGTCCCCTGGTCCAAGCAGTCCTTTGTGCCACCTGGCTGGTAACCTCCCCACCATTTCCCAACATGGACTTCCACTCCTTGGTAGGAGAGGCCATCTTGGGATGTAATGAAGGCTCAGCTTCAATGTTTTACACTGTCCTCGCCTACCTAAGTGTTCTAGCCCTCATCAGTTTCATGATAGCTTTTTTGGCCAGGAAATTGCCTGACAGCTTTAATGAACCCAAATTCATTACTTTTAGCATGTTGGTTTTTTGCAGTGTTTGGATCTCATTCCTCCCCACCTACCTGAGCACCAAAGGGAAGTCCATGGTGGCCATGGAGATCTTCTCCATCTTGGCCTCTGGGGCTGGTCTCTTGGCTTGCATCTTTTTCCCCAAATGCTTCATTATCCTATTCAGACCTAATCTTAATTGTGAAGGGAGAGGGGCCGGATGTCAGCACTTTGACGCTGGCATAGAGAGCAGAGGAGAGAGAGAGATAAACTCTGAACTTTTGCCTGCTAAATCCCTTTGAAGTCGGGTTGTCATGGAAATGAAGAGGGGAGACATTCCTGGGAAATGACAAGACAAGAAGTCTGAAGAATGACTTGGAAGATAGCCAATGAGAAGCAGAGATTTGGGGATCGGAAAGGGAGGGATTGGGGGGCAAAAGGTCAGTCTTGTCCGCATCGAGTCATGATCCAGTGGCTGTGCTCAATTAAAGAAAAGATTTCCTTAAAGACTGGCAGTTTGGAAATTCATTTATTTTGAGATAGCATCGAAGTCTGACATCATTATCCTATTCAGGCCTAATCTGAATTGTAGAGAAAATATAACGAGGCACAGTCTCTGATTAATGTAGTTATTTGGAACTTTTATTTTGATTTTGGTCCCTTTTTAAATGTGATGTGATTTCCTAAGAATGATGGCATGGGAGAGGGCTTGTCCATTAAATGATTGGAAATCATGGAAAATATTTTATAATCAGCAATAATCATCTGTAGTTTTATGTTTCATTAATGCCAGTGAGAGTCCAGTGATCAACTTGGAAGTAGCCATTGATATTAAAGATGTGGCTATTTGTTTCTAGCAGGGACGGGGAGGCCTTTTTCATGGTCACTCATTTATTTTTATTTTTATTTTACTTTAGATTTATATACCGCCCTTCTCCCTAGGGACTCAGGGTGGTGTACAGCCAAGTAAAAACACATAAATACATAATACATAATACATAGATTAAGAACAGATTAAAAGGAAATATCTCAATTTGGCCCAAAATTTAAAAAGACAAACAAATTTAAAATCATTTAAAATCATTTAAAAGGATTTGTTAGGCCAGCCTGGCTTGTTGAAAAAGGAAAGTTTTAACGGAACGGCTGAAGGCACGAAGATCTTGGATTCTCCTTATCTCTGGGGGCAGTTGATTCCAGAGGGTGGGTGCCCCCACAGAGAAGGCCCTCCCCCTGGGGGTCACCAGCTTGCATTGTCTGGCTGATGGCACCCCGAGGAGGCCCTCTCTGTGGGAGCGCACGGGTCGATGGGAGGTCGTCGGTAGCAGCAGGCAGTCTCGAAGATAGCTAGGCCCTATGCCATGGAGCGCGTTAAAGGTGGTAACCAACACCTTGAAGCGCACCTGGAAGACCACTAGGAGCCAGTGCAGCTCGCGCAGGAACGGTGTTACATGGGAGTGCCATGCAGCTCCTGTAATTACCCATGCGGCTGCATTCTGGACCAGTTGGAGCCTCTGGGTGCTCCTCAAGGGGAGCCCCATGTAGAGAGTTGCAGTAGTCCAGGCGAGAGGTGACGAGGGCATGAGTGACTGTGCACAGGGAATCCCGATCAAGAAAGGGGCGCAACTGGCGAATCAGGCGAACCTGACAAAAGGTCCCCCTGGCAACAGCCATCAGATGTTCCTCCAAGGACAGCTGTGTATCCAGGAGGACGCCCAGATTGAGCGCCCTCTCCACGGGGGCCAAAGACTCGCCCCCGATAGTCAGCGATGGAGTCAGCTGACTATATCGGGATGCCGGGAACCACAGCCACTCGGTCTTGGTAGGGTTGAGCTTGAGCCTGTTCCTCCCCATCCAGATCCGTACAGCCTCCAGGCACTGGGCCATTGCTTCAAGGGCATCGCTGGGGTGGCCTGGGGTGGAGATGTACAGCTGGGTGTCATCAGCGTACTGGTGGTATCTCACCCCAAAGCCACGGATGATCTCGCCCAGCGGCTTCACATAAATGTTGAACAGAAGGGGCGAGAGGACCGACCCTTGCGGCACTCCACAGATGAGAGGCCTCGAGGTCGACCTCTGCCCCCCTGTCAACACAACCTGTGACCGGTCGGAGAGAAAGGAGGAGAACCACCGTAACACGATGCCCCCCATCCCCAACTCTTCCAACCGGTGCAGCATGATACCATGGTCGATGGTATCAAAAGCCGCTGAGAGGTCTAACGGCCAGAACAGAGGAGCAACCCCTGTCCCGAGCCCTCCAGAGATCATCTACCAATGCGACCAATGCTGTTTCCGTGCTGTGCCCAGGTCTGAAACCCGACTGGAACGGATCTAGATAGGACGTTTCCTCCAGGAATTGTGGAAACTGTCGTGCGACCACACTCTCAACAACCTTCGCCACGAAGCGAAGGTTGGAGACAGGACGGTAGTCAGCCAATATTGCTTGGTTGACCTCCTGTTTGGATTCATATTTTATAAATTTTAATCAAAAGAGTCTTTAAAATCTGAGAGTGAAGTTCTCGTTCAGTGTTTTTAAGCACATTTGTTTTGATAGACTCGTTAACTTGCTGAGTTCCCTATGAAATCCCTTCATGTAATTGGTTTAAAAAATAGTTTTTTCCCTCTAATCCTGGAGTTAAATAAATAGCTATATAGTAAATAGTAAATAGCAATAATAATCAAGTGCCTAGAAATAACAGGAGTCAGCAGAAATGCCAGAAATAATGCACAAAGATTGATGGAACAATGGAAGACACAGTTGAAGGTCAGTGGTGAGACTCTATCTCTATTTACTAGAGGGATTGTATTTGCTGTGTGGAAATGATGCTGTTTCATATTTTCCAGAGATCCTTGTGCATTTGTGTATTTGGGCCTTTAAGCTCATTTCATGCAACACCAGTTGTCCAAAACTACAGTCATCATAAGCTCAAGAGAGTATACAGAACTGGTACCTCACAGAACTCCCCAGCTGCTATTTCCATTATTGGCTCACCACCAACCTTTGCAGTCCATGACTGCCTTTACATCCCCAAAAAATCTGTCTTCAACAGTTACGAAACATAGAAATAAGGCTTGGTAAAGCTCTCCTCAATGAGAAGCAGGAATAGCAAAGAACAGCAATCTTGCAAAACAGGCAGGCCATGGACTTGATGCTGTTCAAAATGGTCCATGGATGTGAGGGATTTCCTGGTTTGGGTTGCTTCAACCTTACTGACAATTCATTGCAAGTAAAAGCAGTACGTGGTGGCCTATAGGTGGAGCAATCAGGAGGCTGTGAGTTCGATCCTAGGTAGAGGCAGATATTTCTCTCTCTGGGCACAATGAGAATGTATCTGCTGCGAACTCTGCATTGGCAACAGGAAGGGCCAGTAAACACTCAGCTCCATTCAGTTGCCCTGACTCCACCGCACAAGGGATTATGGGGTCAATAAACGACAAAAAAAGCAGTATGCAAGATGTAAAGGATCAGGCACAAGGAGCTACGGAACAAGCCTCAGTCTGGTTATAAAACTTGGCTCTAGATTGCCTAGCTCTTCTGCCTGGCATTAAGGTCTTTTCAAACATTGTTTCCAGAAGACTGAGCGGATAAATCCAGTCCTTTCAGGATTTTGCCCCCCAAGAGGTGAAAAGGGAGAAAAGCTGTGAGGAAAGCAAGTTGTGGGAGGAGTGAGACCCTCTTAGCAAGACAGAAGCATAGAAGAGAAAGTTCTGCTTTGGGGACCCTGAACTCCTTGCTTCTCAATACATTTTATCAAAACTGCTACTGCAAAACAACTGATTGTGTTTCTTTTTATTAAGGCAATAACTCTTGAGGATACTAACAGCAGGTGGGTGGGAAAGTAACCTGAGGATTGTTATTTATGGATATCTGTGCTTACAACATCTATTGTATTTTTTATACGTATGATCATCATTTTGCATCATTTCCTTGGTTTGGCCTGTTAGGAGTCAAAATACTTCTGACTCACATAGCTATATTTCTTCTGGTCGTTAGTTGCTCTTTTGTGTTCAGGTCTGGCCTCAGAATAATAATGTAGCACTTGGGGATGAAGACGCAACCAAGCAGACCAGCACTGGAGGCCAAGATGGAGAAGACCTGCACAGCCACCATGTATTTCCCTTTGGTGCTCAGGTAGGTGGGCACAAAAGTCACCCAGACGCTGCAGAAGACCAGCATGCTGAAGGTGATCAGCTTGGCTTCGTTGAAGGCCCCAGGCAGGTTCCTGGCCAGGAAAGCCACCGTGAAGCAGATGGCAGCCAGGAAGCCCATGTAGCTGAGGGTGACGTAGAACATGACAACGGCCCCTTCGTTGCATTGCAGGACGATCTCTCCAGGCTGGGAGTGGAGGTCAGAGTCAGGGAATGGGGGAGAAACTCCCAACCAGATGGAGCAGATGATAATTTGGACAGCAGAAGAAGAAAGGATGATGGAGTTGGCCAAGCTCTTCCCCAACCATCTCTTCACTCGGTTTCCTGGTTTTGTGGCCAGGAAAGCCAGCACCACCGTGATGGTTTTGGCCAAGAGAGAAGAAATGGCCACTGAGAAGATGATGCTGAAAACCGTCTGTCGGAGGAGGCAGGTGGCTTTCCTTGGTTGACCAATGAAGAGAAAATTAGACAAGAAGCAAAGCAGGAGGGAGACCAGGAGGATGTAGGAGAGGTCCCGGTTGTTGGCTTTGACAAGGGGAGTTTCCCGGTATTTAATGAAGGTGAGTAAGACAAAGCCTGTGGTTAGGGAAAAGAATAGAGCAAATGACACCAGGATGTTGCCCAGATGTTCTTCATAAGACAGGAAGGTTATAAATTTGGGGATACATTGGACTTGATCCCCATTTGGATATTTATCATCCGGACACTTGGTGCATTTTTCTGTATCTGAGAAAACAAAACAAAAAAAATTCTTTAACTTATTATCCTTTCACCTTCAAAGAAATACATTCATGGGACAAGATGCATTTCTTACCATCTTCTCCACAGAAGGTTCATAAAAAGAATATAATTTTCTTAAAAAAATAATATTTCTGATTGTTTATTAAATTGGGGAATGTCCTAGGATATTAATGATTTCCTGTGTAATGTGGATAATCTTCATAGGAACCTACATTATTACAGGTAAATAATAAATCAGTTACTCTTTCTGGACACACTTCCTGAGTCCTCCACATGGCACTTCTTAATATACAGGACTCAGGAGAGGCTAACTTTTGGAATCTAGTTTGCTGGCAGGGAAAGCCAGTCCTGCAAATAATCAAGAACGATTCCTGGGAGCAGCGATAATTTATTTGTCATAAGATGGACCCATAACTGTCCTCACCACCTCATTGTGCACCAGCAACATCTTCTCAGTGATCCTCAAGGGGGGAGCCATATAAAATGCATTGCAATTCCAAAAATGGATGATTGAGAATCTCCATAGACAATGCATTGCAATAATCCTTCTGGGAGATGGACCCAAGATAATTCTTCAAGTTTCAAAGAACTCAGATCTTCTCAGAAAGGTTAAAAACTACAAGGATGCCTCCCAACTGAAAACCAGAAGAGAGATTTTCTCTGAGAGTAGTGAAGCTGGTGCAATCTGTCACATCCTCCTCTCTGTTCCCAGCCACTCCTTCATGTTTGTCATCCCTTAGATAAGAAATTGTGCAGTTTGAAAATAAACAAGCTTCAAACTTTTAACTTGGACTTCCATGAAAATGCTCTGCTGTGGATGAATCCATTCCCTGTCTTTTTCTTTGGTGTCACCCACCTTCCTGAGTGGAGAAGGTCCCCTCTGGACAAGGAACGCAGTCGTAGCAGCAAATGGGCTCTCCTTCTCGAGCCCTCTTGACAAATCCAGGATGACAGTTTTCCACACATTTGGACTGAGGCAGAGACTGAGCAGAAAAGAAGGAATGCCAAAAGTAAAACCTCAGAACTCACCATCCATGGAAAACGGAGGTAGACATAAGCCTTAGGGAAGTAACTAGGTTTTGGTTAAATAAATATGAAATATCACCTGACTTCCCACTCCCTATCAGTGACCATTTATTCCATTCCATTCAATCCAATTCCATTCCATAATTCTATTCCATTCTATAATCCTATATCCTATCCTATCCTATCCTATCCTATCCTATCCTATCCTATCCTATCCTATCCTAAAGGTCTTTTCTACCTGATAAAGTCTGGAGTGATGGAACTGAGAAAAGATTTAAACGTTCAGCGACAGACACCCAGTGGCTTCCTCCTACGGCCCTATTAATATGGATTCCTCCGTTCTTCCTATAGTCATGATTTTCAAGGATGATGGTCTATCCATTAAATTCTATAATAAAATTTATTCTAGATGGTTTATTAATTTTTATTTTATTAGATTTTTAAAAAATAAGTAGAACAATGCAGTGATGAAGAAGGAAAGTTCTGTTCAGCAGGATACTAAATTGCAGAGGGGAGACAAAAAGGCCATGATCTATGTCATAAAGTTTAGTCACCCAGCGTCCCATGTTGGAGATGGCTGGATCAGCTGAAAACAGTGTTCCATACTAGAGCATCTGAAGGACACCTTGGTCAATAGCACTGAAGCTTTCTAAGCCACCTAACAAAATTAGAAGAGTACCACTCCCCACATTCAATTCTACATCTTGGTGACCAGGCTTAGCCCACATGAAATGGGTTCTAGGACTTTGGAAGCCGGAGAAAAGTCTCCAATATTTTCCCTACCTTGTTGAGCGACTTTAGCCTTGACAGAGCATCTTGGTTGATAATTACTCTCTGTCTTTCAATGCTCCCAAGTTGCAATTGGATGGGATCCTCCTCGGAGAGAATCAACAAGCACCCGAAGTCCAGATCTGCGGTTACATCTCCATTTTGGTCCAAGTAGAGTTTAAAGTGGGAAAAATTCCAAAATTCATTCTTCTCAAGGAAGGGATGGAACTGAAATGAATTCATTCCCATGTTTTAAAAGTAGAGCCCTTCTTTTTTTTCTTTTTATCCCATGTGGTGTTTTAACATTTGAATTTTTCTTCAACAGTTGTCTAAGTTGCAAATAGGCTTGGTCGGGGGAAAAGTGTTACCACTATCTTCAAAAGTTAAAAAAGGTTCAGCAACATTGGTCAACCACATATTGAGAAAATATAGATTGAGAAAACAAATAATTGACAAAGTTTGTCGATTCTATGGAACATTCTTGAGCAGCTCACAAATAAATTAACAAACAAAGAGATTATGTGTACACTCCCTGAAAACAACAGGGTGATTACAAGAAAGCAGGGATTTGTCAAGAAGCAAGTTGCCAATTTAATTTTCTCTCTGATAGTTGACAGAAAAAACACATCCTAATAAGCTAATTCTACCTTATTGTAAAGCCAGATCAACAGAACTTTGCAAGTACAAATCTCCCACTATCAGTTTTGATTGCCTGAAAAGTTAGGGATGATAATTTTTGAATTCCTTTTTTTTTTGCCTGTTATTCAGCTGTTGCCTGCCCCCTCTTATCTGGTTGCTCCCAGGAAATCTTCCCCATCATTCCTCAAGATCATTCTGACATGTCATTACACTTCTTTAATGAAATGTAGGGATGGCAGTAATAAAACTTGATTTTAGCAAAGTACTAACAAATTACTTCCTGGGGTTATGATTAGGAAGCTACTTACGTAAGATCTGAATTGTGATAATTAGATGGATAAAAACTGTCTTGAGATGAAAGGAGCTGCTCTAGCCATGAAGAAAGACAACAAGGGAAAGAACTATGTTGGTTTATGGCAGCTGAAAATCAGAAGATGCTTCTAGTAGCACCATTTTCAAATAACACAATCTCTTTGTTGGAAAGGATAGTGCACTCTTCCAATTACTAAAAAAATGTTACACAGAAGATTAAGCACTATATTCCATAGTTTATAGATATGGAAAATTGAACTCAGTCATAAGACTGAGGAGATTCTGGCTGAATAAGAAGAAAAATGTCATAAAAGGAGGAGCAGTTTTAGCACTGAGCCAGTGAACCTGAGAAATTCAGTCTCCTCTTGTCTTAATGCAAAGACTGAGCAGATATAGGCCAAAGAAGCTTCGGCTGGGATTCATGCAGAAAGGAATGGTTAGGCTAGATGGCCTCAAGGTCTCCATTACATTTACAAAGGTAAAATTCTACGATGCTAATCATCAACCATATACCTACCTGGATTTATTTAAAACTGCATGCATCTTTTTCAAATTAGCAGTGTTTAATACCAAATATTAATAAATATTTATTTATTTATTTATTTTTTATTTATAATTAAATTTATATACTACCCTACTACTGAAGGACTCAGGGCAGTGAACAGCCAAAAAAGTAAAATATACATAATACAAACGTTAAAAACCATTTACAGTACATTAAATACTTTGGCCAGATTTAAAACACCCCAATTATAAAACCAATTTAAAAGCAATTAAAAAGGGAGTTTAGGCCAGACCAGCCTGCTGGAATAGGAATGTTTTGAGGGCACGGCGGAAAGTGCTCAGATCTGGGATCCTCCGTATCTCCAGGGGGAGCTCTTCCAGATGGCAGGTACCCCCACAGAGAAGGGTCTCCCCCTGGGAGCTGCCAGTCGACATTGTTTGACTGACGGCACTCTGAGAAGACCCTCTCTATGGGAGCGTACTGGTCGGTGAGAGGCTATTGGTGGCAGAAGGCGGTCTCATAGGTACCCCGGTCCTAAGCCATGGAGCGCTCTAAAGGTGGTAACCAGAACCTTGAAGTGCACCCGGAAGACCACCGGGAGCCAGTGCAGCTCGCGCAGGAGGGGAGTCACATGGGAACGACACGTCGCTCCCGTAACCACCCGCGTGGCCGCATTCTGGACCAGTTGGAGCCTCCAGGTGCTCCTCAAGGGGAGCCCCATGTAGAAAGCATTACAGTAGTCCAGGCGGGAAGTGACGAGGCCATGAGTGACCGTGCATAATGAATCCCGATCCAGAAAGGGACGTAACTGGTGAATCAGGCGAACCTGATAAAAAGTCCTCCCAGCCACAGCCATCAAATCCTCTTCTAAAGACAGCCAGGAGTCCAGGAGGACACTCAAGTTGCGAGCCCTCTCCTTGGGGGCCAACGACTTGCCCCCAATAGTCAGTGATGGCACCAACTGACTATATTGGGATGTCGGAAACCACAGCCACTCAGTCTTGGATGGGTTGAGCCTGAGTCTGTTTCTCCCCATCCAGATCCATACAGCCTCCAGGCACTGGAACATCACTTCAAGGGCATCATTGGGGTGATCCGGGGTGGAGATGTACAGCTGAGTGTCATCAGCGTACTGATGGTACTTCACCTCGAAACCATGGATGATCTCACCCAGCGGCTTCACATAAATGTTGAACAGAAGGGGCAAGAGGACCATCCCCTGTGGCACCCCACATACAAGGGGCCTTGGAGTCGACCTCTGCCCCCCTGTCAACACAGACTGCGACCGGTCAGAGAGAAAGGAGGAGAACCACCACAACACAGTGCCCCCCACCCCTAACTCTTCCAACCGGTGCAGCATGATACCATGATCGATGGTATCAAAAGCCGCTGAGAAGTCTAATAGGACTAGGACAGAGGAGCAACCCCTGTCCCGAGCCCTCCAGAGATCATCGACCAATGCGACCAATGCCATCTCCATGCTGTACCCAGGCCTGAAGCCTGACTGGAACGGATCTAGATAAGCCGATTCATCCAGGTACTGAGGAAGCTGTCGCGCTACCACACTCTCAACAACCTTCGCAACAAAGGGAAGGTTGGAGACTGGACGATAATTCGCCAAGACTGCCGGGTCCAGGGAAGGCTTCTTGAGGAGAAGCCTCACCACCGCCTCCTTCAAGGTGGGGGGGAAGACACCCTCACTCAAGGAAGCATTAATAATCCTCTGGAGCCAGCCTCGCGTAACCTCCCGGGAGGCCAACACCAACCAGGAGGGACATGGGTCCAATAAACATGTGGCCGTGCTCAGTCTACCCAGTATCCTGTCCACGTCTTCAGGAGTCACGGAATCAAACTCTTCCCAGGTAATATTCTCAAGACCTGCCTCCATCATCCCCCCTGAATTTACCCAGTCAGAGTCCAGGTGTTCCCGAATCTGAGCGATTTTGTCATACAGATACTGTACAAAGTCCTCTGCTCTACCCTCCAATGGGTCCTCCTGCGCTTCCTGGTAGAGCAGGGAGTGGGTCACCCTAAACAGGGCAGCTGGGCGATTATCTGATGACGCAATAAGAGCGGAAAAATAATTACATTTTGCCGCTTTTATCGCCACCAAACCAGTGTTTGGTCGGATTCAGAATGGCTGGCCCTCCAACTGCTCTCCAGGCATCTTTTCCAGCACTTCATCTCCCTCAGCTCCTCGGTAAACCAAGGAGCCAGGTGAGATTGGCGCCAGATCAGAGGCCGCAAAGGCACGACGCGGTCCAAAGCTCCAGTGGCCGCCCTATCCCAGGCGGCCACTAGGTCTTCAGTCGAACCATGAGCCAGAGCCTCAGGAAATGGCCCAAGCTCTGTCTGGAACCTATCAGGATCCATCAGTCACCTGGGGTGGAACCACCTAATTGGTTCCGCCTCCCTGCGGCGGGGTGTGGCGGTTCGAAGGTCTAAGCGAAGGAGGGAGTGATCTGACCATGACAAGGGCTCAGTCATTATATCCCCTATCTCAAGATCACTCAGCCACTGACCAGAGACAAAAACCAGGTCCAGCGTGTTTCCCCCCGTGTGAGTAGGGTCATGAACTAACTGGGTCAGGTCCATGGCAGTCATGGAAGCCATGAACTCCTGAGCCATCTCAGATGCCTCACCAACGGATGGCAGGTTAAAATCCCCCATGACCATAAGCCTAGGGGTATCAACCACCACCGCGGCTATAACATTGAGCAGCTCAGGCAGGGCCGCCACCACGTGGCAGGGAGCCAGATACGTAACCAGCAAGCCCATCTGTGCCCCATGACCTCACTTCACAAGGAGGGACTCACATCCGGCCATCTGAGGAACAGTGGCCTCCCTCGGACCAAGACCCTCTTTAATAACAACTTCCACCACCCCCCGCCCCTCCCCTGTGACCTCGGCTGATGAAATGCATGAAAATCGGGTGGGCACATTTCAACGAGGGGGATTCCCCCCACCTGGCCCAACCAGGTCTCCATAATACCCGCCAGGTCCGCTCCCCCCTCCTGAACTAGATCACAAATGAAGGGGGCTTTATTTACCACAGACCTGGCATTGCATAGCATCAGCCGAAGGCCCAGGGCCTGAGGGCCTGTGCAACCTGGGGAACGAGAGGAGCATTGGAGGCCGGAGCGCGCCACCGCTCGAAGACAGCGAGCGCGCACTCCCATAACATGATATGCCCCCCTGCTCCCGCCATATCTGCCCCTCCCACCCACAGTACTGATATAATGTCCATCAACAACACGAGCTCTAACCCCCTCCTTGACCCCGATTCCCGCACCTCCCATGCCACGCTCCTCAGCTGGACCAGGCCCCCTCCCCCGGGGGTTCTCCCCCATACCCACACAACCCACCCCCCTCCCAGAACCCTTTAAAATCTTGTTTAAAAACTTCCCCAAAAAACTCCACAGCCCCCTCCTTGCAACATGCCATCTCTCAGGATTCCAAAATCCGTCATCAAGATAGGCCCTCGATAGAGTGGAGGGCCAAACCTGCGAGAGGGGAGAGTCTCGCAGGGCAAAGAGCTCAGACACCGAGTACATCTGATCATTAGGGTAAAAATAGTCCATGGTCAGGGGACCACCATGATGTTATAAATCCACAGGGGAAAAGTTCCAATCCATGGCACAAGCAACCGGACTCTATTGCCCTCTCACAGCAGTGGAGGGGAGATACATGCCACTTGACACCCGGGAATTTCTTGGCCCAACCGTCCTCTCACGAAGGCCGACCAGTTGAAATAATCTTAAAATTGATGGAAACTGGTAGTGAAGGGCAGCCATACACCGGCTCCCTCCGGACTTGTGTCCTCAGCTCCCATTCCCCCATACGGGTTAGGAGAGTCCAAAAAGCCTAATCCTCCAGCTCATGGGCAGGAATTAGTTCAGGAAGAAATTTGCAGTGGCGGAAATTCAGAGAGGACATAATGGAATTGGGGGAAGTAGGAGTAACTCAGCAGGCCAGGATAGGCGGGGTAGCTATGACCATAATAAGGCCTAATAGGCCTAAACTTGATCAAAAGAGAGGAAGGAGGGGGGAAGTACAAGCAGCAAAGTGTCCATAGTCATTTTCCGGCCCCCCTCAGCCCCTCAGCCCCTCAGAACTTCCATTTGATGACAATGCTCCCCAACTCTGCCCCCTCCAGCTCACCATGGAGGTCTCTGGGTCCACACAGGGGCAGCCCTTCCCCCTAAGGGCCAAGCACCCTTCAGCCGTCCAGGAAAATCCTGTTGGAAGACTGCCAAGTATCCCACGCCATCTCATTCAGTCTACACGGTCTTTAGGTAGCCGCCCTGGCTCTAACCGCCATCCCCATGACCTTCGTCACGGCCGCCATCGCCGGTGCTGACACCGCCGCTGCTGGCCCTCTCACCGTCGTCTTAGTATTTATCTACCATGGTGTAGCTTATTTGGAATATTAAGCCCTAGTCAATTAGATTGGCCAAAGGTGTTGGACTTTTGAAGCATAATTAGGTTGAGATAGTTCTCGTTCTTTTCCAATGGACTTCTTCTCAAACAGAACTGAGATTAGGGCACTGGAGACTAAAACATATGAAGAATGGCTGCAGGAACTGGGCATGATTGGTCTAGTGAGGAGAAGGACCAGGGGAGACATGATAACATCTTCCAATATTTGAGGGGCTACCACAGAGAGAAGGGAATCAAGCTATTTTCCAAGGCACCTGAAGGCCAGACAAGGAATAATGGATGGAAACTGATCATGGGGTGGGATTCAGCCAGTTCGGGCAAACCAGATGCTAATTTTATATCTGGTTCGCCGAACTGGTAGTTGCAAGGAGTGGCTGGCCCCGCCCACCCCTCCCCTCCCAGGAGTCTCCACAGAGCCTGTTTTGGATGCCAGGTAAGAGCAGGGCCTGTGCGGAGGCTCTGGGAGGGCAAAAAAAAAGTTCTGGAAGTCAGAAATGGGCCCATTTCTGGCCTCCAGAGCCCGGGGGTAGCCATTTTTGCCCTTCCGAAGCCTCTGGAGCCTGGGGAGGGCAAAAAAGAGGTCTCCTGGAAGTTCCAGAAGTCCAGAAACGTGTGCAGATCTGGCGCATGCACGAGCAAAGTGAGCACGTGCGAGCAAGCAAACTGGTAGCAAAGGTAAGTGAAACCCACCCCAACCCCATACCTGCCATGGTTGCAGCCTTGGCGCTCCCAAACTCTCTTCGCCCTCCTTCCTTCTCCTCCTGTATCTGGAGGAATATGCAACATTCAAGGCATGCGCCAGACTCTTAACGATACTGTAAATATGTTTGTGATTTTTGATCCGTAAAGTGTTCCTTCCCTGCTGGGTCTCCATTGATGCTTTCTGGGTGCATCTTCTCCGACCATTGAAAGAAGAGACATGGTTTGAAAAAGAACAGTGAAAATACTGATCTTGATACTGGACATCTACAAAGAAGTAGGGTTCAAACACATCCTCTTTTGGCCATTGTTTCTCCTGAAAACAAAAAGACCAAATACTATGGACATGTTTGAGACATCTGTGTTTTTTCAATGAATATGTTCCCAAATTTGTGGTGATCCAGACTTTCCCTTCAATGGGTCCTGGCAAACCTTCAAGAGTTAAATGGAAAGGAAGGATTCTGTCTGAAATGGAAACGTATTCTAAGAAGTGAACAAAGACATTGACTTGTCTCCATTTAGAGAGGGCCTCTCTGAACAGTGCTGAATGTCTAGTCATTGAGAATCGTTGTGATATAACCACACAAATTCCATTCCTGACAAGCATAGGAGTCAAAATCCTCATGAAATTCTCTCCGTTCTCTGTGTCTGAAGCAAAGAGGCCAATCAAGGTCCATCTGAAATGGAGAAGCAGATGGACAATTGCTGAGTGCTGGAACCCTCCTTTGGGGAGCATCCGGTGGTAAAAAGGGAATTGACTTTTATCACTCAGAGCCTCTGAAGCAGTTAGATAACTGATCTGAAAAGACAACAAAGAATGCTTATATTTGGGTTCGGATCAAGTCCAAATTAGCTTTTAATACATCCAACTTCATTCTCTTGAACTTGTTAGAATAGTTTATTGTTGATTAGTCATGAGGCCTACAAAAATACAGAATATAAAACACAGAACATTAAGAACACAATATATAAGCATAGAATAAAAAAATTAAGGAAACAAAAACACAAATAAAGAATGAAAATCATACTTCTGTATCACCATTATAATTTCCCACAATCAGACGCAGATATACAGATTTTAGGTGAACTGTTTTGTTCCAATAAAGTACCGTATTAAATATATAATTTTTGAATTCTCATAGCATAGGAAATGAGTTGTTTTAATATAAGGGTCACAATAGGTTGTTTTTATAATGTGCAGTCCAAGCTTCTAAACGTTTTCTTTCTTATATAATTGAGATTGAAAGGATGAACGTGTTAGTCTCTCTCTGGAGCTCCAGAAAGACAAGTTCATTGGGACTTGGTTAAATCTTCTATATTTAATGATTGTTTCCAGCACATTCTCACTAAAATAAATATCGTCCTAAGGCACTTTTGCATTTAAATACTTGCCTTTTAATGGAACTTTTGTCTGTTAAAAAAGACAGAATTTTGGAAATCTACAGCTTAATTTTATATCAACAATTGTATGCCCCAATTTTAGACAGGGGAAAAGTTGTATAAATTCCCAATTAAGCCCTGAGGGTGGAAGAACTTTTATCCACCCACAAAATCCTTCTTAGACGATGTGATTATTTTAGTGATGATATATGTCTTAAAACTTCAAATCACAGCTCCGTATAAGAGTTTAGGGGTAATCTAAGGGAGAGAAGCAATTTAGAACTAAGGAGAAATTTCCTGACAGTTAGAACGATTAATCAGTGGAACCACTTCCCTCCAGAAGTTGTGAATGCTCCAACACTGGAAGTTTCTAAGAAGATGTTGGATAACCGTTTGTCTGAAATGGTATAGGGTTTCGTGCCTAAGCAGGGGGTTGGACTAGAAGACCTTCAAGGTCCCTCCAACTCTGTTATTCTATTGTGTTCTAATCTCGGCATTATATACTTTAATAAATGGGGCTCAAGGAAGTTGGATAGCTATGATTTCTTTAAAATTTAAGTAGTAGATTCACTTATGTCCATGCTCTGGGCTCTTTTGATGTAGAGTGAGCAAAGATCCCATCTCCAAGAAAACTACCTCTAGATAAGGAAAGGTGTTACTTGCTCTATGGCTCACCACTGAATAGCCCTCTGTGGATATGATGTCATTTTTAAAATTCATAACTTTTCACTTTGATTTATTAAGAATCAGATACTTCTTATGGGAGTTGGAACCAAGTCTTCTTTACAGCCTATGGAACCCAACTTGAGGGAGTCCTTGGTGCTCTCTGAGCTTGCTTGTTTTCTTCCAGACGTTTCATGACCCGAACTGGCTAACATCATCAGTGCTAACCATCATCATCATCATCACTAGCACTGATGATGTTTCCTAGTTTGGGTGAAGAAACATCTGCAAGAAAACAAGCAAGTTCAGAGAGGACCAAGGACCCCTCATGTCAACCCCAAGCTACAAATATTCTCCTTTATTATAGGTATAATAAGAATAATAATAATACCATTCTCAGTTTATAACAAGATAATAATATATGTATCTCGTGTCTTAGGCATGTGAACCGGAGGGTCCTTTATGAGTCCTGTTAAGTCATTCATGTCTAGACTGAATAATAATGGTACAAGTATGCACCCTTTGTGAGCTTTGGTCCTATTGGCTACAAGTGTCCAGCAGAATCCATCCAAGCCATGAAGAGGGTGACATGAGAAGATATGGCTGCTTTGATGGTTGCCTCCTTCTCAATATGGATCCCAATCACCAGCCGTGAGACTTCAAATGGCTATGGTGAAAAACAGCTCCTGAATTCCATGGAGAAGATGCAAGTGGATATATTGATCACCTACCAACTCTGCTCTCACTTTACCAGATACACAAACACACACACACACACACAAACCTGTGAGACTTTGTAGGTGCCTCCTAAAGTTGACATCTGGATGGAGATGTCCCTTCTTGCTGCATCGAGAAGAGTCAAAAGACCGTCCTTCTTCCCACAGCTGTAGTTGGGGACATTGGCTTCTCCAGTAGAGAGCATGTCCAGCAAAGCATCTGAAGTGGCAAGTGAGCTCAGCGAGTTGTCATGGATGTTGTAGCCAAGTGTGAGATTGTGCAGGAGCTGTGGGTTCTTGTTAGCCACGTGAATGGCAAAAATGAATCGGACAATTCTAAATTTATCAGGAGATAACCTACCTGAAGGTGCCCACCTGTGGAAAAATATTCATATTATCAACACCATCATCGAAAGAATATTGTTTAATGTATTTTCTCTTTGTCACACAACCCTATTGAATTTTAAGCCAATACTGATCCAAAACTAGAGGCAAAAATTAAACCATTCAATGAGCATTTATAGATAGATACAGATTAAGAGAGTTGGAAGGGACCTTGTAGGTCATCTAGTCCAACCCCCTACCCCCCACCCAAGCAGACTCTACACCATTCCTAACAGATGGCAGTTCAGTCTCTTCTTGAAAGCTTCCAGGGATGGGCTTGACATAGGAAATTGCAACCTTTTCAATAGTTACTTTAAACAAAAGTCAGTTTTCAAACAGAGGAACTCAGGGCTGGATGGGGAAGAAGAAATAATCCGGAGTTCTTTTAGCTGTTTCTCCATCTCTGGATTTGAGTCTCTTCCAGGAAATTAGGTGGGTCCTTCCATATAGGAGTAAGTGAAATAAGGAGGAAAAAAGGAGAAAATTTCATCTGAAAATGGAAGGAGTGCAAATCCATCATCCTGAATGACTTACGAGTGAGACTGAGTAGAAGGAGCCATGTTGAAAGGCAACGTTATATTTGATCTTAATGTTGCCGTGGTGACCATGCTAATGAGATGGTCTCCTGGCCTGTAATAGCTGGGTGGATTTTTTCCATCCCGGTGCTCCAAATTCATCGGGCACTTCCTCCTAAGCTTTCCAGAGACTGGCTGGAACAACGGCAGCATCAGAAGCATCAGGAGCAGAATCAGGAGGTCCATCATTCCTTGGGCTGAATCAATCCCTTTCTAAACAAGGACACCAAGAAGATACGGAAGAATTCCAGGCTTCCCACAAGATGGAAATGCCAGTGGTTCTTCTGATTCAGACAAAAACAAGCTGAGCTTCATCTGGAAAAGAGAGAAAGTACATTCAAGAGCAGAGCTCCTACCTGTCTCAAAATGTGTGCCATCAAAGAGCCTGACCTGAAGCATTTATCCTTTTCTGATGCAAGATCCCTTCCATGCTGCTTCAGTCTGATGTTTACATCAAGGCAGTCGCTGGAGAAGTGACAGAAGAAGTCACAGAGAACAGGATGGTGATAATTACACTGTGAAGACAATTCTCCTCTGGGAACCCTGAAGTTCTTCCAGGGCTCCATGTGAGGAGGGATGGCTGGAGAAAAACATCAAAAATCACAGATACACACCTAGGGACATTATTCTGTAATGGTTGTGGTCTTTCCTGCCCGGACAGGCCCAGAAAATGATCAAAGTACAGATTAGGTGAGATTGGGCTCAAAAACAGTAACTGTGAGAGGGACCTTGGAGTCCTAATGGATGATCACTTGAATATGAGCCAGCCGTGTGCAGCAGCAGCCAAAAAACCTAATACAATCCTGGGTTGTATAAACAGAGGCACAGAATCAAAATCACATGACGTATTAATGCCGCTTTATAAAATCCTTAGTAAGGCCACATCTGGAATACTGCAACCAATTTTGGTAACCATACTACAAGAAAGAGGTTGAGACTTTGGAAAAAAGTGCAGAGAGGAGCAACTAAGATGATCAAAGGCCTGGAGACTAAAACATATGAAGAACAGCTGTAGGATTTGGGTCTGGCTAGTCTAGAGAAAAGAAGAATTAGGGGTGACATGATAGCAATATCCCAGTATTTGAGGGGCTGCCCTAAAGAAGAGGGGGTGAAATTATTCTCCAAAGCACCAGAGGTCAGGACAAGAAACAATGATTGGAAAAAAGAGAGAAGCAACCTGGAATTAAGGAGAAATAACAGTGGGGACAATTAACCAGTGGAACAGCTTCCCTTCAGAAATCATGGGAACTCTGTCACTGGATGCTTTTAAGAAGAGACTGGACAGTCAGTTATCTGAAATGATAATGGTATTGTCAGGCTTCGAGGTCGTCTCAAATAAATTGCATTTCAAACAAAGTCTTTGAAGGAAAACTCCTATTTATTAAGCACGACATTCCACACCTGACTCCATCGAAGCCAATACTGACTTCCAGACCCAAAACCCTCCCTTTCCTTTCCCCACTCCTCTGCACTCATTGGCCATCTTCCAAGTCATTCTACCCCTAATCTCCCGTTCCAGCTCAAAGGAATTTCCCCCCTCCCATCCCATCTCCTAGGGGATATTATCTCCAGGGAAAATAAGTAGGTGAAAAGTCAAACGTCCCTTTCCAGATGCCTCCGCCTCTCCTTCTTATGTCAGCACTAGAGTAAATGCAGCTTGAAGTGCTGACACGTATTAGTACTCCTGGTACTAAAGAGAAGTCATGATTCTTGCCTAGGGGGTCACTTTGGGTTTTTAAAAACCCTCCATTTGACTAGGAGGCAATTCTGGTGGCCAAAGATGAAAGCTGATGTAGAAGACTACGTGAGGAGCTGTGCCACCTGCGCCACCATGAAATCCAGACCAGGGAAGCCCCCTGGACTTTTCCAGGCTGTAGCCGAACCCACAAAGCCCTGGGAGGAGATTGCGATGGACTTCATAGTTGAGCTCCCTGACAGTGAGGGCAACCGTTTCATTTGGACTGTCATTGATTTATTCTCCAAGCAAACTCACTTCACTGCCTGCAGCGGACTACCCTCGGCCAAAAAACTGGCAAAGCTGTATGTGAAACACATCTACAGGCTACATGGAGTCCCAAAAAGAATAATATCGGACCGCGGGGTCCAGTTTACCACTACGTTCTGGAGGGAGTTCCTACAATCCATTGGGTCATCCCAGGGACTTAGCTCGGCTTTTCACCCATCGACTAATGGATCGGCTGAAAAATTGAACTCAATGGTGGAGCAGTACATTAGGTGTTATGTCAATTATCAACAAGAGAACTGGGTGGACTTGCTACTGTTTGCAGAAGTTGCTTATAATAATGCAGTACACAGCAGTACTGGGTTGACTCCTTTTCAGATAACTACGGGCATGGATTTTGTGCCGATGCCTGAGTTGCCTCGAGAGCCGCCTACTTCTATGTCCCTAATGGAGTGGATGACCTCGTTGAAAAAGGGTTGGGAGAATACAAAAAAAAAGCTTTAGCGGAGTCAGCAGAAAAGTATAAGGCCCAGGCTGACAAACACCGGGGTCTCCAACCACCTTTCGGAATAGGTGATAAGGTGGATTTGTCAACCAAGTACCTGAGATTGAGGTTGCCTAGCAAGAAGTTTGGACCCAAATTCATTGGTCCCTTTCCCACAGTGAAAGTGATTAATCCGGTGACTGTCCAACTTAGACTCCCTCGCATATTAGGGAAAATACACCCCGTTTTCCACAGTAGCTTATTGAAACCGGTTAGAGAATCCACCCTCTGACCTTTGCCAGCTGCTCCGCACCCCCCCCCCCTTTAGTAGTACAAGGGGAGACTCCTTATGAGGTGAAGAAAATTCTGGACTCTACAGGGGGCGATTACAATATTTGGTGCACTGGAAAGGCTACCCTTTGGCTGAAGCTACTTGGGTTAAAAGTTGGGATGTGAAGGCTGATGCACTCGTGAAACAGTTTCATGACAAATTTCCTGACAAACCGAAAGGTCCTCCAGGGGGAGGGAGGGGGGGTTGAAGGGATTGGTGCTAGCTACATACCAAACAAAATTTTCTGGCTCCAAGGAGTTGTTAGACAACACTCCTGCAGAGGTTAAATTAGCCTAATACCTACGACATCTATTTTTTAAAATCTATGGCAGAAGTTAGTTTCTTATTTCATTCCCTGCCATGGGGTTTTAAATAAACCATCCATTTTATCCAGATGTTGTTACGATTGTTCACACTTACTAGGGGACAACTGATTGTCTTGTGCCACCCTACTTCATTCATACTATCCAAACAAACTATGGGTCAGACTCCATCTTGGGTTCAGGGGCTCAGTTGCAGGTAGGCCAAATTCCACCTGAACCTTGACCCTCAAGTCCATCTGCTCCTTGGATGAACAACAGACTTCTGATGTATGAAGAGAAGCTATTGCTAAGTGGGTAAGATATTCGTCTTCCCTGCAATTATCAGAATAACAGTCATTCTAAATGTATCCCCCATGGATTTCAACCCAGAAAAATATTCTGAGGTAAAATAAGCTTTTAAAAATAGGCTCTGAGTTTCCTCCTCCTGAAAAGGCAACTCCTGGCTTTGGTGAGACTCAGCTGGTCTTGGTTTTCTCTTTGGTCACAGACCAAGGATAGGTAAGGGGAAGCACGGATGATGTAAATTTGCCCTGGGACCATCCAGGTGGCATCGTCTCTCTCTCGCTCTATGGTGAAGAAATTTGGGTGTGATTTCAAGGGCTACCAGCAGTTCAACAGCTGCACAAACCTTGATTTCTGATCTAGGAGTGGAGGTGAGAAGAATGTCTGCCTCTCCTCCTCCTGCTGCTGCTGCTCTTCTGGCTCCTGCCTCCAACTTCTCTAATGTCTACTAAGAGGAAGCAAACTGGGTGTGTGTTGACAAACACGGTTCACACTACGAGAGACTTTTACAGGCCTGGTGATCTCATCATTGGTGGGAATGTTGCCCTGGGAACTGCACTTAAAATCAACTTCCAAACCTTTAAAAAAGACCCATCTCTACTTCTGAAGAATATTTTGTAAGTTTCACCCAGAGGGGAAAGATGTAAATAATTTTTTTTTTAATTGAAAAGTTTTACAAAAGAAAAATACAAAATTCCCCCCCCCCCATGTTCCCCCCACTCTTTCCCCCCCTTCATCCCTCCCTCCCCCCCCGACTTCCCAGAGCAAAATACAAGGTATTTCGTTTAATCAAACATAAACTAGATTAATCTACCTATCCTCAAAGTACTGCCTCCCCCACTGAAACCTTAACTCCACTACAGATAACCAAATACTTCTAATACTAACATTCATTCATAAGCTATTTGATATTTTGTTGTCTGATACTTATTTTGAATATAATCAATCCATCTTCTCCATTCCGATACGTATCTTTCTTGCGTGTGGTCCTTCAAATACGCCGAGATTTTCACCATTTCTGCTAGGTTTGTTACTTTCAATATCCACTCTTCAATAGTAGGCAAAGAGTCCTTCTTCCAATATTGAGCTACCAGCAGCCTAGCTGCTGATATTAAGTTCAAAATCAATTTAGTCTCTGATACTGTATAGTCCGTAATTATACCCAATAAAAACAATTGAGGAGTAAATTTCAACCTTCTTTTCAGAATGTTCTGCATCACCCACCAAATTTTTATCCAAAATGCCTTGATTTTTTTACAGGTCCACCATATATGATAATAAGTTGCATCATTACATTCACATCTCCAACATTTAGCTTGCAAGTTCGAATACATACATGATAATTTTTTAGGATCTAAGTGCCATCTATAAAACATTTTATAAAAGTTCTCTCTCAGATTTTGTGCTTGCGTAAATTTAACATTTCTGTCCCAAATCTTTTCCCACATTTCCATCATCACTGGCTCCTGAAAGTTTTGTGCCCATTTTATCATACAATCCTTAACCAATTCTGTTTCTGAGTCTATTTCCAGCAATGCATTATAAAACCTTTTAATATGCATCTGACTTTGATCTCTAATCTGTTTCACCAAATTTTCCTCATTTTGCATAACCCCAATTTTTTGATCCTCCCTCCATCTAGCTTGAAGCTGACCATACTGAAACCAAGTATAAATTATCCCTTCTTCTTTTAATTCATCTAGAGATTTCAGTTGTAACTTACCCCTTTCCAAAAGAAGAAGCTCTCTATAGGTAATCACCTCTATTTTTTGCTCTATACTTATATTTTCTATTGCATGTCTGGGATTTGCCCATATAGAAATCTTATAGTTCAGCTTATATTGGTACTTTTTCCAAACCCTCAACAATGCATTTCTGAATATATGACCCTTGAACACTTTATCCACTTTTTTTTCATGGGAAAGATGTAAATAATTATTTGCTTTGCTTTATATTCAGGGACTCTTTTCAGAAATACTTGTTCTAGTGATGTTTGCCATGTCCTTGCATAGTTCAGATCTTTGTGCTTTTCTCAATAAAGAACCAAACTCATAAAACAGGCTAGAATTCTCCATCTTTCCAGAACTCTTGATCAGGAAGCAAATAAACCGCCAAAAAGTCAGGAAGGACAACACCTTCGAAACTGTGCTGGCCTAGTGAAGAAGTTGACTTGCAATATTAATTTGGACAGAAACTCCTGATGCAAAACTCAATCATGAGGTCAAACCTATTTAAAGTATAGAGAAGGAGTGAAAAATCCATCTGTCTTATGCTCAACAATGGTTTCCAGACCTGAAGAAGCTGCTTCAAGAGGGAAAGAAATTAATTGGGGTGGAAGAGGGAAGGATGACCATCACTGAAGCAAAGTGAAGGAAGGGAGTGGGGGCTGATGGAGGGGTATCAAATGATCTTGTGGAATGGAGAAACAGGATTTTCTCCTTTCTGTCATGGCCATTAATCAAGGAACAGCCTTAACAATGAATCAAACCCAATGGACTTTGAAACTTCCTGCTAGAAAGAACATTTTTAAAAAATCCACCAGCACCCACAAGCTTTCCTTAAAATTTCCCCAATGATTTTCTTACTGTAGAATGATACCCAAGAACTACCAGCAGTTCAGAGCGTTGGTGTTTGCAGTCAGAGAGGTCAACAAGGATCTGCTTCTCCTCCCCAACATCACCCTTGGCTTCCACATCTATAGCAATTCTCAGTCTGAGGTGGAGATTTGCTCAAACAGCCTCTCCCTGCTCTCCACCCGGGGCCAAATGGTTCCAGGGTACAAATGCGACATGAAGGACCCTCTTCTCTCTGTCATTGGAGATCTCAATCCCAGATCCTCAAGGCAGATGGCCTCCATCTTCAGCCTCTTCAAGGTCCCACAGGTAAGGGGGCTTCACTGGATACAGTATAGAGTACAAACACAACTGAAGCACACCCAGAAGCCAAAGGTGGAAAACAAAGGGGGTGTTTTGAGGGACATATATTTATATTTTTTGTGTCATGATATGTTTTTATAGAAGCCAAAACTGATCAGTGAGAAAACTTTGAAATGTGGTACTTGCCAAAAGGAATTCCTTTTTAATCTATTCTTTATAAGAGTGTAGTGTAATATATTCTCTGTACTGATTTGATGTATGGCTCCCTTGGCTTCTGACATAGTCCACATAATGATGACTCCTAAAATTTACTCTCTCAAGAATCTCACTTTCTCCAGCTCGGTGTTGGCTTTGAGTTCTCTCAAGGAGACAGAATAATTTATCCTTCCTTCTTCCGGATTAATCCCAGTGACTTTGCTGAGTGTGTGGGTTTAGTCCAGATGCTTCTGCATTTCCAGTGGAACTGGGTTGGGATTATTGCCCCTGAAGATGAGAGTGGAGAACGTTTCGTCTCATCTCTGATGCCAATGCTGAAGGAGAAGGAGGTCTGTTTGGCCTTCACTGAAATAATGAAATCAGATTTTCTTGTTACTTCAATGTTGAAATTACTTCATATTGTGGAGTCTTGGTCTAAAGCTGAAGTGATTGTTCTATTTGCAGACCCCGATAGTATTAAAAATGTACAGATGGCAATCAGTGTATATAAACATTTGAGGAAGATGTCATTTTGGAAAGTTTGGATCTTAACTTCTCATTGGAAACTTACTGTGGCCAGGAATCAAGACATCGTGAAAGCAGTAAAGCCCTTCCATGGGGCTCTGCATTTTAGGCCCCACGCTGGGGATGTCTCAGAATTCAGTCGTTTCCTTCTGTCTTTAGATCCCTTGAAGCCACAAGGGGATGTCTTTCTCCCTCCATGTTGGGAAAAGTTGTTTGGCTGCATGATGGACAAACCAGGAAGGATCCTTCCAAAGGGGGTAAAACCATGTACAGGAAAGGAGAATTTACAGAATGTACCATCTTTTTTATTTGAAACAAGCATGGAAGGTGAAAGTTACAATATCTACAATGCTGCTTATGCTGTGGGACATGCATTGCATGCAATACATGGATCTGGAGGACAACCAACCACAATGAGGCTCAGAAAGAGGATCTCAAATATTCAGTCATGGCAGGTAATCATAATCATAATCATAAATTTATTTGTCAAGCATATATAAGATAACAGGTAAAAGTATAAGCATAATTTGAAGACATGAAAAGAGTAAGTAAAAAGGAATATTAGGACAGGGACAGTAGGCACGCTGGTGCACTAATGCACGCCCCTTAGAGATCTCTTAGGAATGGGGTGAGGTCAACAGGAGACAGTCTAAGGTTAAAGTTTTGGGGATTTGGGGAAGAAACGACAGAGTCAGGTAGTGCATTCCAGGAATTGACCACTCTGTTGCTGAAGTCGTATTTTCTGCCATCGAGTTTGGAACGGTTTACCTTGAGTTTGTATCTATTATTTTCTCGTGTATTGTTGTGGTTGAATCTGAAGTAGTCGTTGACAGGAAGGACATTGTGGCAGATAATTTTATGTACTATGCTTAGGTCAGACTGAAGTCGGCGTAGTTCTAAATTGTCTAAGCCCAAAATTTGGAATCTGGTGGCATAGAGTATTTTATTGCGGTTAGAGAAATGGAGGACTCTTCTCATCAAATATTAAATATATCATATTAAATATAAAATATTGTAATCTCAGTGACTGGGCAACAGATCTCTAGATAGGAAACTATCTATATGTGTTTCTTGAATTACTGTTTAAATATCTGTGTGCTATCGATCTATCTAAGAAGAGATTAAGATAGCAATTATTAAAAATAATTTTTGTAGAACCTCCTCACTTTCTCTCAGTCAGTAGCCTGAACCCACTCTATAAAAAGACACTGAATTCATTTCAATGTTACTCTGGTTTAGAATTCATTGTGACTCCACCCCATTTTTTTATTATGCCATTTTATGTCATATTATTATTTTATTATGCCATATTATGCCATTGAAGAAGCCATAATTCAAATGTCCAATGATAAAGAGAATGTTTGGAGTTGAATACCTGATGTTACTTCTGATTGCTTAGATCTCCATCAAGGGAACTCATTTAGCTTCTCAGATATAGACACATCTCCTAGGCTGATGGCCATCACATTATGATAGAAACCAGGGTGTCTCATGTGTGGTGTTCAGCCAATTAATCCGGCTGCCTTTTCTTTCAGCTTCTTCCCTATCTGAGGAACATCAAGTTCAACAACAGTGCTGGAGAGGAAGTCTCCTTCTCAGAAAGTGGATTAGTTTCTTCTCGTTACGATCTTCTCAACTGGCTTTTCCTCCCCAATCAATCTTTTGTTACCACAAAAGTTGGACAAATAGATTCCAAGGCTTCCCCAGGACAAGATTTCACCATTAACTCCAATGAAATCATCTGGGTCACAAAGGTGAATTGGAAGGAAATATTATAAATTCAGCAAAGGATTAATTCACTCCAAAGGAAGCATAACACTCTTTTAATTGGGAAATAGGTCTATTCAGTCAGAAAAAAATTCAGGGATTTGATGAAAAACCTGCTTTTGAGTTTAACACATTTACAATTTGACTTCTGAAAAGTCCAAGATGGAGTAAGATTTATGAAGAACTCCTGCTTGGAACCCAGGATGCCATTAAAGCAAAAATGATTTCCATGGATCATTCCCATTCAGTTGGATCCTGACGATTCATTCTGTTTGAAAAGTTGTAGCTCCATGTCACAAGCCTTCCTTGTATTTTGAGGTCTCAGTTCCAATCTCCAGCATCCATTCTGGAGGGTCAGGATTGCCACTGGCCTGATTCCCCCTGAAGCTTATCCCTCTGGTAGGCCCTGGTAAACCGTTTCTTTTGAAGACATTCTAAAGATGGAAACAGAAATGCAGAAATAGACAAATGAAGCATGTTTATTACTTAGGCCATCTCAAATATTTCTCTTCCAGAAGGTGCCCTTTGCCAGGTGTGGCATGAGGAGGTGCCATGCAGGAGAGAGGAAGAGCGTTCCAGAAGGCAAGGAAGTTTGCTGCTATCAGTGTGACCCTTGTCCAGAAGGGACCATTTCTAATCAGACAGGTACAGCACACGTCAAGTGTAGATCTTCAAGGAAGTCATTCAATGGGAAAATATTAATGTTGGCATCAGTTTTGGTAGGATCTTTTATATGATTCAATATATTCATAGTTTTCACCAGACCCTCTCAATTCATGAATCTAAACTGTGCTACCCCAAAGGCCACTTTTCTTGCTCTTCAACAATTTATTATCAGGCAAAATTTATAGGTTTCCTACTAAAGAAAAAGATTGAATGACTGGATTTGAAGAATAAAGCAGAGAGGTTGACCCAGAGAACAGATCTGTTTTTCTGGCTAATTTATTCCCAGCAGTGTCAATATCGATGGATGATTTGCCTTTGTTGATTCCTCATGAAATTCACACCGACTCTTGATTTCAGATGCAGCTCTCTGTGATCCTTGCCCAGAAGACCAATATCCCAACAAGAACAAGAACCACTGCATTGCCAAGAAGATTCACTTCCTTTCCTATCAAGACCCCCTGGGATACTCATTAACATCTCTCACTCTTTTTCTCTCTGTGACCACATCTGCAGTTCTGGTGATTTTCCTTAAGCATCACAATACGCCGATTGTTAAGGCCAACAACCGAGATCTCACCTACATCCTCCTGGTCTCCCTCCTGCTCTGCTTCCTCTGTTCCTTTCTTTTCATTGGTCAACCAGGGAAGCTCACCTGTCTTTTTCGACAATCTGCCTTTGCCATTCTTTTTTCCCTTGCAGTTTCCTCTGTCTTGGCAAAAACTGTCATGGTGGTTCTGGCCTTCATGGCCACCAAGCCAGGGAACAAGTCAAGGAAACTCTTAGGAAAGCCACTGACCAACTCCATTGTCTCAGCCTGTCCCCTGGTCCAAGCACTTCTTTGTGCCACATGGCTGGTAACCTCTTCCCCATTTCCCAACATGGACTTCCATTCCTTGGTAGGAGAGGTCATCTTGGAATGTAATGAAGGCTCAGCTTTGATGTTTTATGCTGTCCTGGCCTATCTGGGTTTCCTGGCCCTTGTCAGTTTCACGGTGGCATTTCTAGCTAGGAAATTGCCAGACAGCTTTAATGAAGCCAAGTTCATTACTTTCAGCATGCTGGTCTTTTGCAGTGTTTGGATCTCATTCCTCCCCACCTACCTGAGCACCAAAGGGAAGTCCATGGTGGCCGTGGAGATCTTCTCCATCTTGGCCTCTGGGGCTGGTCTCTTGGCTTGCATCTTTTTCCCCAAATGCTACATTATTTTATTTAGGCCCAATCTGAATTGTAGAGAGAATATAATGAGGCACAAGAATCTTTGATGTCTGTGAGGATGTATGATGGATGGCAGAGAGAGAGAGAGAGAGAGAGAGAGAGGGGGGGGGGAGGGAGGGAGGGAGGGAGGGAGAGAGAGAGAGAGAGAGAGAGAGAGAGAGAGAGAGAGAGATGGATGAATACATCATGACTTGTTCTTTCTTGAAGAAATAATTAAATAATTCATATATTTAATTAAAGGGAGGAAGATATTGTTAGAAGATGCTCCCTGATTTGTTTAATCAAATTACAGATAAGAGATCAGAAAATGCTTTAAAAATTGGTTATTTGAAAAGACAAATGTCTTGTTCCTCTATATGCAGATGATAGTATGTTGTTTAAGGACTCGAATATATTTCCAAGAATCGTTACATAGATAGATATACATCATTGCTATGAGTATGTATTTGAAAAATAATATATCAAATACCAAGATAGCTTTGTTTCAAAGAGAAATTGAATGAACTGTTAACAAGAACCCTTTTTCCTGTGTTCCAGTGACTGTCTAGAAGAATTCAGTCTTATGAATTGGATGTTAGAACTGCCACTCAAAAGAGAAAACACCTCCTTTGTTAAATTGGGGAGGGGGGGTAGAGAGTGGGGGGAAGGTGTGGGTAGAGGTGTAGCTCTGAGACATGTTCCCAGTCCTACCATTCAAAAATGTTCCAAGGACCAAATAACACTTTTTTAAATTCTTATTGATAATGTTGATAAGGCTCCTAGATAACAGGGACACTCAGTGGAGTACAACAAATTGATTAATAAATAAAACAAGAAGGCATAATGCATCCTGGGTGAAATTGGCCAGTATGATTGCTGAGCACATTGTAAGCCGCCCTGAGTCTTCGGAGAAGGGCGGCATATAAATCAAAATTTAAAAAAATAAATAAAAAAAAATGATGGGATCAGTTTCTTGAGGAGAAGGCTAGTCACAGCCTCCTTGAGAGATGCAGGAACAAGTTCTCTCTCAAGGGTGAATTTATGCTGGATCCAGTTCCATTCCTGGTCTCATCCCAATAACAGAGACTTCCTGCTTCCAACCTTTCTTCTTGCCTCCATCTTCTTTGTTGATCTTTGGGCATTCAGAGCCTCTGCAGCTCAATTCCATCCTTTTGAACAAATCAAAGCTATACAAAAAACTACATCACTACCATCTGCTTTTGGAGGAGGAGCTTAGAGTCCAGGGAGACACCCAGATTTCACAGCAGTCCTAAGCAAGCCAGGGCAATGTCATGCAAGACCTAAAATCCAATGTCCCCACCACTGGGAGGGCCAATCATCCACAGCTGCTTGATTCTACTAGGATTAAAATGGAGACTGTTCCTCCCCATTCAAGAGGCTTCAGGTACTAGGACATAAACTGGACAGCATTGCTTGGTCAACCAATGGTTGAATACTTGGCCCTGAAAGACCTCCAAGGTCCCTTCCAACTCTGTTATTCTATATCTTCTACATCTTCTCAATGAGAAGGACTCACTGAGAAACCTTGAAAATCAAACGTTTGAGCTCAACGTCTCCCCTCCAACTAACACTGAATGGAAAGAGATTCAGAGAATGGAGAGAACCACATAACACCCATGTACCCATTCCTGTTACCCCAGCCAGTCCAGAGGTTTACCATGGGTGGTGGGACACCAGTTCGCAGTTCTGAAGACCTCCTTCCCAAGGCAAACACAGCAGACAAACTTTCCTGATTCCAACTCCTTGTTAGATGACCTTCCTATAGAGTTTAAATTAGCCCAATACCTTGATTCTCCTGCCAACTTTTAAGTTCTATGGGAGAAGTTAGTGTCTAATTTCATCACCTGCCATATTTATTTATTTATTTATTAAGCTTATATGCTGCCCTCTCTCCGACAACGACTCAGGGTGGCTCACAGCAATAACAAGCAAATAAATCAATATTTAGATGTTAAAACTTTTAAAATTCCCCTTAAAAAAACCCTTCAGTCCCATCCAGCCTGGCGAAATAACCATGTCTTAAGGTCACGGCAGAAGGAGTGCAGGTCAGGGGCCACCCGGAGCTCCAGGGGGAGTTGATTCCATAAAGTAAGTGCGCCCACAGAGAAAGCCCATTCTCTAGGAGTCGCCAGTCGACACTGCCTGGCTGATGGCACTCCAAGGAGGCCCTCCCTGTGGGAACACACCATGGGAACACGATGGGGAGCTGTCGCTGGCCGCAGATGGTCCGTCAGGTACCCTGGATCTAAGCTATGTAGGGCTTTATAGGTGATAACCAGCACCTTGAATCTTACCCGGAGGGCAACCGGTAACCAATGCAGGTTGCGCAGGAGGGGTGTAACATGAGAGTGTTGGGACACTCCCATCACAACCCACGCGGCCACATTCTGCACCAGCTGAAACCTCCGAATGGTCTTCAGGGGCAGCCCCATGTAGAGAGCATTGCAGTAGTCGATCCGGGAGGTCACAAGTGTATGAGTGACTGTACGGAGGTCATCACGGTCCAGATAGGGGCACAATTGGTGCACCAGATGAATCTGTGCAAATGCCCCCCTGGTCACGTTCGCAACATGATCTTCCAAAGTCAACCGTGAATCCAGGAGGACGCCTAAATTGTGCGCCCTTTCAACAGGGGGCAACACCTCACCCCCTATGACCAACGATGGAATATTTCCTTGGAAACGAGATGCCAGTACTCACAGCCACTCAGTCTTGGCGGGGTTGAGTTGAAGCCTGTTCCTCCCCATCCAGAGCCGCACCGCTTCCAGGCACCGGGACATCACGTCGAGGGCATCACTGGGCTGGTTTGGGGTGGATATAAAAAGTTGGGTATCATCAGCGTACTGATGATACCTCACCCCGAGACCATGGATGATCTCCCCCAGCGGCTTCATATAGATGTTGAACAAGAGGGGCGAGAGGACTGACCCCTGAGGCACCCCACATGTGAGGGACCTTGAGGCCGACCTCTGTCCCCCTGCCAACACCACTTGCGCACACCCTGAGAGGTAGGAGGTGAACCACTGAAGAACGGTGGCTCCCACTCCCAACCCCTCAAGGTGCCACAGTAAGATACCATGGTCGATGGTATCAAAAGCCGCCGAAAGGTCTAATAGGACCAGGACAGAGGAATATCCCTTGTCCCAAGCCCTCCAGAGATCATCCACCAGTGCGACCAATGCCATCTCTGTGCTGTACCAGGGCCTGAAACCCGACTGGTATGGGTCCAGATATGATGTTTCATCTAGGACCAACGAGAGTTGGTGTGCCACCACACTCTCAACAACCTTCGCCATAAAGCGAAGGTTGGAAACAAGGCGAAAGTTGTTCAAAGTAGCCAGATCCAGGATAGGCTTCTTGAGGAGGGGTCTCACCACCGCCTCCTTCAAGGCAGCTGGAAAGTGCCCCTCACCCAAAGAAGCCATAATTATTGCCTGGATACAGCCACATGTAACCTCCCGGGCTGAATAAACAAGCCAGGAGGGACACAGGTCCAGCACACATGTGGTGGCACTCAGCTTCCCCATGATCCTGTCCACTTCCTCGGGAGTAACAGGATCAAACTCTTCCCAAAACACCAGACCATTTGTCCCCTCCCCGATCGACCCCGCCCAGTCGGAGTCCAGCCCCCCTCGAATCTGAGCGATCTTATGTTGGTATATATAAACCACTTATTCCATCCAAGTGTTGTTTATTTATTTATTATTTATTTATTAATTTTATTTCTATACCGCCCTTCTCCCAAAGGACTCAGGGCGGTGTACAGCCTGATTAAAAGCACAAAGACAGACAAAATTTAAAAATAATTAAAATTATTAAATAATTGGCTCAATTATAAAACCTCCAAATTTAAAATCCCATATTTAAAACCAATTAAAATCTTTACATTGATAGCCCGGCCTGGTGGAACAACAAGGTTTTGAGGGCACAGCGAAATACACGGAGATCGGAGATCTTACGCATTTCTGGGGGCAGTTCATTCCACAGGGCTGGGGCTCCCACAGAGAAGGCCCTCCCCCTGGGTGTCGCCAGCCGACATAATTTGGCCGATGGCACCCTGAGGAGACCCTCTCTGTGGGAGCGGACTGGCCGGTGGGAGGCTACTGGTGGCAGAAGACGGTCTCGAAGGTACCCAGGTCCAATGCCATGGAGCGCTCTAAAGGTGGTAACCAGCACCTGTTGGCATGATTGCCCAGAGTAACTAGGATACAACTGATTGTCAAGTGCCATCATGCCCCATGAATACTTATACTATTCAAGCAAACTATGTGCCAAGCTTCCAAGTAATTCGTCCCCTGAAATAAAATCCAAGGCATCCATTTTCCATTAAAGTCTGTTTATTAGGAACATATCAAATTGGCAAGGGCTTGGTGTAACTCCGACTCTGGCCAGGAAAGAATGCTACCTAGACATAACATCCCCTTTTATCTCTAGGACCCCCCTGTCAACAGCTAAAGAGCAGCGAGTCTGAAGTACCATTAAATTCCTTTACTCGCAAACCTAAAAGCTAAGGGTAAAAATAGGCAAAGGCTATAATAAAATATGGCTACACATATGCCATCTTCAGGGTCGACACTATGGAAGAGGCCAGTCTTCATCCTGTGTGCACATGCTCAGTTTCACATAACTCAAATACCCAACAGATGACTCTCAACTGCATCTGATCTGTGGATTAACAACAGGAGAACCAAACTCATTTTTCTCTATCTGCTGTATTGCTCACTAAATAGGAAAATTGCTTTTCCTTGCAATTATCAGAAGAACAGTAATTCCTAATGTATCCCCTATAGATTTCTATACACACACAAACACTCACACACTCAAAATCTTCCAAGATAAAAGCTGTTTAAATTAGATACTCAGAGTTCTCCTGGTGGGGGCAGGACATGTCACCTTGCCTTGTATTGCAAAGAGTGAACTCCTGGGTTTGCTTAGACTCAGCTGGCCTCAGTTTCCTCTTTGGTCATAAACCAAACACAGGTAAGAGGAAACATGGCTGGATACAAATTGGCCTTGGGGCCATCCAGGTAGCAGAGATTATCTCTCTTGTGCTAAAGCTCTGCTGAGATTTCAAATCCTCCCTGAGATTCGACTTCTACAAAAAAATAACCTCTTGATTTCTGATCTAGAGGGGAAGGGGAGAAGAATGACTGGGCTGCCTCTCTTCCTCCTACTGCTGCTCTTCTGGCTCCTGCCTCCAACTTCTCTAATGTCTACTAAGAGGAAGCAAACTGGGTGTGTGTTGACAAACACTTTACAGACTACAAGAGACTTTTACAGGCCTGGTGATTTCATTATTGGTGGGAATTTTCCTTTGGGAGCTACACATAAATCCAACATCCGGTCCTTTCAAAAAAAGCCATCTCTGCTTCTGGAGAATATTTTGTAAGTTTCACCCAGAGGGGAAAGATGTAAATAATTATTCGTTTTGCTTTATATTCAGGGACTCTTTTCAGAAACACTTGTTCTAGTGACATTTGCAATGTCCTACCATCGTTCAGATCTTTGTGCTTTTCTCAATAAAGAACCAAACTCATAAAATGGGCTAGAATTCTCCATCTTTCCAGAACTCTTGATCAGGAAGCAAATAAACCTGCAAAAAAGTCAGGAAGGACAACACCTTAGAAACTGTTCTGGCCTAGTGAAGAAGTTGACTTACAATATAAATTTGGACAGAAACTCCTGATGCAAAACTCAATGATGAGGTCAAACCCATTGAAAGTGTGGAGGAGGAGTAAAAAAATCCATCTGTCTTGTGCTCCACAATGGTTTCCAGACCTGAAGAAGCTGCTTCAAGAGGGAAACAAATTAATTAGGGTGGAAGAGGGAAGGATGACCATCACTGAAGCAAAGTGAAGGAAGGGGGGGCTGATGGAGGGGTATCAAATGATCTGTGAAATGGAGAAACAGGATTTTCTCCTTTCTCTCCAGGCCATTAATCAAGGAACAGCCTTAACAATGAATCAAACCCCATGGACTTTGAAACTTCCTGCTACAAAGAACATTTTTAAAAAAGACACGGCAAACTCCACCAGCACCCACAAGCTTTCCTTAAAATTTTCCCAATGATTTTCTCACTGTAGAGTCATACCAAAGAATTACCAGCAGTTCAGAGCGTTGGTGTTTGCAGTCAGAGAGGTCAACAAGGATCTGCTTCTCCTCCCCAACATCACCCTTGGCTTCCACATCTATAGCAATTCTCAGATTGAGATGGAGATTTGCTCAAACAGCCTCTCCCTGCTCTCCACCCGGGGCCAAATGGTTCCAGGGTACAAATGCGACATGAAGGACCCTCTTCTCTCTGTCATTGGAGATCTCAATCCCAGATCCTCAAGGCAGATGGCCTCCATCTTCAGCCTCTTCAAGGTCCCACAGGTAAGGGGGCTTCACTGGATACGGTAGAGAGTACAAACACAACTGAAGCACACCCAGAAGCCAAAGGTGGAAAACAAAGGAGGAGTTTTGGGGGACATATAGTTATATTTTTTATGTCAAGATTTGCTTTTATAGAAGCCAAAACTGATCAGTGAGATAACTTTGAATCTTTGAATTCTTAATCTATTCTTCGTAAGAGTGTAGTGTAGTATATTCTCTGTATTGATTTGATGTATGGTTCCCTTGGCTTCTGACATAATCCACAAAATTATGACCCCTAAAATTTACCCTCTCAAGAATCTCACTTTCTCCAGCTTGGTGTTGGCTTTGAGTTCACTCAGGAAGACAGAATAGTTTATCCCTCCTTCATCTGGATTAATCCCAAGGAATTTCCTCAGTATGAGGGTTTAGTCCAGCTGCTTCTGCATTTCCAGTGGAACTGGGTTGGGATTATTGCCCCTGAAGATGAGAGTGGAGAACGTTTCTTCTCATCTCTGATGCCAATGCTGAAGGAGAAAGAGGTCTGTTTGGCCTTCACTGAAATATTGAAATCAGATTTTCTTGATACTACAATGCTGAAGTTACTTCGTAGTGTGGAGACTTGGTCTAAAGCTGAAGTGATTGTTCTATTTGGAGACCCCAATAGTATTAAAAATGTACAGGTGGCAATCAGTGTCCAGGAACATTTGAGGAAGACGTCATTTTGGAAAGTTTGGATCTTAACTTCCCATTGGAAACTTAGTGTGGTGAAGAATCAAGGCATCGTGAAAGCAGTAAAGCCCTTCCATGGAGCTCTGCATTTTAGGCCCCACACTGGGGATGTCTCAGAATTCAGTCGTTTCCTCCTGTCTTTAGACCCCTTGAAGCCACAAGGGGACCTCTTTCTCCTGCTGTGTTGGGAAAGGTTGTTTGGCTGCATGATGGACAAACCAGGAAGGATCCTTCCAAAGAGGGTAAAACAATGTACAGGAAAAGAGAACTTACAGAATCTACCTTCCTACATTTTTGAAACAAGCATGGAAGGTGAAAGTTACAATATCTACAATGCTGTTTATGCTGTGGGACACGCATTGCATGCAATATATAGATCTGGAGGACAACTAACCACAATGAGGCTCAGAAAGAGGATCTCAAATATTCAGTCATGGCAGGTAATCTCAGTGAGTTTTTATCTAGTCCAGAGATCTGTAGGTAGGAAACACCCTATATGCATTTCTTGAATTACTGATTAAATATCTGTGTGCTATCAATGTATCTAAGAAGGGATTAAGACAGCCATTATTAAAAATAATTTTTGTAGAACCTCCTCACTTTCTCTCAGTCAGTAGCCTGAATCCAATCTGTAAAAGGACATTCAATTCATTTTAATGTTGGTTTAGATTATTGTGCCTTAGGAATGTTTGTTATTGCGTGCCAAGTTTCAAAACTTTTTTTTTAAGCAGGCTATTCATTCAATTTTAAATTAACCATTTTAATACTTCAGTGAGTTTTAAAAAACACTTCAATAAAACATTCTTCAGACTATAACCTTAAAGATACTATTAATCCATTGGGTTAAATTATTTCTAACTCTTGAGTTCATTCTTCAAAATATCAATTTCAAAACTTTCAGGAAGCTATCCATTAACTTTAAAATTAACCATTTTAATACCACAATAACTTTTAAAAAGCTATCCATTTTTAGTTAAACATTTTTACTTAAACTTAAAAAATACTAATTTCAGTAAGCTTTTCAAATTTATTATTAAGATCCTCCCCAAAAGAAATTAATCTTCCATTCTTCCTTTCTTTCTATATCTTTTCCAGTCCTTCTTCTTCAATAATACTTTCTTCTTCAGCATTGCTCCTCCCCCTGCTTTTATTTTCAAAATTTTTTGAATATGGATTTGAGACTGATGTATCTTTGGAATTCGTTCTCTTCTTAGAATTATCTCCTTTAATTTAAAGCCTCCATTTCGACTCTTCCTGTTTGTATAATCAGTCACTTCATTCCTTAAAGATTGATTCTGTCTATTGTCACGGTAAAGTTTATCAGTCTGCAGAAAAGAGTCTATTTGCTGCTTTTCAATTAACTGCATAGAAGCCTCTGCCAAAACGTCTATTTCCAGTGTGCTAACTTCCATCTTAATCCTGACAGCCTCTTTTCTCCCCTCCAAAATCACATTAGCTTGGTTAATTTCTTCCTCTTTTCCAGCCAGCAAATCATTGTTGTTCTCCAGATTTTGATTTTGAACAGTCCTTTTAATTGATTCTAATATAACAGAAGTATGAAAATTTAAGAGTTCTTGTAAAACCTTTACAGTCACAACTTGTGAGTTTGCTGGCTCATATAATAATGATCCTCCATCCTTGATGTCAGCCATATTTCAATTTTCACTTTGAATTTATTCAGCTATCAGGTCAATAAGTCCAATTATTTTCCACACAATTTAGAAGTATAAATTAGTTGAGGTCAATACCATAGTCTTTTCCATTCCACTAGCACTTTAAATCTTTTTCTTGCTGCGTAATCCAGTAGCTTTAACAATGTTGCTAACATTAACAGGCACTTTCACTAGTAATAAGTTTCGTTTTCACGCCCTTAGGCGCCATCTTTTTTTTTCTTCTTTTAAACGGAGTTAAAGTTCAGTACTCGCATTTTTTGTTCTCCTGATTTTGCTCTGCCAGCATCCAGGGTTGAAGTTTCTCATAATCCTTAAAATTGCATTGCTGGTGTGGTCGCGACCCCTTGTTCTGCATAAAGCAGACTCGTCCCAGATCCGGAGCACTGAAGGGCTTTCAGGGAGCTCTCACCCTGCAAACCCCAGGCTTAAAAAAAACCTGGGGGTCTAGGGGAGCTCTACCCAGACCCTTCTGCTCTTCTCTCCCCCTTTTTCCCTGGGGGAGAGTTTCGAGCCGCTAGACAGCTGATTTTCGCTGTTCTAGCGGCAAACAGAATCGTGGGGCTGGCGCTCCTAAAGGAGCGTCCATCGGGGATCGGATATCACTTTCAGCATTACCTATTTTAGGTCATGAAACGTCTGCAAGAAAACAACCAGGCTCAGAGAGAAGCAAGGACCCCATAGAAGTTATTTAATCATTCCTAAAATGCACTTGCCATTTACAAGAATGGGGGGCCAAATAAAATTAAAACATAGCTTGCCAAGTATCACAGAGGAAAAACTACACAATGTAATTTGTAATATTTGTCTGTAGCTCTCATCCTTGTAAGACTGGAATTGAAGAAGCCATGATACAAATATCCAGTAATGAAGAGAATGTCTTGTCATTTTAAGGAGGGAGTTGAATATCTGATGTTACTTCTGATTGCTTAGATCTCCATCAAGGCAACTCTTTTAGCTTCTCAGGTATAGACCTATCTCCTAGGCTGAAGGACATGACATTATGATAGAAACCAGGGTGTCTCACGTGTGGTGTTCAGCCAATTAATCCAGGTGTCTTTTCTTTCAGCTTCTTCCCTATCTGAGGAACATCAAGTTCAACAACAGTGCTGGAGAGGAAGTCTCCTTCTCAGAAAGTGGATTGGTTTCTTCTCGTTACGATCTTCTCAACTGGCTTTTCCTCCCCAATCAATCTTTTGTCCCCACAAAAGTTGGACAAATAGATTCCAAGGCTTCCCCAGGACAAGATTTCACCATTAACTCCAATGAAATCATCTGGGTCACAAAGGTGAATTGGAAGGAAATATTATAAATTCAGCAAAGGATTAATTCACTCCAAAGGAAGCATAACACTCTTTTAATTGGGAAATAGGTCTATTCAGTCAGAAAAAAATTCAGGGATTTGATGAAAAACCTGCTTTTGAGTTTAACACATTTACAATTTGACTTCTGAAAAGTCCAAGATGGTGTAAGATTGGGAAGAACTCCTGCTTGGAACCCAGGAGCCCATTAAAGCAGGCAAGAATGATTTCCATGGACCATTCAGTTGGATCCCCACAATTCTTTCTTTTCGAAAAGCTGTAGCTCCATCTCACAAGCCTTCCTTTCATTTTGAGGTCTCAGTTCCAATCTCCAGCATCCATTCTGGAGGGTCAGGATTGCCACTGGCCTGATTCCCCCTGAAGCTTATCCCTCTGGTAGGCCCTGGTAAACCGTTTCTTTTGAAGACATTCTAAAGATGGAAACAGAAATGCAGAAATAGACAAATGAAGCATGTTTATTACTTAGGCCATCTCAAATATTTCTCTTCCAGAAGGTGCCCTTTGCCAGGTGTGGCATGAGGAGGTGCCATGCAGGAGAGAGGAAGAGCGTTCCAGAAGGCAAGGAAGTTTGCTGCTATCAGTGTGACCCTTGTCCAGAAGGGACCATTTCTAATCAGACAGGTACAGCACACGTCAAGTGTAGATCTTCAAGAAAGTCACTCAATGGGAAAATATTAATTTTGGCATCAGTTTTGGTAGGAGGCTTTATATGATTCAATATATTCATATATTCAGCAGACCCTCTCAGTTCATGAATCTAAGCTGTGCAACCCCAAAGGCCACTTTTCTTGCTCCCCAACAATTTAATATCAGGTTTTTTCACGGCAAAATTTATAAGTTTCCTTTTAAGGAAAAAGATTGAATTTATTATTTTATTATTTATTATTATTAGTTCGATTTATATGCCGCCCTCCTCCGAAGACTCAGGGCGGCTTACAATGCACTTATAGCAATAGCCTTCATTCTTTTGTATATACCTGCTTATTAGGGCTTTTGCCCCCCCCCCCCATAAGTGGTGTTTCTACAAAGTCAGTTTATTGCCCCCACAATGTGGGTCCTCAATTTACCTACCTCGGAAGGATGAAAGGCTGAGTCAACCTTGAGCCTGGTGAGATTTGAACTCGCACTAATTGCAGGCAGCTGGCAGCTAAGTGCTACATAACAGCACTTAGTCCGCTGCACCACCAAGGCTCTTTTTGAATGTCTGGATTTGAAGAATAAAGCAGAGAGGTTGAGCAAGAGAACAGATCTGTTTTTCTGGCTAACTTATTCCCAGCATCGTCAATATGGATGGATGATTTGCCTTTGTTGATTCCTCATGAAATTCACACTGACTCTTGATTTCAGATGCAGCTCTCTGTGATCCCTGCCCAGAAGACCAATATCCCAACAAGGACATGGACCACTGCATTGCCAAGAAACTCCACTTCCTTGCTTATCAAGACCCCCTGGGCTACTCCTTAACATCTCTCACTCTTTTTCTCTCTGTGACCACAGCTTTAGTCCTGGTGGTTTTCCTTAAGCATCACAATACACCAATTGTCAAGGCCAACAACCGAGATCTCACCTACATCCTCCTGGTTTCCCTTCTGCTCTGCTTCCTCTGTTCCTTTCTTTTCATTGGTCAACCAGGGAAGCTCACCTGTCTTTTTCGACAATCTGCCTTTGCCATTCTCTTTTCCCTTGCAGTTTCCTCTGTCTTGGCAAAAACTGTCATGGTGGTTCTGGCCTTCATGGCCACCAAGCCTGGGAACAGGACTAAGAAACTCTTAGGAAAACCACTGACCAACTCCATTGTCTTAGCCTGTCCCCTGGTCCAAGCAATTTTTTGTGCCACCTGGCTGGTAACCTCTCCCCCATTTCCCAACATGGACTTCCACTCCTTGGTAGGAGAGGCCATCTTGGAATGTAATGAAGGCTCAGCTTCCATGTTTTATGCTGTCCTTGCCTATCTGGGTTTCCTGGCCCTCATCAGTTTCACGGTGGCCTTTCTGGCTAGGAAGTTGCCCGACAGCTTTAATGAAGCCAAATTCATTACTTTCAGCATGCTGGTCTTTTGCAGTGTTTGGATCAGCTTCCTCCCCACCTACCTGAGCACCAAAGGGAAGTCCATGGTGGCCGTGGAGATCTTCTCCATCTTGGCCTCTGGGGCTGGTCTCTTGGCTTCCATCTTTTTCCCCAAATGCTACATTATTTTATTTAGGCCCAATCTGAATTGTAGAGAGAATATAATGAGGCATAAGAATCTCTGATTTTATTATTTATTTATGAAACATAGTTATATTGCTATCCAATTTACACATTGGTGACTCCGGCTGGATTATAACATTAAAAATCACAACATAAAACCCATTGAAATGCCTCATTACACCCCCATTTATGCAGGGATTGGGAAGTTTTATTTTGATTTTGGATACATTGATTTTGATTTGAGGGGGGAGAGATATGCTCTTTTTCTACAGAATCCAATCTGGTTTTTTAATCTATTTGTGGTTTCTGTTTTCTATTCCTGTTCTGTCAAAATCTTTAATTTTCTCTGTTTTTTCGGCTTGTTTCCTCCTTTAATCTTCCCCTCTTCCAACTCTTGGTTCCATCTGAGGGAAATTACTGGAAGGACTCAAAGGTGCTTTTTCAAGAGACAACTGGACTTTCTGGTTTTTCTTTGAAGACATTTTGCTTCTGATCCAAGAAGCTTCTTCAGCTCTGACTGGATGGTGGGGATGCTCACCATCCAGTTAGAACTGAAGATGCTTCTTGGGTGAGAAGCAAAACATCTTTAAAAAAAAAACCTCCAGAAAGTCCAGTTGCCTCTTGAAAAAGCACCTTTGGAACAACCTGGAGGACTGAGAATCTCCATAGACATTTACCAGAAGGACTTTTCCCTCACGCAGGTTCTGAGGAGAGGCAATCAACGTCTCTCTTTCCTTCTTTTCCTCAGTTGCTTCCTCCTTTCTGTTTGCCTCTTCTCGTCCGAGCAGTTTTATCTCTGAGTTAGCCTCTTTCTCTGCCTCCTGGGCTTCAGCTCTGTCCAGCTTCTTCCTCCTGAGGCCTCACAGAGAGTTCTTACACAACCACAAAGAGGTTTGCCTCATCCTGAGCTCCTTCCCTTCGTTCTCGAGAGGCCCAGGAACCTGAGTTTGTGTGGTGGCGAAGACCTATTCCCTGAGCTTGGAAGAGAAAAATACTGTTACCTTTGTAAATTTGGTTTATCTGCCAACCCGAAAATAGAAACCACCAAGGAATTCAGGCAAAGCCAAAGGCATTTTTGAGGGGGGTGGGATAGGGTGTCAAGTCTTTTTATAGGGTACAGAAATAAATACATTCATTAAATATATGTGATACATCAACAAGGAACAAATCATAGAACATAGAATAATAGACTTGGAAGGGACCTTGGAGGTCTTCTAGTCCAACCCTCTGCCCAGGCAGGAGACCTTATACCATTTCAGACAAATGGTTGTCCAGTCTCCCTTTGAAATCCTCCAATGAGGGAGCACCCACAATTTCTGAAGGCAAGCTGTTCCACTGGTTGATTGTTCTCACTGTTAGGAAATTTCTCCTTAATTCCAGGTTGTTTCTCTCCTTGGTTAATTTCCATCCTTTGCTTCTTGTCCTGTCTTCAGATGCTTTGGAGAATAGGTGGATCCCGTCTTCTTTCTGGCAGTCCCTCAAATATTGGAACAAACTTATCATCTCCCCTCTAGTCCTTTTTAAAAAATTAGATTGGATATATCCAATTCCTGTAACCATTCGTATGTTTTAGCCTCCAGCTCCCTAATCATCCTTGTTGCTCTTCTCTGTACACTTCCCAGAGGTTTTTTTTATATATATATATTGTGGTGACCAGAACTGGATGCAATATACCAAGTGTGGTTTTATTAAGGCTTTGTAAATCAGTACTAGAACTAGAAATCAAAGAATAAGACATAATTTAGACATGGGAATTAAAGAATAGAAAGTATTGGTCCTAGATAACATTCCACAAGTGGCAAATTAATGGGTTACATCAACCCTCTTTTCCTCCTAAATTCATACCTTTCTCAATATTCTGATTTCCAGAATATGCTCCCTATTGTTGAGTTGCTGAAAAAAACTAGTTTTTTCATGTTTAAAAAAATATGATTTGTCTGAAAACAGTCACATGGGTCACATCTTCCTCGTGTTCCAGACAGGACAGGACAGGACAGGACAGGACAGGACAGGACAGGACTTTCCTGAAGTTCAAAACCTGCTGGAATCAGAAGCAAAAATTGGCCCCTGGAATTATGCATTTCCTATGTGGAAAAAATCTGTTCTTTGAAGAATGGAATTGATTAAATCAAGTCAATGAATAGAGATATAAGGCCAAAATCTGTAATCTAATTAGAGCAATCCCATAGATTTCCAATGGGAAATTTTTCTCTTTTGGTGTTTGGCATTCTGGCTCCTTCTCTTGATTTATGGGAGAGGTTTTCCCTCTCTGTCCTATTTTATTGCTTTATTCCTCCCATTTGGCTTCCGAAGGAAAATCTGCAGAAGAAATAGGCTGAGCTCCATTACTTGAGATCCTTTCCCTGTGAATATCTGTGCTTATCTTGTCTGTTGCTTATGCATTAGCCTCTCCTGCCTTTCTTAGATGTGTAAATATGAGACCATCCTTTTCTTGAGCCTCTCTCAATATTGGAGGAGTCCTACCAGCACATGCTGTTTCACAAACCCTGAAAAAAGTCTTGATTATTGATTAACCTCCAGTTTTGGAGTACCTACAACCTCTAGAGGCAGGTTGATCAATTGTTCTAGTCAGTGGAATGAGCTGCCTCCAGAAGCTGTGAGTGATCCATCACTGAAGGCTTTTCAGAAGAAACAAGCATATGCCTGAAATGGTATGGGGTTTCCTGCCTGAGGAGGGGGTTGGGCTAGAAGACCTCCGAGGTCCCTTCCAGCTCTCTTATTCTGTTATTTGCTTCAGGTCCTCTGTTTGATTCCACCCATTCTTGTCATCCCTCCCAGAACAGAGATTTATGGGAGTGATGCTCTCCTTCCCACACCAGCTTACTGTTCTGTCCCCGTCTCACAAACGCACACCAGCAGTCGACCAAGAGTTAAAATAAACCAGCAGACAAGAATTTCCTTTGAAAGCAGAATTGGCAGCAACCCAGTGGCTGCTTTCCAATAGTTTTTACTTACAAAGGGAGGTTTATCTCCTCCGACTGAAAACATCAAAGTTCACAAAAGCCAAAGAATAGTCAAGTCCAGTCCAAAAAATCAGTCCAAGCAGAGCATATAACAAAGTTCCAGAAATGCAGAATGACTTGCTAGCTTTCAGTTTTGTCTGTCGTAAAGCCTGAATGGCCACCACACCCCCTTTTATCCCCTGTAGGGTGTGGTCCAGTGACTCAGCTTAATCTCTGGCATGCCTCCTTCTCTGCTGCGTGCACTTGTCTTTCTGACGCTGTCGGGGATCCAGCCAAGACTTATCTCCGTTGCTGTCTAACTGAGGCTGCTCAGAAATGCCTGGCTCTTGGCCTATCTCTTCTCCTTCGGAAGACACCTGAGGCATTGCCAGAGAGGAGGCTCCTGGAGAGGGAGGCCTTGCCAACTCCTCTCCTTCACTTTTGGAGTCTTCTCCCTCCGATAAGACGGTCTCGGGGGTCAGAGTCACAACACTTACAATGGTGGAGACATTCTTCAGAAGAAAACACCGCAGATAGACTTTTCTGGCTCTAACTGGTTAGACAGCCCTCCTGTTTAAAGGTCTTCAACAGTTACGAAACATATAAATAAGGCTTGGTAAAGCTCTCCTCAATGAAAAGCAGGAATAGCTAAGAACAGCAATCTTGCAAAACAGGCAGGCCATGGACTTGATGCTGCTCAAAATGGCCCATGGATGTGAGGGATTTCCTGGTTTGGGTTGCTTCAACCTTACTGACAATTCCTTGCAAGTAAAAGCAGTACGTGGTGGCCTATAGGTGGAGCAATCAGGAGGCTGTGAGTTCGATCCTACGTAGAGGCAGATATTTCTCTCTCTGGGCACAATGAGAATATATCTGCTGCAAACTCTGCATTGGCAACAGGAAAGGCCAATAAACACTCATCTCCATTCAGTTGCCCTGACTCCACCCCACAAGGGATCATGGGGTCATTAAACGACAAAAAAAGCAGTATGCAAGATGTAAAGGATCAGGCACAAGGAGCTACAGAACAAGCCTCAGTCTTCTATGCAATTGGCTTTCCTTGTGGGTACCTGGGACAGGCTGGTTGCAAAACTTGGCTCTAGATTGCCTAGCTCTTCTGCCTGGCATTAAGGTCTTTTCAAACATTGTTTCCAGAAGACTTAAGCGGATAAATCCTGTCCTTTCAGGATTTTGCCCTCCAAGAGGTGAAAAGGGAGAAGAGCTGTGAAAAAACCAAGTTGTTGGAGGAGTGAGAGCCTCTTAGCAAGACAGAAGCATAGAAGAGGAAATTCTGCTTTTGGGACCCTGAACTCCTTGCTTCTCAGTACATTTTATCAAAACTGCTACTGCAAAACAACTGATTGCGTTTCTTTTTATTAAGGCAATAACTCTTGAGGATACTAACAGCAGATGGGTGGGAATCCTCTAACCTGAGGATTGTTATTTATGGATATTTGTGCTTACAACATCGATTGTATTTTTTATATGTATGATCATCATTTTGCATCATTTTCTTGGTTTCACCTATTAGGAGTCAAAATACTTCTGACTCACATAGCTATATTTCTTCTGGTCGTTAGTTGCTCCTTTGTGTTCAGGTCTGGCCTCAGAATAATAATGTAGCACTTGGGGATGAAGACGCAACCAAGCAGACCAGCACTGGAGGCCAAGATGGAGAAGACCTGCACAGCCACCATGTATTTCCCTTTGGTGCTCAGGTAGGTGGGCACAAAAGTCACCCAGACGCTGCAGAAGACCAGCATGCTGAAGGTGATCAGCTTGGCTTCATTGAAGGCCCCAGGCAGGTTCCTGGCCAGGAAAGCCACCGTGAAGCAGATGGCAGCCAGGAAGCCCATGTAGCTGAGGGTGACGTAGAACATGACAACGGCCCCTTCATTGCATTGCAGGACGATCTCTCCAGGCTGGGAGTGGAGGTCAGAGTCAGGGAAGGGGGGAGAAACTCCCAACCAGATGGAGCAGATGATAATTTGGACAGCAGAAGAAGAAAGGATGATGGAGTTGGCCAAGCTCTTCCCCAACCATCTCTTCACTCGGTTTCCTGGTTTTGTGGCCAGGAAAGCCAGCACCACCGTGATGGTTTTGGCCAAGAGAGAAGAAATGGCCACTGAGAAGATGATGCTGAAAACCGTCTGTCGGAGAAGGCAGGTGGCTTTCCTTGGTTGACCAATGAAGAGAAAATTAGACAAGAAGCAAAGCAGGAGGGAGACCAGGAGGATGTAGGAGAGGTCCCGGTTGTTGGCTTTGACAAGGGGAGTTTCTCGGTATTTAATGAAGATGAGTAAGACAAAGCCTGTGGTTAGGGAAAAGAATAGAGCAAATGACACCAGGATGTTGCCCAGATGTTCTTCATAAGACAGGAAGGTTATAAATTTGGGGATACATTGGACTTGATCCTCATTTGGATATTTATCATCTGGACACTTGGTGCATTTTTCTGTATCTGAGAAAACAAATAAACAAAAAAAAATTCTTTAACATTTTACTTGGCTGTTTTTAGTTGGCTGTTCACCGCCCTGAGTCCTCAGGGAGAAGGGCGGTATACAAATTCAAAATAAATAAATAAATAAATAAAAATAAATAAATAAACATATTATCCTTTCACCTTCAAAGAAATACATTCATGGGACAAGATAATTTCTTACCATCTCCACAGAAAGATCATAAAAAGAATATCATTTTCTAAAAAAAATAATATTTCTAATTGTTTATTAAATTGGGGAATGTCATAGGACATAAATAAATAAATAAATAAATAATTTTATTTCTATACCGCCCTTCTCCCGAAGGACACAGGGCGGTGTACAGCCTATTAAAAACACAAGACAACATCAATTAAAATAGTTTAAAATTATTAAATGAATTTGGCTCAATTTAAAACCCCAGGAATTTAAAACCCAATTTAAAATTGTTATGTTGATAGCCCAGCCTGGCGGAACAACAGAGTCTTGAGTGCACAACGAAACACCCAGAGGTCGGAGATCTTGCGTATTTCCGGGGGCAGTTCATTCCACAGGGCTGGGGCTCCCACAGAGAAGGCCCTCCCCCTGGGTGTCGCCAGCTGACATAACTTGGCCGATGGCACCCTGAGGAGACCCTCTCTGTGGGAGCGAACTGGCCGGTGGGAGGCTATCAGTGGCAGAAGACGGTCTCGAAGGTACCCGGGTCCTGTGCCATGGAGCGCTTTAAAGGTGGTGACCAACACCTTGAATCGCACCCGGAAGACCACAGGGAGCCAGTGCAGCTCGTGCAGGAGGGGTGTCATGTGGGCACAACGGGTTGCACCCATAACCACCCGCGCAGCCACATTCTGGACCAGTTGGAGCCTCCGAGTGCTCTTCAAGGGGAGCCCCATGTAGAGAGCATTACAGTAGTCCAGCCGGGAGGTGACAAGGGCGTGAGTGACCGTGCGCAAGGCGTCCTGGTCCAAAAGGGGCTGCAACTGGCGAATCAGGCGAACCTGATAAAAGGCCCCCCTGGCCACGGCCGTCATATGCTCTTCTAAAGACAGCGGTGCATGCAGGAGGACACCCAGATTATGAGCCCTCTCTGTGGGGGGCAAAGATTCACCCCCAATAGTCAGCGATGGCACCTGCTGACTATATCGGGACACCGGAAGCCACAACCACTCGGTCTTGGAAGGGTTGAGTCTGAGCCTGTTCCTCCCCATCCAGACCTGCACAGCCTCCAGGCAGCGAGACATCACATCAAGGGCATCGTTGGGGTGGTCTGGGGTGGAGATGTACATTAATGATTTCCCGTGTAATGTGCAGAATCTTCATAGGAACCTACATTATTATAGGTAAATAATAAATCAGCTACTCTTTCTGGACACACTTCCTGAGTCCTTCACATGGCACTTCTTAATATACAGGACTCAGGAGAGGCTAACTTTTGGAATCTAGTTTGCTGGCAGGGAAAGCTAGTCCTGCAAATAATCAAGAACGACTCCTGGGAGCAGCGATAATATATTTGTCATGAGATGGACCCATAACTGTCCTCACCACCTCATTGGGCACCAGCAACATCTTCTCAGTGATCCTCAAGGGGGGAGCCATATAAAATGCATTGCAATCCCAAAAATGGACGATTGAGAATATCCATAGACAATGCATTGCAATAATCCTTCTGGGAGATGGACCCAAGATAATTCCTCAAGTTTCAAAGAACTCAGATCTTCTCAGAAAGGTTAAAAACTATAAGGATGTCTCCCAACTCAAAACCAGAAGAGAGATTTTCTCTGAGAGTAGTGAAGCTGGTGCAATCTGTCACATCCTCCTCTCTGTTCCCAGCCACTCCTTCATGTTTGTCATCCCTTAGATAAGAAATTGTGCAGTTTGAAAATAAACACGCTTCAAACTTTTAACTTGGACTTCCATGAAAATGCTCTGGTGTGGATGAATGGATGAATCCATTCCCTGTCTCTTTCTTTGGTGTCACCCACCTTCCTGAGTGGAGAAGGTCCCCTCTGGACAAGGAACGCAGTCGTAGCAGCAAATGGGCTCTCCTTCTCGAGCCCTCTTGACAAATCCAGGATGACAGTTTTCCACACATTTGGACTGAGGCAGAGACTGAGCAGAAAAGAAGGGATGCCAAAAGTAAAACCTCAGAACTCACCATCCATGGAAAACGGAGGTAGACATAAACCTTAGTGAAGTAACTAGGCTTTGGTTAAATAAATATGAAATATCACCTGACTTCCCACTCCCTATCAGTGACCATTTATTCCATTCCATTCAATCCAATTCCATTCCATAATTCTATTCCATTCTATAATCCTATATCCTATCCTATCCTATCCTATCCTATCCTAAAGGTCTTTTCTACCTGATAAAGTCTGGAGTGATGGAACTGAGAAAAGATTTAAACGTTCAGCGACAGACACCCAGTGGCTTCCTCCTACGGCCCTATTAATATGGATTCCTCCGTTCTTCCTATAGTCATGATTTTCAAGGATGATGGTCTATCCATTAAATTCTATAATAAAATTTATTCTAAATGGTTTATTAATTTTTATTTTATTAGATTTTTAAAAAATAAGTAGAACAAAACAGTGATGAAGAAGGAAAGTTCTGTTCAGCAGGATACTAAATTGCAGAGGGGAGACAAAAAGGCCATGATCTATGTCATAAAGTTTAGTCACCCAGCGTCCCATGTTGGAGATGGCTGGATCAGCTGAAAACAGTGTTCCATACTAGAGCATCTGAAGGACACCTTGGTCAATAGCACTGAAGCTTTCTAAGCCACCTAACAAAATTAGAAGAGTACCACTCCCCACATTCAATTCTCCATCTTGGTGACCAGGCTTAGCCCACTTGAAATGGGTTCTAGGACTTTGGAAGCCGGAGAAAAGTCTCCAATATTTTCCCTACCTTGTTGAGCGACTTTAGCCTTGACAGAGCATCTTGGTTGATAATTACTCTCTGTCTTTCAATGCTCCCAAGTTGCAATTGGATGGGATCCTCCCCGGAGAGAATCAACAAGCACCCGAAGTCCAGATCTGCGGTTACATCTCCATTTTGGTCCAAGTAGAGTTTAAAGTGGGAAAAATTCCAAAATTCATTCTTCTCAAGGAAGGGGTGGAACTGGAATGAATTCATTCCCATGTTTTAAAAGTAGAGCCCTTCTTTTTTTTCTTTTTATCCCATGTGGTCTTTTAACATTTGAATTTTTCTTCAACAGTTGTCTAAGTTGCAAATAGGCTTGATCGGGGGAAAAGTGTTACCAATATCTTCAAAAGTTAAAAAAGGTTCAGCAACATTTGTCAACCACATATTGAGAAAATATAGATTGAGAAAACAAATAATTGACAAAGTTTGTCGATTCTATGGAACATTCTTGAGCAGCTCACAAATAAATTAACAAACAAAGAGATTATGTGTACACTCCCTGAAAACAACAGGGTGAGTAAAAGAAAGCAGGGATTTGTCAAGAAGCAAGTTGCCAATTTAATTTTCTCTCTGATAGTTGACAGAAAAAACACATCCTAATAAGCTAATTCTACCTTATTGTAAAGCCAGATCAACAGAACTTTGCAAGTACAAATCTCCCACTATCTGTTTTGATTGCCTGAAAAATTAGGGATGATAATTTTTGAATTCCTTTTTTTTTTTTGCCTGTTATTCAGCTGTTGCCTGCCCCCTCTTATCTGGTTGCTCTCAGGAAATCTTCCCCATCATTCCTCAAGATCATTCTGACATGTCATTACATTTCTTTAATGAAATGTAGGGATAGCAGTAATAAAACTTGATTTTAGCAAAGTACTAACAAATTACTTCCTGGGGTTATGATTAGGAAGCTACTTACGTAAGATCTGAATTGTGATAATTAGATGGATAAAAACTGTCTTGAGATGAAAGGAGCTGCTCTAACCATGAAGAAAGACAACAAGGGAAAGAACTATGTTGGTTTATGGCAGCTGAAAATCAGAAGATGCTTCTAGAAGCACCATGTTCAAATAACACAATCTCTTTGTTGGAAAGGATAGTGCACTCTTCCAATTACTAAAAAAATGTTACACAGAAGATTAAGCACTATATTCCATAGTTTATAGATATGGAAAATTGAACTCAGTGACAAGACTGAGGAGATTCTGGCTGAATAAGAAGAAAATGTCATAAAAGGAGGAGCAGTTTTAGCACTGAGCCAGTGAACCTGAGAAATTCAGTCTCCTCTTGTCTTAATGCAAAGACTGAGCAAATGTAGGCCAAAGAAGCTTCGGCTGGGATTCATGCAGAAAGGAATGGTTAGGCTAGATGGCCTCAAGGTCTCCATTACATTTATAAAGGTAAAATTCTACGATGCTAATCATCAACCATATACCTACCTGGATTTATTTAAAACTGCATGCATCTTTTTCAAATTAGCAGTGTTTAATACCAAATATTAATAAATATTTATTTATTTATTTATTTTTTATTTATAATTAAATTTATATACTGCCCTACTCCTGAAGGACTCAGGGCAGTGAACAGCCAAAAAAGTAAAATATACATAATACAAACGTTAAAAACCATTTACAGTACATTAAATACTTTGGCCAGATTTAAAACACCCCAGTTATAAAACCAATTTAAAAGCAATTAAAAAGGGAGTTTAGGCCAGACCAGCCTGCTGGAATAGGAATGTTTTGAGGGCACGGCAGAAAGTGCTCAGATCTGGGATCCTTCGTATTTCCAGGGGGAGCTCTTCCAGATGGCAGGTACCCCCACAGAAAAGGCCCTCCCCCTGAGAGCTGCCAGTCGACATTGTTTGACCGACGGCACTCTGAGAAGACCCTCTCTATGGGAGCGTACTGGTCGGTAAGAGGCTATTGGTGGCAGAAGGCGGTCTCATAGGTACCCCGGCCCTAAGCCATGGAGCGCTCTAAAGGTGGTAACCAGAACCTTGAAGTGCACCCAGAAGACCACCGGGAGCCAGAGCAGCTCGCGTAGGAGGGGAGTCACATGGGAGCACCACATTGTTCCCATAACCACCCGCGTGGCCGCATTCTGGACCAGTTGGAGCCTCCAGGTGCTCCTCAAGGGGAGCCCTATGTAGAAAGCATTACAGTAGTCCAGGCGGGAAGTGACGAGGCCATGAGTGACCGTGCATAATGAATCCCGATCCAGAAAGGGACGTAACTGGTGAATCAGGCGAACCTGATAAAAAGTCCTCCCGGCCACAGCCATCAAATCCTCTTCTAAAGACAGCCAGGAGTCCAGGAGGACACTCAAGTTGCGAGCCCTCTCCTTGGGGGCCAGTGACTCACCCCCAATAGCCAGTGATGGCACCAACTCACTATATTGGGATGTCGGAAACCACAGCCACTCGGTCTTGGATGGGTTGAGCCTGAGTCTGTTTCTCCCCATCCAGATCCATACAGCCTCCAGGCACTGGAACATCACTTCAAGGGCATCATTGGGGTGATCCGGGGTGGAGATGTACAGCTGAGTGTCATCAGCGTACTGATGGTTCTTCACCTCGAAACCATGGATGATCTCACCCAGCGGCTTCACATAAATGTTGAACAGAAGGGGCGAGAGGACCGACCCCTGTGGCACCCCACATAGAAGGGGCCTCGGGGTTGACCTCTGCCCCCCTGTCAACACAGACTGCGACCGGTCAGAGAGAAAGGAGGAGAACCACCACAACACAGTGCCCCCCACCCCTAACTCTTCCAACCGGTGCAGCATGATACCATGATCGATGGTATCAAAAGCCGCTGAGAAGTCTAATAGGACTAGGACAGAGGAGCAACCCCTGTCCCGAGCCCCCCAGAGATCATCGACCAATGCGACCAATGCCATCTCCATGCTGTACCCAGGCCTGAAGCCTGACTGGAACAGATCTAGATAAGCCGATTCATCCAGGTACTGAGGAAGCTGTCGCGCTACCACACTCTCAACAACCTTCGCAACAAAGGGAAGGTTGGAGACTGGATGATAATTCGCCAAGACTGCCGGGTCCAGGGAAGGCTTCTTGAGGAGAAGCCTCACCACCGCCTCCTTCAAGGTGGGGGGGAAGACACCCTCACTCAAGGAAGCATTAATAATCCTCTGGAGCCAGCCTCGCGTAACCTCCCGGGAGGTCAACACCAACCAGGAGGGACATGGGTCCAATAAACATGTGGCCGTGCTCAGTCTACCCAGTATCCTGTCCACGTCTTCGGGAGTCACGGAATCAAACTCTTCCCAGGTAATATTCTCAAGACCTGCCTCCATCATCCCCCCGAATTTACCCAGTCAGAGTCCAGGTGTTCCCAAATCTGAGCGATTTTGTCATACAGATACTGTACAAAGTCCTCTGCTCTACCCTCCAATGGGTCCTCCTGTGCTTCCTGGTAGAGCAGGGAGTGGGTCACCCTAAACAGGGCAGCTGGGCGATTATCTGATGACGCAATAAGAGTGGAAAAATAATTACATTTTGCCGCTTTTATCGCCACCAGGTAGGTCTTAATATAAGACCTTACCAGTGTTTGGTCAGATTCAGAATGGCTGGCCCTCCAACTGCTCTCCAGGCATCTTTTCCAGCACTTCATCTCCCTCAGCTCCTCGGTAAACCAAGGAGCCAGGTGAGACTGGCGCCAGATCAGAGACCGCAAAGGCACGACGCGGTCCAAAGCTCCAGTGGCCACCCTATCCCAGGCGGCCACTAGGTCTTCAGTCGAACCATGAGCCAGAGCCTCAGGAAATGGCCCAAGCTCTGTCTGGAACCTATCAGGATCCATCAGTCACCTGGGGTGGAACCACCTAAATGGTTCCGCCTCCCTGCGGCGGGGTGTGGCGGTTCGAAGGTCTAAGCGAAGGAGGGAGTGATCTGACCATGACAAGGGCTCGGTCATTATATCCCCTATCTCAAGATCACTCAGCCACTGACCAGAGACAAAAACCAGGTCCAGCGTGTTTCCCCCCGTGTGAGTAGGGTCATGAACTAACTGGGTCAGGTCCATGGCAGTCATGGAAGCCATGAACTCCTGAGCCATCTCAGATGCCTCACCAAAGGATGGCAGGTTAAAATCCCCCATGACCATAAGCCTAGGGGTATCAACCACCACCGCGGCTATAACATTGAGCAGCTCAGGCAGGGCCGCCACCACGTGGCAGGGAGCCAGATACGTAACCAGCAAGCCCATCTGTGCCCCATGACCTCACTTCACAAGGAGGGACTCACATCCGGCCATCTGAGGAACAGTGGCCTCCCTCGGACCAAGACCCTCTTTAATAACAACTTCCACCACCCCCCGCCCCTCCCCTGTGACCTCGGCTGATGAAATGCATGAAAACCAGGTGGACACATTTCAGCGAGGGGGATTCCCCCCTCCTGGCCCAACCAGGTCTCCATAATACCCGCCAGGTCTGCTCCCCACTCCTGAACTAGATCACAAATGAAGGGGGCTTTATTTACCACAGACCTGGCATTGCATAGCATCAGCCGAAGGCCCAGGGCCTGAGGGCCTGTGCAACCTGGGGAACGAGAGGAGCATTGGAGGCCGGAGCGCGCCACTGCTCGAAGACAGCGAGTGCGCACTCCCATAACATGATATGCCCCCCTGCTCCCGCCATATCTGCCCCTCCCACCCACAGTACTGATATAATGTCCATCAACAACACGAGCTCTAACCCCCTCCTTGACCCCGATTCCCGCACCTCCCATGCCGCGCTCCTCAGCTGGACCAGGCCCCCTCCCCCGGGGGTTCTCCCCATACCCACACAACCCACCCCCCTCCCAGAACCCTTTAAAATCTTGTTTAAAAACTTCCCCAAAAAACTCCACAGCCCCCTCCTTGCAACATGCCATCTCTCAGGATTCCAAAATCCGTCATCAAGATAGGCCCTCGATAGAGTGGAGGGCCAAACCTGTGAGAGGGGAGAGTCTCGCAGGGCAAGGAGCTCAGACACCGAGTACATCTGATCATTAGGGTAAAAATAGTCCGTGGTCAGGGGACCACCATGATGTTATAAATCCACAGGGGAAAAGTTCCAATCCATGGCACAAGCAACCGGACTCTATTGCCCTCTCACAGCAGTGGAGGGGAGATACATGCCACTTGACACCTGGAAATTTCTTGGCCCAACCGTCCTCTCACGAAGGCCGACCAGTTGAAATACTTAAAATTGATGGAAACTGGTAGTGAAGGGCAGCCATACACCGGCTCCCTCCGGACTTGTGTCCTCAGCTCCCATTCCCCCATACGGGTTAGGAGAGTCCAAAAAGCCTAATCCTCCAGCTCATGGGCAGGAATTAGTTCAGGAAGAAATTTGCAGTGGCGGAAATTCAGAGAGGACATGATGGAATTGGGGGAAGTAGGAGTAACTCAGCAGGCCAGGATAGGCGGGGTAGCTATGACCATAATAAGGCCTAATAGGCCTAAACTTGATCAAAAGAGAGGAAGGAGGGGGGGGAGTATAAGCAGCAAAGTGTCCATAGTCATTTTCTGGCCCCCCTCAGCCCCTCAGCCCCTCAGAACTTCCATTTGATGACAATGCTCCCCAACTCTGCCCCCTCCAGCTCACCATGGAGGTCTCTGGGTCCACACAGGGGCAGCCCTTCCCCCTAAGGGCCAAGCACCCTTCAGCCGTCCAGGAAAATCCTGTTTGAAGACTGCCAAGTATCCCACGCCATCTCATTCAGTCTACACGGTCTTTAGGTAGCCGCTCTGGCTCTAACCGCCATCCCCATGACCTTTGTCACGGCCGCCATCGCCGCTGCTGACACCGCCGCTGCTGGCCCTCTCACCGTCGTCTTAGTATTTATCTACCATGGTGTAGCTTATTTGGAATATTAAGCCCTAGTCAATTAGATTGGCCAAAAGTGTTGGACTTTTGTAGCATAATTAGGTTGAGATAGTTCTCGTTCTTCTCCATTGGACTTCTTCTTAAACAGAACTGAGATTAGGGCACTGGAGACTAAAACATATGAAGAATGGCTGCAGGAACTGGGCATGACTGGTCTAGTGAGGAGAAGGACCAGGGGAGACATGATAACATCTTCCAATATTTGAGGGGCTATCACAGAGAGAAGGGGATCAAGCTATTTTCCAAGGCACCTGAAGGCCAGACAAGGAAGAATGGATGGAAACTGATCATGGGGTGGGATTCAGCCAGTTCGGGCAAACCAGATGCTAATTTTATATCTGGTTCGCCGAACCGGTAGTTGCAAGGAGTGGCTGGCCCTGCCCACCCCTCCCCTCCCAGGAGTCTCCACAGAGCCTGTTTTGGATGCCAGGTAAGAGCAGGGCCTGCGCGGAGGCTCTGGGTGGGCAAAAAAATGTTCTGGAAGTCAGAAATGGGCCCATTTCTGGCCTCCAGAGCCCGGGGGTAGCCATTTTTGGCCTTCCGAAGCCTCTGGAGCCTGGGGAGGGCAAAAAAGAGGTCTCCTGGAAGTTCCAGAGTCCAGAAACGTGTGCAGAACTGGCGCATGCACGAGCAAAGTGAGCGCGTGCAAGCAAGCAAACTGGTAGCAAAGGTAAGTGAAACCCACCCCGACCCCATACCTGCCACGGTTGCAGCCTTGGAGCTCCCAAACCCTCTTCGCCCTCCTTCCTTCTCCTCCTGTATCTGGAGGAATACGCAGCATTTAAGGCATGCGCCAGAGTCTTAACGATACTGTAAATATGTTTGTGATTTTTGATCCGTAAAGTGTTCCTTCCCTGCTGGGTCTCCATTGACGCTTTCTGGGTGCATCTTCTCCGACCATTGAAAGAAGAGACATGGTTTGAAAAAGAACAGCGAAAATACTGATCTTCAAACTGGACATCTACAAAGAAGTAGGGTTCAAACACATCCTCTTTTGGCCATTGTTTCTCCTGAAAACAAAAAGACCAAATACTATGAACATATTTGAGACATCTGTGTTTTTTCAATGAATATGTTCCCAAATTTGTGGTGATCCAGACTTTCCCTTCAATGGGTCCTGGCAAACCTTCAAGAGTTAAATGGAAAGGAAGGATTCTGTCTGAAATGGAAACGTATTCTAAGAAGTGAACAAAGACATTGACTTGTCTCCACTTAGAGAGGGCCTCTCTGAGGAGTGTCGGTTGTCTAGTCATTGAGAATCGTTGTGATATAACCACACAAATTCCATTCCTGACAAGTATAGGAGTCAAAATCCTCATGAAATTCTCTCCGTTCTCTGTGTCTGAAGCAAAGAGGCCAATCAAGGTCCACCTGAAATGGAGAAGCAGATGGACAATTGCTGAGTCCTGGAACCCTCCTTTGGGGAGCATCCAGTGGTAAAAAGGGAATTGACTTTTATCACTCAGGGCCTCTGAAGCAGTTAGATAACTGATCTGAAAAGACAATGAAGAATGCTTATATTTGGGTTCGGATCAAGTCCAAAACATTAGCTTTTAATACATCCAACTTCATTCTCTTAAACTTGTTAGAATAGTTTATTGTTGATTAGTCATGAGGCCTACAAAAATACAGAATATAAAACACAGAACATTAAGAACACAATATATAAGCATAGAATAAAAAAATTAAGGAAACAAGAACACAAATAAAGAATGAAAATCATACTTCTGTATCACCTTTATAATTTCCCACAATCAGACGCAGATACACAGATTTTAGGTGAACTGTTTTGTTCCAATAAAGTACTGTATTAAATATATAATTTTTGAATTCTCATAGCATAGGAAATGAGTTGTTTTAATATAAGGATCACAATAGGTTGTTTTTATAATGTGCAGTCCAAGCTTCTAAATGTTTTCTTTCTTATATAATTGAGATTGAAAGGATGAACGTGTTAGTCTCTCTCTGGAGCTCCAGAAAGACAAGTTCATTGGGACTTGGTTAAATCTTCTATATTTAATGATTGTTTCCAGCACATTCTCACTAAAATAAATATTGCCCGAAGGCACTTTTGCATTTAAATACTTGTCTTTTAACGGAACTTTTGTCTGTTAAAAAAAACAGAATTTTGGAAATCTCGGTTTCTACAGCTTAATTTTATATCAACAATTGTATGCCCCAATTTTAGACAGGGGAAAAGTTGTATAAATTCCCAATTAAGCCCTGAGGGTGGAAGAACTTTTATCCACCCACAAAATCCTTCTTAGACGATGTGATTATTTTAGTGATGATATATGTCTTAAAGCTTCAAATCACAGCTCCATATAAGAGTTTAGGGGTAATCTAAGGGAGAGAAGCAACCTAGAACTAAGGAGAAATTTCCTGACAGTTAGAACGATTAATCAGTGGAACCACTTCCCTCCAGAAGTTGTGAATGCTCCAACACTGGAAGTTTCTAAGAAGAGGTTGGATAACCGTTTGCCTGAAATGCTATAGGGTTTCGTGCCTAAGCAGTGGGTTGGACTAGAAGACCTTCAAGGTCCCTCCAACTCTGTTATTCTATTGTGTTCTAATCTCGGCATTATATACTTTAATAAATGGGGCTCAAGGAAGTTGGATAGCTATGATTTCTTTAAAATTTAAGTAGTAGATTCACTTATGTCCATGCTCTGGGCTCTTTTGATGTAGAGTGAGCAAAGATCCCATCTCCAAGAAAACTATCTCTAGATAAGGAAAGGTGTTACTTGCTCTATGGCTCACCACTGAATAGCCCTCTATGGATATGATGTCATTTTTAAAATTCATAACTTTTGACTTTGATTTATTAAGAATCAGATACTTATTATGGGAGTTGGAACCAAGTCTTCTTTACAGCATATGAAACCCAACTTGAGGGAGTTCTTGGTGCTCTCTGAGCTTGCTTGTTTTCTTCCAGACGTTTCATAACCTGAACTGGCTAAACATCATCAGTGCTAACCATCATCATCATCATCATCACTAGCACTGATGATGTTACCTAGTTTGGGTAAAGAAACATCTGCAAGAAAACAAGCAAGTTCAGAGATCACCAAGGACCCCTCATGTCAACCCCGAGCTACAAATATTCTCCTTTATTATAGGTATAATAATAATAATAATACCATCCTCAGTTTATAACAAGATGATAATAGATGTATCTAGTGTCTTAGACATGTGTACCAGAGGATCCTTTATGAGTCCTGGTAAGTCATTCATTTCTAGACTGAATAATAATGGTACAAGTATGCACCCTTCGTGAGCTTTGGTCCTATTGGCTACAAGTGTCCAGCAGAATCCACCCAAGCCATGAAGAGGGTGTCATGAGAAGATACGGCTACTTTGATGGTTGCCTCCTTCTCAATATGGATCCCAATCACCAGCCATGAGACCTAAAATGGCTATGGTGAAAAACAGCTCCTGAATTCCATTGAGAAGATGCAAGTGGATATATTGATCACCCACCAACTCTGCTCTCACTGTACCAGATACACACACACACACACACACACACACACACACACACACACACACACACACACAAACCTGTGAGACTTTGTAGGTGCCTCCTAAAGTTGACATCTGGATGGAAATGTCCCTTCTTGCTGCATCGAGAAGAGTCAAAAGACCGTCCTTCTTCCCACAGCTGTAGTTGGGGACATTGGCTTCTCCAGTAGAGAGCATGTCCAGCAAAGCATCTGAAGTGGCAAGTGAGCTCAGCGAGTTGTCATGGATGTTGTAGCCAAGTGTGAGATTGTGCAGGAGCTGTGGATTCTTGTTAGCCATGTGAATGGCAAAAATGAACCGGACAATTCTAAACTTATCAGGAGATAACCTACCTAAAGCTGCCCACCTGTGGAAAAATATTCATATTATCAACACCACCATCGAAAGCAATAACAGGATATTGTTTAATGTATTTTCTCTTTGTCACACAAGCCTATTGAATTTTAAGCCAATACTGATCCAAAACTAGAGGCAAAAATTAAACCATTCAATGAGCATTTATAGATAGATACAGATACAGATTAAGAGAGTTGGAAGGGACCTTGTAGGTCATCTAGTCCAACCCCCTACCCCCACCCAAGCAGACCCTAAACCATTCCTAACAGATGGCAGTTCAGTCTCTTCTTGAAAGCTTCCAGGGATGGGCTTGACATAGGAAATTGCAACCTTTTCAATAGTTACTTTAAACAAAAATCAGTTTTCAAACAGATGAACTCGGGGCTGGATGGGGAGGAAGAAATAATCTGGAGTTCTTTTAGCTGTTTCTCCATCTTTGGATTTGAGTCTCTTCCAGGAAATTAGGTGGGTCCTTCCATATAGGAATAAGTGAAATAATGAGGAAAAAAGGAGAATATTACATCTGAAAATGGAAGGAGTGCAAATCCATCATCCTGAATGACTTACGAGTCAGACTGAGTAGAAGGAGCCATGTTGAAAGGCAACGTTATATTTGAGCTTAATGTTGCTGTGGTGACCATGCTAATGAGATGGTCTCCTGGCCTGTAATAGCTTGGTGGATTTTTTCCATCCCGGTGCTCCAAATTCATCGGGCACTTCCTCCTAAGCTTTCCAGAGACTGGCTGGAACAACGGCAGCATCAGAAGCATCAGGAGCAGAATCAGGAGGTCCATCATTCCTTGGGCTGAATCAATCCCTTTCTAAACAAGGACACCAAGAAGATACAGAAGAATTCCAGGCTTCCCACAAGATGGAAATGCCAGCGGTTCTCCATATTCAGACAGAGACAAGCCGAGCTCCATCTGGAAAGGAGAGAAAGTACATTCAAGAGCAGAGCTCCTACCTGTCCCAAAATGTGTGGCACCAAAGAGCCTGACCTGAAGCATTTATCCTTTTCTGATGCAAGATCCCTTCCATGCTGCTTCAGTCTGATGTTTACATCTAGGCAGTCGCTGGAGAAGTGACAGAAGAAGTCACAGAGAATAGGATGGCGATAATTACACCGTGAAGCAACTTCTCCTCTGGGAACCCTGAAGTTCTTCCAGGGCTCCATGTGAGGAGTGATGTCTGGAGAAAAGCATCAGAATCACAGATACACACCTAGGAACATTATTCTGTAATGGTTGTGGTCTTTCCTGCCCGGACATGCCCAGAAAATGATGTGGATGAAAGAAATTGACTTCTGATGTCCTTCAACTTGGCATCTTGTCTCCAGGGATCGCTGGGAAAGGCTACCATCACTATAGATTGCGGTGCCACTCTGGGTTTGATGTCCTTTAACTCCAATATTGTCTGCCTTCTAATGCCAATGCCTTTGACCCCTGAGTAGGGCCTGTTTCTCATATATTTTTTTCCTGTTAGGTCTCCATATATTAATCCTAAATTGAGCTGATTTTAAAATTACATGCCTGAAATGAAATTTCATTTCATGCTTCAACAGTTCAGGTGATGTCCTGGTGAGCATTTTTGCAGAATCACTTCAGTTTTTCTCGGAATGAAAGGCACACAACTCAATTCCTTTTCATTTGAATTCTGTTTCTGTGACTTCGTATCCTGTGGGGCCTCTTTGTTCAGTTTGCCATTGATTGTATCATTCATCTTGTATGAAAGTAGTTTCTGTCAACCCTCCGAAGCTCCCGCAGGTGGACTCAAGGTGGTCCTGATGGGCTCCTGGTCTGAAATCCATCAGACGTTTCTGCATCAAAAGCTAAACATTGGATCTCTCTGGACAACGAAGTGACAAACTAGGGCAGCCACTTCCTTCCACATGGCCCCACTTGGTCAAATCTTGCGAATGGTTTTCAAAATCTAATATTGAAAAAAAAAATTTAAATTGAATCTGTCAAGCCTGTCAAAGAAATTACAATGGATGGAAGTGAGGAAATGGTGGTAGAAAGGCAGGGTGTAGGATAGACACAAAAATTAGCCAGGTCTTCATATTAGGAAAATGAGGAATACAAGCTGTAAAAACAGCTGCAAGAGGAAATGGCTAACCAATGAAAACTAACTGAATGGGACAACAGGAAAGAGAATGGGAAGAGAACTGAACTGGAAAACAGGGAAGGCAAAGCTGAAACAGAAAAACGGGAAAAATATATTGTTCCAAGAATCCATTTGAAAAGCCCAGAACTCAAAACAGGCAACTGAGCATGTCTAATTAGCTGAATAAATATTATCTGACACACTTTGCATAAATTATCTCCTAATTTTAATGTACATGTGGTGTATGATTTAGTATGTAGCAGAAATATGTAGGAGTCGGGAGGGAGGAGCATAACCTCATAGTATCTCAGCCAATGGGGAGTGAGGAGGGATGAGGAGGGATGAGGGTTGTATGAAGAAAGGAATATGTTGGGTTGGAACTTTGGAGAAAATCAAGCTTCTCTCCCCATTTGTTGCCATGAATGAAAGAAAAGGCCTTCACTGTGTCTTGGCTGGTTATTGGTCAGGCGAGCTTCCATCTGGTCACGAAGGAAAGTAGCCAGGAGCACCTAAGAAACCTGATTTCTGAATTCGACACTTTTTAACTACTATCTAGACAAAGTCAATGGAATTCTACACTGTTGTGATAGAAATTATTTCATTGGTCCTAAAGTGCACCTCTCCTTTAGAAGACCTTGTTTCAAAATAAACATGTGATGACCCACAGCATCTCCTTAAGTCTCAGTTGCCAGGTGTGTCTTGTGGAAAGGGTCAAAGGGCGCTCTCCTCCCAAGTAGTCAGGTCAGCCTGCACTGTTCCCGCCTAAATAAAATAGAGGAAACCTCTTTACAAAACACATGGATACTTTAAAAGCATATATAAGGGGCCTAGTAATAGCATATACGAGGAAAAAGAATAAAGAGAAGAAAAAACAATTAGATAATTTAGAGAAAGACCTAAAACAAATAGAACAAAAACTCCAGGAAAAGCCCCAGAACAAAACAATAAGAGAAGAATGGGAAATGATTAAGCATAAATTGAATTTGATAAACCAAATATAACTAGCCCCAAAAATTAAAAATGGCGAAACAAAATTATTTCGAACACGCAAATAAAACGGGCAGATGGCTAGCCTATAAACTGAAAAAAGAACAGAAAAAAAGAACGATATACCAATTGAAAGACGATAAAGGAGAAATTCAACACAGTAAAGAGGCCAAAAAAGAAATTATTAAGAAATTTTATGCGAATTTATATAATTAGGGGAAAATAGAGGACGACAAGATAAAACAGTACATAGGGAAATCAGGAATGCCCAAAATTACAGGAGAACAAAGAATAACTCTTAATAAGCCAATAACCAAATTAGAATTAGATGAAGTACTGAAAAAGCAAAAAAATAATAAAACACCGGGACCTGATGGGCTACCGGTAGAAATATACAAAACAATGCAAGAAGTATTGGGAGAGAATATGTTGCGATTATATAATGAAGCTATGGAGAAAGCCAAAATACCAAATTCATGGACAGAAGCCATAATAACAATCATTCCAAAAGAAGATACAGATCTCCAGTTAATACAAAACTATAGACCTATTTCATTATTGAATGCCGATTACAAAATATTTGCAGCAATCTTGGCCAAAAGGATTAAATCAGTATTAAATACATATATACATCCAGACCAAAATGGATTTCTGCCGGGACGCCAAATAAAGAATAACATGAGAATAGTACTTAATGCTCTAGAATATTATGAATCACACCCGGAGAGGCAGGCAGCGTTGGTTTTTCTTGACACCCAAAAGGCCTTCGATAATCAACATTGGAAATTTATGATTGAACAACTACAAAATATGCAAATTGGGGAAAAATTTGGGAAAATTATAGCAGAAATCTATACCAAGCAATCGGCAAGGATAATTATGAATGATGATATAACAGACAAATTTAATATAACAAAAGGAGTCAGACAAGGCTGTCCACTTTCCCCCTTACTATATATTCTATCATTGGAAATCCTATTGAAAAAAATTAGAGAAGACCAAGGAATTGAAGGTTTAAGGATCAATAGAGAAGAATACAAAGCTCAGGCCTTTGCTGATGACCTAGTGTTTTTGACAGAAAATCCTATGGAATCTATACCTAATTTGTTCCAAAAAATAGAAGAATTTGGAGAATTGGCCGGACTAAAAATCAATAAAAGTAAATTGAAGCTAATTGTAAAAAACCTTACGGAAATCCAAACAAAAGAATTGACAGATAATATACAAATCCAAACAACAAAAAAAATAAAATATCTAGGAATCTGGTTATCTACAAGAATTTAATTATCAACAATTAAAGAAAACAATTATGATAAATTACTAGAACAAACAAAGAAAGACTTAGAAAAATGGGAAAATTTACACATTTCATTCCTAGGAAGAATTTCGGCCATCAAAATGACTATATTACCTAAATTTTTATATTTGTTTCAGGTCACCCCAATTAAAATAGATAAACCATTTTTTGAAAAGCTGAATAAAATAACATCTAAATTTCTGGGCGTTGAGAAAGACCAAGGCCAACTGTTTCTCGGAGTGTATTTCATAATACTCCAACACATCCATAACCACTCTCATATTAGTTCTGATCTGTCTTCCAGATAACCTAAATTGGGGATTTATGATCCAGCAGATTAAAAGAATGAATTTTGGGGAATACTTCGAGAATGCGATAAAAACAATTTATGACAAGCAGAGTGCAAATATTGTACTGAATGGAGATATGACCAAAACCTTTCAGATCAGTAAAGGGGTTAGGAAAGGTTGTCCACTTTCTCCACTCTTATTTATATTAGCTCTGGAGATACTGTTAAGGAATATTAGGCAAAACAATGAAATACGCAGACTGGTAATTAGGAATGAAACCTTCAAAATTCAAGCTTTCGCTGACGATGTAGCGATGATTATGGAGGACCCGTTAACAACTGGGCCAAAGGTATTGAAAGAGATAGACGAGTACGGGAAGCTATCTGGATTTAAATTAAATATGACAAAAACTAAAATGTTAACAAAAAATATCCCGAAAAGAGAAAAGGAAATATTAATAGAAAAATTGGGCATCCAAATAGTTAAAAGGATAAAGTATTTAGGGATATGGATTACCGCTAGATGCTCAACCTTGAAGGAGGACAATTATACGCCATTACTGACAAAAATCAAGCAAGATTTGGATCGTTGGGGGAAGCTACAAATATTGTTTCTAGGTAGGATAGCCACTATTAAGATGAGCATTCTCCCCAAATTAATATATTTGTTCCAAACCACTCCAATTAGCATTGACAAAAAATTCTTTTTGGATCTAAACATGATAGTAAGGAAATTCATTTGGGGAGGGAAAAGACCGAGAATTGTGTTACGTTCTTTGCAAGAAAAAAGAAGTAAAGGTGGATTTGGGCTCCCAGTTTGGGAGATATACCACAGAGCTGCCAATTTAGTATGGCTACGAGAGTGGGCCACATTAAGAAACAAAAGAATTCTACAATTGGAAGGGCATGATCTGCTAAGAGGCTGGCATGCCTACCTTTGGGATAAAGGAAAGGGGGCAGGGATATGTTTCCACCGACACAAAATTAGAGATACATTAATGAAGACATGGAAAGAAATTAGGCGTAAACATTACTTCAAAATCCCAAAATGGATCTCTACAATGGAGGCAATGATCCACCCAAACACAATAAGCAGAGAGAAAATGTTTACGTACCAAGACATTTTAGATAACAGCGGCAACCTCAAATCTAATGAGACATTGAAAGAGCAAGGGATCCATATAGATTGGTGGCCCTATTTACAGATAAAATCCCGATACAGGAAAGATAAACAGGAAGAGGGAATAGAAGCGGGAACAAATAGCTTTGATAAGATATGGCTGGGCAATGAGAACAAACTATTAGCTAAATTATACTCCTACCTGCTCGAATATGATAGAGAAGGAGAAATACTCAAAGACCAAATGATCGCTTGGGGAAAAAATATTGATTCAAAGATAAATTTAGAAGATTGGGAAGAAATATGGAACAGCAATCTTAAATTGACAAGAGCAATAAGCTATAAGGAGAATCAGTACAAAATGCTGTACAGATGGCATTTAGCACCATCTAGAATTGCAAAGATCTATCCGAATGCAAGCCCCAAGTGCTGGAAATGCGGCTACCATCAAGGTACCTTCTACCATATGTGGTGGACGTGTCCGGAAGCGAGGAAATTCCCAAAAAAAATACAAAAATGGGTCCAAGAAATATTAAATGAGGATATTAATTTTCTACCTGAAATCTATCTCCTGGGAGTGCTAAAACGGAAATTTGTTAAGGAAAAGAAATATTTGATCATTCATATTGTCACAGCTGCCAGACTCTCCTATGCCAGTTGCTGGAAAGAGAAATGATGCCCGACTGAGGAACAGATAGTCAATAAAGTATTGGACTGTGCAGAAATTTGCAGATTAACGTATGTTTTTAATGGAAAGGAAGACTCAGAATTCTATACGATCTGGGATCTGTGGTATAGGTGGTTGAAAAATAAATGCAAAAGTTAACTCTCATCAGGACAATGTATAATTTTTAATTAATCTTTATATTATTGTTGTATTATATGTTCAATTTTACAAGGTTTACGTATAAACTGTATAATACCTAGATAATTGATTAGATTCCATATATGTAAATATACAAGATGACTACACGTTGCCGAACCATAGAGTTTGAAATGTAATATATTCTTTACTCAATAAAATTTCATAAAAACAAAACAAAAAAAACATCTAAATTTATATGGCAAGGGAAAAGGCCACGAATAAAATTTAAGCTGCTTCAGGATACAAAAGATAGAGGAGGAGCTGCACTCCCTGACTGGGAGGTATATTACCAAGCAGCAGTACTATTGTGGGTCAAAGATTGGATAGAATTAAAGGACTCTAGAATTTTAACAATTGAGGGACACGAACTCCAAACTGGCTGGCACTCCTTTATGTGGGATGAGAAATACAAAACACATTCATATTTTAAAAGACACACAATAAGAAACTCATTATTACAAATTTGGTTTAAAATTAAAAAACAACACTATATGAAGATACCAAATTGGCTAGCACCGGCAGAATCAATTAGGCACCCAAATTTAACAGATAAGACAAAAATAATTAGATATAAAGATATAATTGACTATCAAGGCAAATTAAAGAGAAAACAACAATTGGAGACAGATTTACACAGAGAAATAGACTGGTGGACCTATACTCAAATACAATCCAAATACAGAGAACATATAAAAACATATGAAATTTATAATCAAAAACAAGAAATAGATAAAATTATATTAGATTCAGAAAATAAATTAATTAGTAGAATTTACAAATTTCTTCTACGCTATAAATTGGAAGAAGAGACAGTCAAAGAAACGATGATTAAGTGGGCTCAAAACATCAAACACACAATACCTTTGGAAAAATGGGAAAAGTTCTGGCAGATAAACCTAAATTTAACGAAAGCAACGGCGTACAAGGAAAACCAACTGAAAATGTTTTATCGGTGCCATATGTCTCCAACCAGGTTGGCAAAAATACAACCTAAAAATAGCCCTATTTGTTGGAAGTGCAAAAAGGCACAAGGGACTTTCTATCATTTATGGTGGACGTGCCCGGCAGCAAAGAAATTTTGGTCTAACATCAAAAAATGGTTGGAACAAATAACAAAAATACAGATTGAAAAAGAACCAGAAACATTTCTATTAGGAATCTTTAACAAATCATATCCTAAGGATATCAAATATCTCACAATTCACATATTAACTGTTGCAAGAATAACCTACACAAAAAATTGGAAGCAAGAAAAAACACCAAGTGAAACAGAAGTAATAGGAAAAATTTTAGAATGCGCTGAAATGGATAGGTTAACTAAAGAATTACAAGAAAGAGAAGAATCAGACTATTATAAAATATGGAATAATTGGTATAATTGGTTAAAAATCAGAAATATACAAAAAATATAGGGGGAAATATTACCGATTTAAATATATATATATATATATATATATATATATATATAATAAAAAATGTTATTAGATTAAGGAGAGGTGAAGGAATATATCATAAGTAGAATTGTAGAATGTCACTCTGAAAAAATGCTTAAGAAGAAATTATACTCTTTTTGTGTATATGTTGTATAAATGTTTGTTGTGTACATGTTACGTATGTCTTTTTTAATATTTATATTCAATAAAACTACTTTTTTTTTAAAAAAAAGTCTCAGTCGCCAGGTGTGTCTTGTGGAAAGGGTCAAAGGGCGCTCTCCTCCCAAGTAGTCAGGTCAGCCTGCACTGTTCCCACCTTCTCTCCACTCTCTGTGCTTGAGGATCAGGAGGGGGCGGTCCTTGCTCATCGCCTGAGCTCTGTCTCTCATGTTCATTGCTTAGCTTCTCTTGGTCATCCTGTCCCTATTCCTCCCTGCCTACCAGCTGGCCTAATTTGGCCTGCCCCTCCCCATTTTCCTCCAAAGCCAATGAAGCTGCTCCCTCAATCTCCATCAGCTCCAATTCCAGATATAGAAATTGATTTAATAAGGAAATGAATAAATAAGGAAATAAACCTGCTATCCGTAACAATCATGCAGCCATTTTCACCCCATGTCTTCCAGTTGTCCACACTGAGTCCCTGTGCCCTATGTAGAAAGAAAGCTTGCTCTTATACATCTTTGATCTTTGGGCATTCAGACTCTGCCCAACTCAATCTCATCCTTTTGAGCAAACTGAAGCTTTACAAACAGCTACCATAACTAACTTCTGCTTTTTGAGGAGGAGATGAGAATCCAAGGAGACACCCACATTATACAGCAGTCCTAAGCAAGTCATGCAGGACCAAAGAAGGAAAGTCTTCAGTACTGGAAGGACCAATCATCCACAGCTGCTTGATTTTGCTAACATTAAAACTGGAAATCTTCCTCCATCCAATAGAATTCAGGCACTAGGACAAAACCTCGATAGCATTCCTTGATCAATTCATGGTTGTATAATTCATCGGTGTAAGGATGATACTTGACCTTGAAATGAGAAGGCCTCACTGAGATACCTTAAAATTCAGAGGTTTGAGCTCAATGACTTTCTTCCAACCATCACAGCATGGAAAGTTCTTCAGAGAATGGGGAGAATCACATAACACCATGTTGTGCTACCCTGCTCACACATACACAGATGTAACTGTTGTTTAGTGAGTATTAATATGCCCCAGAAATTCCCTACACCAAAAAATCCAGACCAATTAAATCCAGCCACAAGCAGCCCAATGTTAGTCCACAGAGGAATGGCTAAAGAATCCACAAAGCACCTGAAAGTTTCTCAAACAAAATAAATCCACCAGGCAAGTTTAAATCCACAACACTGGAAAGCTCACGAGTCAAGAAAAGTCCAGCATTTCCGAGACACGATTCAAGTCAAGGCATGGTGTCAATCCAAAGTGAGGCAGGAATCAGAAGGACCAGAAAACACACAACTAGGAAGCAAAGACATTGTTCCCAGCAGCGCCTCTCTCTGTGCTAAATAGCCAGCTTCGGGTACAGCCCATCAAGGAGGGCAAGGTTTTCTCCTCTCAAGTAGTCTGGCTGATCTTGTCTGCTCCTGCCTTTTCTCTGCCCTACAGTATGTGTTCTTGGATCAGGTACAGAAGGCAGTTCCTCCTCCTCTTCACTGACCACCTGCAACTGTATGCTTTTCCCAGCTGGAGCTTCAGCCAAGTCCCTTCCAAACAGCTACTTGGAGCCTTCGATTAACTCAGCTCCTGATGTGCCAGGAACCGGTTTATCCTCCCCCGCCCAAGCTGACCACTAGAGAGCTCTCTGGGAAATGGTCTGGGGGAGACATCGCACATGTACCCAGTCTTATTACTAGGCCAGTCCAGAGGTTTACCATGGGTGATGGGATCCTTCCCACACCAGTTCACAGTTCTGAAGACATATTTGACAAGAAAACCACAGAAGAAAAATCTTTCTGATTCTAACAAGTTGTTAGATAAGCCACCTGTAGAGTTTAAATTTGCCTAACACCTTGAGAGATCTTCCTGCTGATTTTTAAATTCTATGGGAGAAATTAGTGTCTAATTTTATCACCTGCCATGTTGGTCTATATAAACCACTTATTTATTTATTTTTATTTTATTTATTTTATTTTGAATTTGTATACCGCCCTTCTCCCTGAGGACTCAGGGCGGTGAACAGCCAAGTAAAAACATCAAATACAAATATTAAAATACAGTTAAAATATACATATATAAATTTGGCCCCATTAATTAAAAACAATAAACAAAACACTTAAAAACACTTAAAAAAATTAGGCCAGCCCGGCTTGCTGGAAAAGGAAGGTTTTAAGGGCACGGCGGAAGGCACCGAGGTCTTGGATTCTCCTTATCTCTGGAGGCAACTGATTCCAGAGGGTAGGTGCCCCCACAGAGAAGGCCCTCCCCCTGGGGGTCACCAGCCTGCACTGTTTGGCTGATGGCACCCTGAGGAGGCCCTCTCTGTGGGAGCGCACGGGTCGATGGGAGATCGTTGGTGGCAGCAAGCAGTCTCGAAGATAGCTAGGCCCTATGCCATGGAGCGCTTTAAAGGTGATAACCAACACCTTGAAGCGCACCCAGAAGACCACCGGGAGCCAGTGCAGCTCGCGCAGAAGCGGTGTTACATGGGAGCGCCAGGCTGCTCCCGTCACTACCCGCGCTGCTGCATTCTGGACCAGTTGGAGCCTCCAGGTGCTCCTCAAGGGGAGCCCCATGTAGAGAGCGTTGCAGTAGTCAAGGCGAGAGGTGACGAGGGCATGAGTGACTGTGCACAGGGAATCCCGATCAAGAAAGGGCCGCAACTGGCGGATTAGGCAAACCTGACAAAAGGTCCCCCTGGTTACAGCCGTCAGATGTTCCTCCAAGGACAGCTGCATATCCAGGAGGACTCCCAGATTGCGAGCCCTCTCTGTGGGGGCCAATGACTCGCCCCCAATAGTCAGTGATGGAGTCAACTGACTATATCGGGATGCCGGGAGCCACAGCCACTCAGTCTTGGAAGGGTTGAGCCTGAGCCTGTTCCTCCCCATCCAGATCCGCACAGCCTCCAGGCACTGGGACATCACTTCAAGGGCATCGTTGGGGTGGCCTGGGGTGGAGATGTACAGCTGGGTGTCATCAGCGTACTGGTGTTATCTCACCCCAAAGCCACGGATGATCTCGCCCAGCGGCTTCACATAAATGTTGAACAGGAGGGGCGAGAGGACCGACCCCTGAGGCACTCAAGGCACATATAAGAGGCCTTGAGGTTGACCTCTGCCCCCCTGCCAACACGAACTGCGACCGGTCGGAGAGAAAGGAGGAGAACCACCGTAATACGGTGCCCCCCATCCCCAACTCTTCCAACCGGTGCAGCATGATACCATGGTCGATGGTATCAAAAGCCGCTGAGAGGTCTAACAGGAGCAGAACAGAGGAACAACCCCTGTCCCGAGCCCTCCAGAGATCATCAACCAACGCGACCAATGCCATTTCCGTGCTGTGTCCAGGCCTGAAACCCGACTGGAACGGATCTAGATAGGATGTTTCCTCCAAGAATTGTGGAAACTGTCGCGCGACCACACTCTCAACAACCTTCGCCAGGAAGCGAAGGTTGGAGACAGGACGATAGTTGGCCAATATTGCCGGATCCAGGGACGGCTTCTTGAGGAGAGCCCTCACCACCGCTTATTCCATCCAAGCATTGTTATGATTGCCCAGACTTACTAGGTAGAACCGATTGCCATATGACACCAGGCCCCACAAACACTTATAGTATCCAAACAAACTTTGGAAGAGGCCAAACTCCATCTTGTGTGCACATGCTCAGTTTCACACAACTCAAATACCAGACTTCACCTCAACTGCATCTGATCTGTGGATTAACAACGGGAGACCCAAACTCATTTTTCTCCATCTGGTGTATGAAGAGTACAGTATTTTTTGGAGTATAAGACGCACCTTTTTACCCCCCAAAAGGGGTGAAAATTTAGGTGCGTCTTATACACCGAATGTAGCCCTGCCCACCCACTGGCCCCCACCCTTTGGCCTGTGCCTCGCAGCAGTTACCTTCTTGCAAGCATACAGCAAGAAAAAACAGCCCTTCCAGCTTCAGCATAGGTTAATTAGCATAAGTTGATTAGATTGGCCTCCCGACTCTCAGCTGATTTGCTCTCAGCTGTTTTGCGCAGGGCTCTCCTGCTTGTTGCAAAGAGTGCTGGAGCAGATTGTTTTTCCCTAGCTATGCTGAAAAAATGAAACTGAAAGTAAAGCAGGTTCTTTCCTGCAACGTGACAAAATGAGGCAGAGAGAGATTTCTTTTTCCTCACCAAAAAAGGTAGGTGCACACAATGGGAAATTTAGGGCAAAAGAGGAGAGTTCAAGATTTTAAAACACAAAAGAAAAAAAGCTCTATTTAACTAGGGAATTGTAATAATTGAGATACTATTAATTGTATATTGTGTTGAAAGCAGAAATGGTTAAGTTGTGGTTTGGAGGAATATACGGGGGAATTTATTTGGTTTATTATTACTGGTAAATATAATTAATTGATTTGTAAGAAATTGGATTGCATGGAAATAATTGGAATATTCATGTTCATATTGATCAATATACAAAAAAGATAGTTATAACATTGATTTATATAAAAATGTTGAATTTGTATTAAACAATTGTAATATTAAATAATTAACCAATGTGAGGATGGATATAAAAATAGATGACAATGGGAAAGGGTATAATATAGAATAGAAGGGAAAAATTGAATTTAATTAAGATTAGAGAGAAAATACATTGTATGTTTGTATGTGTGATTGTCTAAAAAAATAAAAAAAACCTTTTTTAAAAAAAAAACAACCAAAAAAGGTAAGTGCGTCTTATACTCCGAAAAATACGGTAACTATTGCTAAGCCAATAGGAAAATTCCATGCGACTACCAGAAAAACAGTAATTTGTAATGTCTCCCCTATGGATTTCTACCTACAAAAGTCTTCCGAGATAAAACCTGTTTTGATTATATGCTCAGAGTTCTCCCGGTGGGGACAGGACATGTCACCTTGCCTCGTCTTGCAAAGAGTGAACTCCGGAGTCTGCTGAGATTCAGCTCGGCTTATTTTCCTCTTTGGTCACAGCCCAAACAGAGGTAAGGGGAAGCATGGTTGACATAAATTTGTACTGGGGGCATCCAAGTGGCACAGACTTTAAAGAAAGTCCTGGTGATATTTCAAGTGCTACCTACAAATTCATCTTCTCCACAAACATGGATTTCTGATCTAGGAGGGGAGAAGAATGGCTGGGCTGCCTCTCCTCCTCCTCCTGCTGCTGCTCTTCTGGCTCCTGCCTCCAACTATTGCTAAGAGGGTGCAAACTGGATGTGTGTTGACCAACCCTTTACACACTACGAGAGACTTTTACAGGCCTGGTGATCTCATCATTGGTGGGAATGTTGCCCTGGGAACTGCACTTAAATTCTACTTTCAATCCTTTCAGAAAGACCCATCTCTACTTCTGGAGAAAATTTTGTAAGTTTCACCCAAAGGGGAAAGATGTAAAAAAATTATTTGCTTTGCTTTACATTCAGGGACTCTTTTCAGAAATACTTGTTCTAGTGACGTTTGCCATGTCCTTGCCTAGTTCAGATCTTTGTGCTTTTCTCAATAAAGAACCAAACTCATAAAACTCATAAAATCTTTCCAGATGGAGAATTCTTGATCAGGAAGCAAATAAACCACCAAAAAAGTGAGGAGGGGCAGCACATTAGAAATTCTGCAAGTGAAGAAGTTGACTTACAAAATGGTGGAAAACTCAATTTTCACTTGTTGATTGTTGTAATCAAATTACAAAGGACATTGGGGAAAAAAGCAGGATAAACTCCATCAACACACACAAGCTTTCCTTAAAAATTTCCCAATGATTTTCTTACTGTAGAATGATACTCAAGAACTACCAGCAGTTCAGAGCCTTGGTGTTTGCAGTCAGCGAGGTCAACAAGGATCTGCTTCTCCTCCCCAACATCACTCTTGGCTTCCACATCTATAGCAATTCTCAGACTGAGGAGACAATTTCCACAATCAGCCTCTCCCTGCTCTCCACCCGGGGCCAAATGGTTCCAGGTTACAAATGTGACATGAAGGGCCCTCTACTCTCTGTCATCGGAGGTCTCAACCCCAAATCCTCAAGGCTGATGGCCTCCATCTTCAACCTCTACAAGGTCCCACAGGTAAGAGACAATATGAGGTAGACAAACAACAGAAGCACACACAGAAGCCCAAGATGATAGACTAATGTGTTTTGGGGGGCAAATGAGCAGTATATGACCTAGAGAATCTGCACTATAGTTGAATTTGTTTTTATATTTTATGTGTCAAGATATGTTTTTATTGACCCAAAAGTGTTAGGCAATGAGATAATTCTGACATACTGTACTTTCCAAGAGAAATTCCTTCCTTCCTAACCTATTCTTCATAAAAATGTAACCATCCATTCAGAGCAGCCTATTCTCTGTATACAGTTGATGAATTGTGTCCTAATAAACAGTGGCTGTTCCTAAGAAGGCAAGAAAATTAAGCTTGCCACTCAAAGTGAGACAGCCTAACTGGTGGGACAATAATCCACGTCATGGTGGCCCCTAAAGTCACCATAAAATGTTAATCTATCAAGAATCTCATTTTCTCCAGCTTGGTGTTGGCTTTGAGTTCTCTCAGGGAGACAGAAGAGTTTATCCTTCCTTCTTCCAAATTAATCCCAATGAATTTTTTCAGTATGAGGGTTTAGTCCAACTTCTCCTCTACTTCCAATGGAACTGGATTGGGCTGGTGGGCCCTGACGATGACAGTGGAGCACGTTTCATCTCATCTCTGGCATCAATGCTCAAGGAGAAGGAGATCTGTTTGGCTTTCACTGAACTATTGAAACCAAATTTTCTTGATCTTACAATATTGAAATTACTTCATATTGTGGATAAGTGGGCAAAAGCTGAAGTGATTGTTCTGTTTGGAGACCCCAATAGTATTGCAAATGTACAGATGGCAATGAATGTCCATGAACATTTGAGAAAGACATCATTCTGGAAAGTTTGGATCTTAACTTCCCATTGGAAACTTAGTGTGGCAAGGAACAAAGACATATTGAACGCAGTAAAGCCCTTCCATGGGGCTCTGCATTTTAGGCCCCATACTGGGGATGTCTCAGAATTCAGTCATTTCCTCCTGTCTTTAGACCCCTTGAAGCCACAAGGGGACGTCTTTCTCCCGCTGTGTTGGGAAATGTTGTTTGGCTGCAAGATCCATAATCCAGGCAAAAGGCTTCCAAAGAGGATAAAACCATGTACAGGAAAGGAGAATTTGCAGAATCTGCCTTCTTACATTTTTGAAACAAGTATGGAAGGTAAAAGTTACAACATCTACAATGCCATTTATGCTGTAGCACATGCATTGCATGCAATATATGGATCAAGAGTGCAACCAACCATGATGAGGCTTGGAAAGAGGGTCTCCAATGTCCAGCCATGGCAGGTAATTTCTGTGAGTTCTTATCTAGTCCACACATCCTTAGAGAAGAAGCTTCCCATAGGCATTTCTTGAATTATGGATTAATATCTTTATGGTAGAAGGAGAAAGGAGAAGTAAACCAAACCAGTTGTCCATAAGATCCACAGAGGAAAGATTTTCCTCTAAATACTTGAAAGGTCTTCAGTAATTGCCTGAGTTCAGGGGTAACCATTCCAGGAAGGAGGTTTCAGCCCAGAGCAAGATGACAATCTGGGTGTTTTTGTGCAAGATACGCAAAACATGCAGGTCAGGTGAAGTCTTAGTGGACATATTTGCAAAGATAGATAGCTAAGATAACTTTATTGTCATTTTTTTTCACAGCTAACACATCGGCCCACATTAAAAAAGAAATTCTGTTCCTGTCAGGGCATTTATTAATCCCATGTTTGGCTCTGGGACTAATGACCCTGGTTTAATTAGAGGAGATGAATCGTGGCTCCTCCTTGTTTGCAATATTCTGAAAAAGAAACGCGAAGAAAAGTTTCTAATAAAACTCATTTATTTGTTATAAAGAAAATAAAATGCTTCACTAACTAAGAAAGATAAATTGTTACATTTTGGCAAGCGAGATCTCCTGCCGGTCCAGCCGGACCTCCGGCAAGAGAACAAAGGAAAAAGTGTGGGAAGGAATGTGGGTGGATGGACATGCATAGTAGCTTTTGATAACAATTCTTGGCAAGGTACGGAAAGTCAGATAGTCCAGAAATAATTGGCTCAGCTGGTAAATAAAATAACGCAGTGACATTCCCCTTCTTTGCCAGTTGAGCGAATATCAGTACATCATCAAATAAGGCACATCTTCTTTTGCAGATACTCATGTTGAGCTGCTGGAAGTGGTTTGTTGAGCATATCAGCAATTTGATCATGTGTAGATACATATTGCATTTTAACAAAACCTTTTTTCACTAAATGCTTTATGTTTTGGTAACGAATGTCAATGTGTCTGGACCTAGAACCTGTGAAATGTGATTCAGAAATATAAACCACCGATTCTTCCATCACGGTGATCGGTCGGATCGGGTGTGTCCAGATATCTGTGACTAAAGCATCAAACCAAGCTAGAGAATTACATGCATCTGAAACACAAGCATATTCAGCTTCAATAGATGAACAAGAAACAAAATTCTGCTTACGTACTTGCCAATAAACAGGACATCCATTTAAGAACATCATATAACCTAAAGTACTTTTACGTGATTTCTTATCACTTGCCCAATCAGAATCTGCATAACAACATAATTCTGCATAATCAGTATGTGTTGGTTCTAACAATAATTTCAAGTGTTTAGTGTATTTTAGGTATCTCAATAATTTCTTAATACATGTCCAATGAAACTGTTTTACGTTACCTACATGTCGAGATAAGAGATTAACACTAAGTGCAATGTCGGGTCTGGTCCAACTACTAATGTATAACAGTGACCCAATGACTGAACGATGAAGTGTTTGATCCTCGAACTCAGGACTTTCTTCTTGTGTCAAGTTGTGAAAATCTGTTTGCATGGGTGTCTTTGTTGTGTTAGCATCTTTCATGTTGCAATGATGCAAAACTTGTTCAATTTTATCTTCTTGTGAAAGACTAAACCCCTTCTGTGTCTTTTCAATCTGAACACCTAAATAAGTGCTAATGTGACCTAATGATTTCAATGTGAAGTATCTCTGCAAAGCTTTGGCAAAAATTTCACTCATTTGCTTATTTGGACCAATATAAACAATATCATCAACATAAACAAGAACTATCTCATATGCACCGTTAGATCTTTTTGTGAACACGCACTCATCAGTTTCGGACTTAATAAAGCCCATTGAATTTAGTTTGTCAGTAAGACATAAATACCACATTAAACCAGATTGTTTCAGACCATAGAGACTTTTGTTTAGGAACCAGGTATCCCCTTCTTGCTGTCGGAATCCTGGAGGACTTCTCACGTAGATCTCATCATCTAGGTCTGCATGTAGATAAGCCGTGTCAACATCAAACTGGAAAACTTCTAAACCAAGGATAGTTGCAGTTGCTAAAGCAATTTTTACACTCTCAGTTCTGACTGTCGGTGAGTAAGAATGTCACACTCAGCCTCGCTGAATACCCCTGCAAGGTCTTGGTACTCCCTTGGGATCTGGTTTGCATTACAAGCGGTGGTGGGTGCGGCTGCCAATTGCTTTGCTGCACCTTCTGGGAGGGACCCTTGTGTTGGTGGTGTTTTCTTCTGTAGTGGAGGGCTGCTTTGGGGTTTCAGCGTGGGAGGGAATTCTTCTGGTCGGGGCGGCAGGGGTTGGGGCCCCTTTGCTATTCTCAGCCTGCGGGTTCCCTTTTGCCACCAAATGATTGGGCCCCATTTGTCAAGCCACGAGAGTCCCAATATGACTGGTTCTGTCATCTTGGGGGCTATTATGAAGCGGATCGTCTCCCAGTGATCTGCGAGTTCTAGTCTCACGGGTTCAGTCAAGTGTGTGGCGTACGCTCCTCCCACTAGGGACCCATCCACTTGCTCGAAGCGAATTGGTTGTTTGAGCTGTTTAGCTCGGATTCCTAATTTTAGAACTGTGGGTAGGTTGATTAGGCATCGTGTGCTACCCGAGTCTATTAGGGCTTGGAAAGTCTCTTGGGCCCCTGTTTTGGGGGCTGTTAGGTGTATGGGGAAAAGAAAAGGATGGACGGGTCCACTCACCATCGGGTCATCCTCGCCTTCGTCCTCCGTGTCATAGGGTTCAGGGGACTGATCTCCCTCTTCTGGGATTCCTCTGGTTTCGGTCAGATGAGTGAAAAACTCCGGGATTTGGGGAGCTTCCCGCGGTACGTGGGTGACGCGCTTGGGCCCTTGTTCCGGTCATGCTTTGGGCGGTGGAGCTGGTCCCGGTCTAGGCGTTCCACATCTTGCTGCTATGTGGCCGCTTCCTCCACATCTGTAGCATTTCAGTGGGCTCCGTGGGGCAGTTGGTCTGTAGGAGGGCTGTGATGTTGGGGTTTCTCATCTGTTGAGTGGCCCCTGGTCTGGTCGACCTCTCTCCTTTCCCTCTGGTGGTTTCGGCGTGTCGCTCGCCCGCAACCCTCTGTCGACTTTTATCGCCACCTGGAACCATTCAGAGAGTCGGTTTGGGATGTCATGATAGGCAGTCACTTGGGAAATTCTTTTATCTAGGCTTATTCTAAAAAAAATACACCAGCAATCGCTCTGGCAGGATAGGCAGTGTCCCAATGACTCTCCTGAATTCACGGATATGCTCTTTGATGGGCTTCCCCTTCTGCATTAGGTTTCTGAGCTCATCTTCCACATAGGGGTCATCCTCCTCCTCCTCATAACGGGCTCTCAATAGTTGCAAGAACCCATCTGCATCTTGCAGCTGGGGGGCCCTGTTTTTATAGAGGGATGCTGACCACCTCTTTGCTTCTCCCTCCAGCCCTTCCGAAATGGCATTCACTAGGGCTCTGGGGAAAGGGTAAAGGTGTCCAAAACGCTCTATGTATATCTCAGCTGAATCGAGGAATTGGGAGAGGTTGTCTGGGTCACTGTCGAACTTCCCTCTGAACTGGGGTGGCTCCTCCCTCTCTGCCCTCTCCTCTCTGTGCTGAGCTCTGGAGAGCCGGCCTTGGTGTTGATAGTCCTCTGCCTCGTCTCTCATCCTGGGGTAGGGAGGTGCTGCCTTGTCTGGGCTTCGCTGCCATTCCCATCCCCAGCTCACCCATCCCAATTCACTTAGGGGTTTTTCTTTATCTTTTACATTTGCAAAAGGAAATTCCGCCTCTAAGGCTTTTGGCACAGTCCCCGGGTACTTATCTGGCTCACGTTTCTTTGCTTGAAGTTCTGCGGGGAGGGAAGGTGGAGAAAGTTGAACCTTTGTATTTTCCAAGTTGGCTGGGATCACGACCGCTTCTGCTCCTCCCGTTTCTTGAAGCAGGCTTTCCTCCGAGAGCTTGGCTTCAGCCATAGTCCGTCCGACCAGATGTCTGGGAGGGAACGGGATGATTTAAACTCAGCCAGCCTGGATTTGGAGGAGAGTTTGGCTGTCTGTCAGGTTTCGGTACTATCTTAAATAAACTTCATTCTCAAGCGCAAAGTCTCTAATGAATCACTTTTATTTTAAGAATAGCAGAATCTGATGTTCCTGATTCAAGTTGTAGCCAAACTGGGCCCTCCTTCCAAGCCCCTCCTCTTCCGCTCTCCAACCCCAATGTCCCATTGGCCATCATGCAGATCCATCTCTACATCCCGGCACGTTCTTTTCACAGGAATGTGGCCTCCACCCTCGTCACCCAGGAAACACTATCTGTAACATACAAAAAACTAGGTAAAAGTTCATCTCAGCAATAAATCAAGCTTCTGCTCTATGCTTCATCTCGTTCATGTCAGCGCTGGAAGAGAGCCTAATTTGGAACGCTGACAAAGTATTTGTGTAGTCCTTAGGATAACGTTGAGCGAAACCCTGAGCTACAAGTCTGGCTTTGTACAATGACTCACCATTTGGTTTCTTTTTGATTCTGTAGACCCATCGAGTCTTTTTGTTTGCTGGAGGTTTTGCAGGTGTAAATACTTTTACTTTCTTTAGACTGTCCATTTCAACCTGCATTGCTTCATACCATTTGTCTTGCTCTGAATCAGGGAGTTGCTTGATTTGTGTGAAATTATCAGGTGGAAGTGTAACATTGCAAATCAAAGGCAAGGGTGCTTTTGTCAGTTGCCAAGAATATCGTTGTGGAGGGATCCCTTTTGTGGCCCTCTTGGAACGTCTCGGGACAACTGTCCAGTCTTCTTCTGCTTCGTCCTCGTCCTCACTTTCGTCGCTAGTGTCAGCATCCGCGGCTTGCGAAGACGGAACATTGGGTTGAGAAGAACCAGTAGAATCTTGATCATCAATCTGCGTGGCATCAGCAGTATCATCGCTAGGAAAATAAACTCCAGGATCATTGGAATGAATCCTGGACCAGTCAATATCTTCCTCAAAATTAGCAGATTGGGAAATCACAATTGCATGTTTAGAGTCAATAAATCTGCTCCATTTTGAGTTATCATCAATACCCATAAATCTCAGTCTTTTTGCTGCTGGACTTCCTTTTCTTCTTTGAGCTAAAGGAATGTTCACCATAGCATATGAACCAAAAATATGGATGTTTTTAAGATCAGGCTTGTAGCCATACAACATGAAGAAAGGAGTCTGATTTGTTACACTGCTCCAAGTACGATTGACAATGTAATTTGCATACTTGATAGCTTCACCCCAGTATATCTTACCAAGGTTGGCGTCTTCTAGGAGACAACGCATCATGGTTTGCAATACCTCTTGTCTTCGTTCTACGACTCCATTGTGAGCCAGTGTGTAAGGGGCCGAAGTCTGATGAATAATTCCATTCTTACGCATTCAGTCCTGGAAATGCTGAGACATGAATTCGGCACCACGATCACTCTGGATTCTGGCGATGCGAACTTGGTGTTGGGTAGAAACAAGGGTTGCAAAGTCTTTAAAGATCTGAAAAGTCTCTGATTTTTCTTTCATAGGATATACATATCCATATCTAGAGTAATTATCAACAATTGTTAGAAAATATTTTCTACCACCAAATGATGGCGGGAAAGGACCAATTATGTCAATGTGAACCAAATCAAAAATGCGTGTTGACAGGCGTGTAGCGCGTTTGGGAATGGCTGCTGCTTTGGATTTGGCCTTCTTGCATACAGCACAATCCAAAAACACCTTACACCCCTTTAGATCCAAACCTTTTGCGAACTCCGGCATCTTCCTAAGAACACGGAAACTGGCATGCCCCAATCTTCTATGCCATTTGTGGATACACCTGGAATGCAAAGGTTTACCTGTTAGTGAATTCTCAACATTAACATTTTTATGCGGAACCTCAGGCTTGCTCTGAGCAACCTGTTTACCAATTCTCTTTTTGTTGGCTTTAGGAGCCTTAGGAATAGCAACAGGATCTCTCTCTGGAGCATCTCTATCTGGGCCTGTGCTCTCCCTTTTTGGCGTTTGCATACTTGCCTGTGTTTGTGTTTTAGGCTTTGGCTTTAAGTAATAAACACCACCAATTAACATGGTTTCAGCAACAATATCTCCATCTTTAACTATGTAACTTGCTTTTTCAAGGTGGTGAACCTGGAATTTTAATGCTCTAGACAAGTGACTTTGACTAAGCAAATTACTGGTTGCTGTTGGTATGCAATAAACATCAGGAATGAATGCATCGAGCTCTTCAACATAAACAGTTCCTTTTAGTTTGACCTGACAAGGATGATTTGAAAAAGAATAAAGTTCACGTAGTTCAGGTTCAGGCTCGTGCATTTCTGTGAAAAGTTCCTTTCTGTAGTAACATGCAATGCTGCACCACTGTCCAAAGTCCACAGGAGTTGTCTGTCGTACTCTGGTTGAGGTTGTGGATCATTGGTTAAAGCCAGTGTGGCGAGTGGAGTTTGTGGATCACGCCAGGGACCACGACGACCTTGTCTTCCGCCTCTGCCTCTGCCTCTGGAATCTGTTCCTCTGGGCTGGTGCGTGACAGGAGCTGGAACTCGTTGGGGACAATCCCGGGTGGCATGTCCCACACGGTTGCAGGTGTTGCATCTTTGCGTCCTTGGAGCGTAGGTCCTTCCTCGGAAGGGGCGTCTAGCTGGAGCTCTTGATGCGGGTGGTCCTCTCAAGTGTGGCATGGCCAACATGAATGCCTCTTCTTCAATTAAAAGTCTACAGACATTGTCCACTGTGCGTTGAGCAATTGGGACTTGGTTAATTTTTGTAACAGCATCTTTCCATTCATAATTCAAAGAGTTAATAATGATGCTGATCATTTGAATATCTTCAATGTTATGGCCTCTTTCTCTCAATTCTGTTCTCAGTCCTTTCAATTTGGTCAAATGTCCTCCAATTTGTTCACCAGGTTTCAATCTCGAACCGTGGAGTTCAGACATGAGTAAACATGAAGATTCAATTGAGACAGGCCTGTAGCAATTTTCCAATTCAGCCCAAATTTGTCGGGCTGTTGTGTTTGGTGGAAAAGTGACCTGCAGTTCAGTATCCATGGACATCAATAATGTGCGAGCCCTGATCTCTAAATCTCTTATTGCAAAATCCCATGGTTGTGCAGGAGGGTTAAATACCATACGGTGAGTGCCTTCTCTAAGAAGCAATAGTGTAATCTCACTGACCCAGGCTTTGTAATTGTGTCCTGACATTTTTAGTTTTGACTCACCAGTTAGTGGAGAGACAGAAAATGCCTGGTAAGGAGCCTGCATTTGATATGCTGGCTGTGCTGGCAGAAATGCCTGTGGTATTTGCTATGCCTGTTGTGGACCTAAAAATGGTCTTGGTTGTGCCATTGTAGGTGGGCCAGGAGCTGGCCTTGTTTGCACTTGTGGCTGGGGCACATATGCAGGCATTTGTGCTTGAGCTGCAATATTGGCATGACCTGCTGGAGATGCAATCATTTGCCTTTGCTTCATTAAGTTTAATTTTGTTCCATCTAAAAGGACACCAACACCGCCAGGGGGTGTTTGAGTTTGGGCCTGTGGAAACACTTGTGGCATTTCAGCTTCCTGTAGTAAATTACTTTCACCAGCAGATGGTGCTGCACCTTTAGCTTCGGGCAGCTTTGCAGTTACAAGGAATGATTGCGTGGCAGGTTTATATGTAACTTGATCAGGGAGACTTTCATGTGACGTATGCAGTGGTCTCTGTCTTAACTGGCCTGACACAGAATCCACCAGGGGGAGTGTCTTTGGCTCCGAGGAAGAAGACAAGATGGCGCTTTTTGAAAAATTTAAGTTATCTCCCTTATCTTGCTCAAGCATAGATATAGCCATTTTTGCCTGGGATAGCTCCTGTTCATAGAATTTTATACAGTCACGAAAGGCTTTCATAGCCAGCTCATCCAGGGTGAGCTTAGAGCTTCGAGGAGAATAATGAATTGTTTCTCTCTCTGCGTGGGAGTAATTTTGCTCAGCAGTTTGCTTTGGCCTTGCACCGAGCGTTACAAATTCAGAAGGTTCTGGGGAGACAGGTTGAGAGCTCGCATAATTAGAAGAAGACGTCACTGACCTCAGTTCCAGTACGTTATCTTCAAAAGCAGCTTCTGTCTTATCTCCCTCCATTTTTGTTCCCACGGCTTCTTGTTCCAGGCGTGTGGCTGAAGTAAGGGGCTGGAAATCTGAAAATCTCCTGTCTGCCAAATCTTCGTTGGAAAGATCAATCAAATCATTTACAAAGAGTGGTCTTAGTTTCATTTTGCCTTTTTTCTTCTGTTTCGGCATTTTAGCAAAGATAATTAGCGTACCTCAGTAGCTAAAAACTAATTGCCTATGCGCTCTTATCAGAAATAACAAAACAAGGAAAAAAGCCATAAATCAACCGTCCGAGTGCTACCAGATGTCAGGGCATTTATTAATCCCATGTTTGGCTCTGGGACTAATGACCCTGGTTTAATTAGAGGAGATGAATCGTGGCTCCTCCTTGTTTGCAATATTCTGAAAAAGAAACGCGAAGAAAAGTTTCTAATAAAACTCATTTATTTGTTATAAAGAAAATAAAATGCCTCACTAACTAAGAAAGATAAATTGTTACATTTTGGCAAGCGAGATCTCCTGCCGGTCCAGCCGGACCTCCGGCAAGAGAACAAAGGAAAAAGTGTGGGAAGGAATGTGGGTGGATGGACATGCATAGTAGCTTTTGATAACAATTCTTGGCAAGGTACGGAAAGTCAGATAGTCCAGAAATAATTGGCTCAGCTGGTAAATAAAATAACGCAGTGACAGTTCCCTGCTCTCGAGAGAAAGTGTACATCTACCCAAACACATACATAGTACACATATACACATGCTATATACAGACATAAATATATACCTGCACCATACATATATATGTCTATGGAGATTCTTTGTCATCCAAAGGTGCTTTTTTTTCAAAGGCAACTGGACTTTCTTGTTTTTTCTTTGAAGACGTTTTGCTTCTCATCCAAGAAGCTTCTTCAGCTCTGACTGGATGGTGGGGAATGGAAGGATTTCATTCCCTACTATCCACTTCCATTCAAATCCTTCCAAATCCTCATCCTTCTTGGATGAGAAGCGAAATGTCTTCCAAGAAAACCCAGAAATTCATGTAGAGGATGTGTAGGGTCCCAGACAATCCTGTGCTGCTCAAGCATCACATATGTGCTCTATCCTAGATAGGAGGAAGTGAACTACCAATGATTTTTTTCTGCTGTCCTCACCACTTTCTGCACTGCCTTCCTGTCTGAAGCAGTACTGCTTCCAAACCCACCTGTCCTCTCCCAGTTCATGCAAGTAGCACTAATGAGGGAGTTAGTAATTTTATTTCCGAACTAACTCTCCCGGAGCATTTCCCAAAACCCCAGGTCAATTTCTCACAGTTTGTAGGAGCCCAAAAATAGTGACCTCAGTGACCAGATGTCTCCCAACAAGGGCAACAGGAGTTTCCCAATGGAGCATGGCTAATAGAGGCAGTCTAATTGTCAGAACTGCCATCTGACACTGAGGTTCACAAAAGTTAGCTGCCAGTCTGCCATAGACTAAAGTGGGGGGGGGGACAGAACTGGATAGGAGAGTAAAAACAGACACATCATTGTACCTTCCACAGACAACAAGTCAAGGTTAAATTATGGAGGTCAGAATGTAACGGCTGTCTCAGTGGCTTTTGATACCATCGACCATGGTATCATGCTGCACCGGTTGGAAGAGTTAGGGGTGGGAGGCACTGTGTTGCAGTGGTTCTCCTCCTTTCTCGCAGTCTGTGTTGACAGGGGGGCAGAGGTCGACCCCGAGGCCCCTTGTATGTGGGGTGCCGCAAGGATCGGTCCTCTCACCCCTTCTGTTCAACATTTATGTGAAGCCGCTGGGCAAGATCATCCGTGGTTTTGGGGTGAAGTACCACCAGTACGCTGACAACACCCAGCTGTACATCTCCACCCCAGACCACCCCAACGATGCCCTTGAAGTGATGTCCCGGTGCCTGGAGGCCATGCGGATCTGGATGGGGAGGAATAGGCTCAGGCTCAACCCATCCAAGACTGAGTGGCTGTGGTTTCCGACGTCCCGATATAGTCAGTTGGTGCCATCACTGACTATTGGGGGTGAATCATTGGCCCCCACGGAGAGGGCGCGCAACTTGGGCGTCTTCCTGGATTCACGGCTGTCTTTAGAAGAACACTTGACAGCCGTGACCAAGAGGATTTTTCATCAGGTTTGCCTGATCCGCCAGTTGCATCCCTTTCTGGATCGGGACTCCTTACAGACAGTCACTCATGCCCTCGTCACCTCCCGCCTGGACTACTGTAATGCTCTCTACATGGGGCTCCCCTTGAGGAGCACCCGGGGGCTCCAACTGGCGCAGAGTGCGGCCGCGCAGGTGGTAATGGGAGCGACATGGCGTTCCCATGTAACACCCCTCCTGCGCGAGCTGCACTGGCTCCCGGTGGTCTTTCGGGTGCGCTTCAAGGTTTTGGTTACCACCTTTAAAGCGGTCCATGGCTCAGGACCTGGGTACTTGCGGGACTGCTTACTACCACCAATAGCCTCCCACCGGCCGGTACGCTCCCATAGAGAGGGGCTCCTCCGGGTGCCATCGGCCAAACAATGCCAGCTGGCAGCCCCCAGGGGGAGACCCTTCTCTGTGGGGGCACCTACTATCTGGAACGAGCTCCTCCCAGAGATACAGAGGATCCCGGATCTGCGCACCTTCCGCCGCGCTCTAAAGACCTTATCATTTCACCAGGTGGGCTTGACTTAATTTTCTCCCTCTTTTATAAAAGATTTTTAATTTTTAAATATCTTTTAGTATTTTATATATTCAAATTTTAAAATTGGTTTTAAATAGTTTGGGGTTTTAATTTGTCTGGGCCAAAACTATTTAATTTGATTTTAATTCTACTTTTAAATTTTGTATGTATGTGTTTTATTGTTTGGCTGTGCACTGCCCTGAGTCCTTCGGGAGTAGGGCGGTATAGAAATCAAATCAAATCAAATAAATAAATAAATAAATAAATGGCTGACAGCTCACCAACTAGCCATCCAAAACAATTTATTAAAAGTTTATTGGACAGAATGGGCCTTCAAAGGGGAAGAACTGGGAACGGTCTGACTGGGGAAAAATTAATGGGAGAAATTTGGCACACAAATACTTAGTTCTGGCTTTGCTTTACTGTAATCCACTTGGCTTTTAGTAAAAGTATACCTTTCACTACACCATGGAGTTGAGGGTTTTTCTTTGCTAACAGACCAAGTTGGGGCAGGTCTGACACTGACATCTGAAGCACAGGCAACACGTAAGCAGCCAGCTAGCTGCAAAATAGTGAGGCTAAAGGGTGAAGCAGAGAAGAGAGAACCGAAAGTAGCAAATCAGAAAGGACATCAACAGTGTGGCTGAATGGTTCCAAACAGAGCAAGGAGCAGGTCTCCCCAAGAAAATTTGAGTCCCAGGAAGGAAGTCGAGGCAGCAAAGTCCTCCTTGAAGGAAAGTCATGTTTCATGGCATGGGAGGAAGATGCCAAGTAGGAGCAAAAATCCAAAGTTGCCATACTGAAAAATGATAACCCCTTCTATTCACTTAAATCTTTCCTAACCAGAGCTCTTCATTAGGAAGATCAAGGCTGCTTCTTAGCGAGTCACCTCGCTGATCCCCACTGTGCCTCTCAGGGTTCTGCTCTCCTCATCCATGGATCAAGCGGGGACAACAGCTGTTCCTCACCAGAACTGACCCACTGCCACTGGGCCTCATTGACCTCTCTCTCTTCTGCTTGCCAAGGCACTTCTCATCCACTTCTCAAAGCTCCCATGACAGCATCCCTTTCCACTAAGGAGCCCTCCGCAATTTCCAGACCTCCTACTCCGCTTCTTTTGGCTTTCAGGAGCTGTGGTGGCCCTGTCAGTCCCGGATCCATTTTGATCCTCAGGGCTGCTTTGGAAATGGGGGGAGGGAGAAGGGGGTGAAGCCTGAAGATAGTCACAACAACATTCCATCCCCGTGGGACCAAGGACACTTGCTAGCACCTGGACAGGCGTTCCTGAACTCTGGGTGACTTGGGGACCAGGGGTCTGATTGGTGCATGTGACAGGCTGAGGGTGGACAGGGGCAGGGATTGAGTTTAGCTTAGGGGTTGGGAAAATGTGGGAGTTCAGATATGACTTCTCTATTAAAGACTTTGAATAGACTGAATTGGAGTGGACTTTGGTTGTTTGATGAGGAGTTTGTTGCAACCCTGACAGGCCCAGTGGTTAGAATGCAGCATTGCAGTCTGACTCTGCCCATGGCCAGGAGTTCGATCTTGACCAGCTCAAGGTTGACTAAACCTTCCATCCTTCCCAGGTCGGTAAAATGAGGACCCAGATTGTTGGGGGCAAGAGGCCGACTCTGTAAAGTGCTTAGAGAGGGCTGTCAAAGCACTGTGAAGCAGGATATAAGTCTAAGTGCTATTGCTAGAGCTGACCTTTCAGCTAAACGTTAGACTTCTGGAAAGTGAAGCGACAAACCAGGCAGGCACTTCCTTACACATCACACACACACACACACACACACGGAAAGATCTGCTTCCTTCCTTCTGCTCTCTTTGACTATCTGCTGGAGAAACCAGTGGAATTGTGTGAGGTTGTGATAGAAATGAATCATCCTTAAAATGCATCGGTCATTGATGAGGCCTTGGGCCAAAATAAAAATTGAATGTGTATATAGCCAAATATTAGAGTGGTGCAGTGGCCTAGAGGTGGAGCTCTCGCCTCACAATCAGGAGGCTGTGTGTTCAATCCTAGGTAGAGGCAGTTATTTCTCTCTCTGGGCACAATGAGAATATATCTGCTGAACAAAACTCCACATTGGCGACAGAAAGGGCATCCGGCCATTAAAACACTTAGCTCCACTCAGTTGCCCAGGCTCCACCCCGCAAGGAATTATAGGGTTGTTAAAAGACGATGATGATATGGCCAATATTACAGGAGCAAAACTAGGCAATGAAATGTGAGGTGTTGCATTAGAAACTGTGTATGCACAGTAGGAATCAGTCTAGCAAAACTGGAATTGAAGAAGCCATGATACAAGTGTCCAATGATCAAGAGAATGTGTTGTCATTTTGGGAATGGAGTTCAGTATTTGATGTTACTCCTTGATTACTCCTCAGATCTGCAACAAGGGAAATTCTCTAGCTTCTCAGTTACAATCCCACTTCTCAGGATGATGGTCATTTGGCTTTCTGGCACTGACTCTGATGTCTGTAGGTCTCTTTCAGATTCTTCCCCATCTGAGGAAGGTCCAGTTCAACAACAGTGCTGGAGAGGAAGTCTCCTTCTCAGAAAACGGACTGGGGTCTGCTCGTTATGATCTTCTCAACTGGCTTTTCCTCCCCAATCTATCATTTGTCCCCATGAAGGTTGGGCAAATAGATCCCAGGGCTCCCCCAGGCCAGCATTTCACCATTAACTCTGATGGGATCACCTGGGCCACAAAGGTGAGTTGAAAGGAAATCTTATAAATTCAGGGAAGGCTTCATTCTCCCCCTGGAGGGACAGAACATCCTTCTAACTGGAAAACAGCTCTATTGAGTCAGAAAATATTTCAGGAATTTGATGTAAAAACAGCATTCAAGCTTAACACATTTGAGATTTTATTTCTGAAAAGTCCACGTTGAGGGCAGGATGGGGAAGAACTCCTGTTTGAAACACAGATTTCCTTTACTTTTATTGATTTTCCTTCAAGATACTTAGTGAACAGTACATTGTCTGGGTCCATTTACTTTATACAAAATCTTGGTAACAATGATAGTATTAATAAAATATACATAATAATACTCTTTCAGCTTCTCAGATTTACATATACATTGCAATTATAATGTATTCTATTTTGTAGCAGTATACAAAGTAGTGTATATGATTCCCATATTAAGAGGTATTATGCAGGGGTGAAATCTAAAATTTGTTACTACCGGTTCTGTGGGCGTGGCTTGGTGGTGGAGGTGGGGGTAATGTGACTGGGTGGGCGTGGCCAACTTTTTTTTTTCTACTTTTAAAAGCATTTTTTCTACAACCTTAAGAGGCAACTCAGCTGGGATCACCAGAGTCTTTTAAAGGCATTTTTTTTCCTACAGCCTCTTCGGCCAAAGAGGTTGCAGAAAAAAATGCTTTCAGAAGCCTCTGAAGATCAGGCAAGTCAGCTGGGATCACCAGTCTTTTAAAGGCATTTTTTTTTCTACAGCCTCTTCGGCCAAAGAGGTTGCAGAAAAAAATGCTTTCAGAAGCCTCTGACGATCCCAGCTGAGCCACGCGATCATCAGAGGCTTTTTTTTTTTTTTTACTTTTAAAAGCATTTTTTCGGCCGAAGAGGTTGTAGAAAAAAAGCTTTTAAAAGTAAAAAAAAACAGCCTCTGATGATTGCGCAGCTCAGCTGAGCATGGGGGAGGGGTGCAGGGATTTTTGCTACCGGTTCTCCGAACCACCCGCCGCCATCGCTATCGGATCAGGCGATCCGGTCCGAACCGGGAGCATTTCACCCCTGGTATTATGTATCTATCCGTCATCCCTTATTTTTTACTTTTTAAGCCTCCACAATAGTAGTCTTAACTTCTAACATATACATATTAACTATAATAGCTTCTATAACAGTATAACAGTATGTATAATAACATTTTCCCAATTATTAGTGTCTAGCTCTATTTTTAGTCTTTGATAAAACAAATTCCATATTAAGATGCATTCTATATCTATCCATCATCTCTTGCCCTTTTTAGTATTTCCTTTTAGTATTTCCAGGCCACCATTAAAGCAGGCAAGAATGATTTCCATGGACCATTCCCATTCAGTTGGATCCTCACGATTCTTTCTTTCAGAAAATCTGTAGCTTTTTTTATTTATTTATTTATTTATTTATTAATCAAATTTCTATACCGCCCTACTCCCGAAGGACTCAGGGCGGTGAACAGCCAAGATAAAATACAGACAATACAAATATTAAAAAATCCCTTAAAATTATTAAATATTTCGGCCGAAACACAGATTAAAACACCCAATTTATAAAATCACGAATTAAAAAATTTAAAATTTAAGAATTTAAAAGAGGGGAGTTAGGCCAGGCCAGCTTGTTGAAATAGAAAAGTTTTGAGAGCACGGCGAAACGTGCGCAGGTCCGGGATCTTCCGTATCTCTGGGGGGAGCTCGTTCCAGATGGTAGGTGCCCCCACAGAGAAGGCTCTCCCCCTGGGGGCCGCCAGTCGACACTGTTTGGCCGACGGCACCCTGAGGAGCCCCTCTCTATGGGAGCGTACTGGTCGGTGAGAGGCTATTGGTAGCAGAAGGCGGTCTCGTAGATACCCCGGTCCGATGCCATGGAGCGCTCTAAAGGTGGTAACCAAAACCTTGAAGCGCACCCGGAAGACCACCGGGAGCCAGTGCAGCTCGCGCAGGAGGGGGGTCACATGGGAGCGCCACGTCGCTCCCATAACCACCCGCGCGGCCGCATTCTGGACCAGCTGGAGCCTCCGGGTGCTCCTCAAGGGGAGCCCCATGTAGAGAGCATTGCAGTAGTCCAAGCGGGAAGTGACAAGAGCATGAGTGACCGTATTTAACGAGTCCCGATCCAGAAAGGGACGCAACTGGCGAATCAGGCGGACCTGATAAAAAGTCCCCCTGGCCACGGCCGTCATATGCTCTTCTAAAGACAGCCGTGAGTCCAGGAGGACACCCAAGTTGCGAGCCCTCTCCGTGGGGGGCAATGACTCGGCCCCAATAGTCAGTGATGGCGCCAACTGACTATATCGGGATGTCGGAAACCACAGCCACTCGGTCTTGGATGGGTTGAGCCTGAGTCTGTTTCTCCCCATCCAGATCCGCACGGCCTCCAGGCACCGGGACATCACTTCAAGGGCATCATTGGGGTGGTCCGGGGTGGAGATGTACAGCTGAGTATCGTCAGCGTACTGGTGGTACTTCACCCCGAAACCACGGATGATCTCACCCAGCGGCTTCACATAAATGTTGAACAGAAGGGGCGAGAGGACCGACCCTTGTGGCACCCCACATACAAGGGGCCTCGGGGTCGACCTCTGCCCCCCTGTCAACACAGACTGCGACCGGTCAGAGAGAAAGGAGGAGAACCACCGCAACACAGTGCCTCCCACCCCCAACTCTTCCAACCGGTGCAGCATGATACCATGGTCGATGGTATCAAAAGCCGCTGAGAGGTCTAATAGGACCAGGACAGAGGAACAACCCCTGTCCCGAGCCCTCCAGAGATCATCAACCAACGCGACCAATGCCGTTTCCGTGCTGTACCCAGGCCTGAAGCCCGACTGGAACGGATCCAGATACGACGATTCATCCAGGTACTGGGGGAGCTGTTGCGCTACCACACTCTCAACAACCTTCGCAATGAAGCGAAGGTTGGAGACTGGACGATAATTTGCCAACACTGCCGGGTCCAGGGAAGGTTTCTTGAGGAGAGGCCTCACCACCGCCTCTTTCAAGGCGGCAGGGAAGACACCCTCACTCAAGGAAGCATTTATAATCCCCTGGAGCCAGCCTCGTGTAACCTCCCGAGAGGCCAGCACCAACCAGGAGGGACACGGGTCCAGTAAACATGTGGCTGCGCTCAGTCTGCCCAGTATCCTGTCCACGTCTTCGGGCGTCACAGAATCAAACTCTTCCCAGATAATACTCACAAGACCTGCCTCTGTCCTCCCCGCTGAATCTACCCAGTCAGAGTCCAGATGTTCCCGAATCTGAGCGATTTTGTCATACAGATACTGTACAAAATCCTCGGCTCTACCCTCCAAGGGGTCCTCCCGCGCTTCCTGGTGGAGCAGGGAGCGGGTCACCCTAAACAGGGCAGCCGGGCAATTATCTGATGACGCAATAAGAGTGGCAAAATAGTTATACTTCGCCACTTTTATCGCCACCAGGTAGGTCCTAATATGAGACCTTACCAGTGTTCGGTCAGATTCAGAATGGCTGGCCCTCCAACCACTCTCCAGGCGTCTTTTCCGGCGCTTCATCTCCCTCAGCTCCTCGGTGAACCAAGGAGCCAGGCGAGATCGACGCCGGGTCAGAGGCCGCAAAGGCACGACCCGATCCAAAGCTCCAGCGGCCGCCCTATCCCAGGCGGCCACCAGCTCCTCAGTCGAGCCGTGTGCCAGAGCCTCAGGAAATGGCCCAAGCTCCGTCTGGAACCTATCAGGATCCATCAGGCGCCTGGGGCGGTACCACCTCAGTGGTTCCGCCTCCCTGCGGCGGGGTGCGGCGGTTCGAAGGTCAAAGCGAAGGAGGGAGTGATCTGACCATGACAAGGGCTCGATCACTATATCCCCTATCTCAAGATCACTCAACCACTGACCAGAGACAAAAACCAGGTCTAGCGTGTTTCCCCCCGTGTGAGTAGGGCCATGAACTAACTGGGTCAGGTCCATGGCCGTCATGGAAGCCATGAACTCCCGAGCCACCTCAGACGCCTCACCGACGGATGGCAGGTTAAAATCCCCCATGACCATAAGCCTGGGGGTGTCAACCGCCACCGCGGCTATAACGTTGAGCAGCTCGGGCAGGGCTGCCGTCACGTGGCAGGGAGCCAGGTACGTAACCAGCACACCCATCTGCACCCCATGACCCCACTTCACAAGGAGGGACTCACAACCAGCCGTCTGAGGAACAGTGACCTCCCTCGGACCAAGACCTTCTCTAATGACAACCGCCACCCCCCCGCCCCTCCCCTGTGTCCTCGGCTGATGGAATGCGCGGAAACCGGGTGGGCACATCTCAACGAGGGGAACCCCCACCTCCTGGCCCAACCAGGTCTCCGTAATACCCGCCAGGTCCGCTCCCCCCTCCTGAACAAGATCACAAATGAGGGGGGCTTTATTTACCACGGACCGGGCGTTGCACAGCATCAGCCGAAGGCCCAGGGCCTGAGGGTCTGTGCAACCTGGGGAACGAGAGGAGCATTGGAGGCCGGAGCGCGCCGCCGCTTGGAGCCAGCGGGCGCGTGCTCCCACAACCTGATGTGGCCCCCTGCTGCCGCCATATCTGCCCCTCCCACCCACAGTACTGATGTAATGACCATCCATAACACAAGCTCTAACCCCCACCTTGACCCCGGTTCCCGCATCTCTAGTGCCGTGCTCTTCAGCCGGCTCTGGCCTCCTCCCCGACAGGTTCTCCCCCAAACCCACCGAACCCACCCCCTCCCAGAAACCTTTAAAACCTTATCTAAAAATTTCCCTAAAAAACCCCACAACCCCCTCCTCGCCGCATGCCACCTCTCGGGATTCCAAAATCCGTCATCAAGGTAGGCCCTCGATAGTGAGGAGGGCCAAACCTGCGAGAGGGGGGAGTCTCGCAGCGCAAGCAGGTCAGCAGCCGTAAACATCGCACAAAAACAGAGATGGAGAGTCAATTGGTCAGGGCTCGGGGATCGTCCAATAATACTGGGTCAAAGTAGATCTTCATATCAGGAGCTGGTTCACTGCCCTCTCACGACAGTGAAAGGGGCCAGTGACATCCCCCCACGTCTGGAGGATAATTATCCCAGTCACCCTCTCACAGTGACTGGGGCAGATGACACTGACAATAAAGTCACAATAGTCCATCCTTTCATCTGGCGGATGACAAACAGCCCCCTCAGCACCTGCACACCATTTTGCCCAGTTCTCCTCCAGTTTGGGGTCGCACAAGAAGCCAGCAATTTGTAAAGTTATTAGAAACAATGTTGATAATCCCACAGGCACAAGTTCTTCCCTGGGGCGAAAGTAGGGATAGCAGACAAAAAAACCCAGTCCAAGTCCAGGGTGGGTGGCCATCAAAGGCCAACACCCACACATACCTGAGGGAAGAAGGGGGGGGAGAGAAGCCACCCGAGGCGACCAATAGAGCCCTGGTCAGCCTCCTGCCTCTCCTGTCCCAAAACTCCCCAAATCCCCAGTCTCAGCTCTGATGACAAACAAACCCCGGATAACAGGGGTCAAGGCTCAAAAAAGAGCAGATGGTAATCCTGAGGGCAAGGCAAGGCTGTCCGTATTCTCCCATCCACCTGCTACAAGTTCTTTCCACAGCTGGATGATCCGTGGCTGCCATTGCCTTCCGCCGGCGCCGCCGCCACCACCGCCACGGCCGGCTCGTAACCAGCACCCTGGGCTCCCCATGGCACCTCCAGGACCCCCAAAAAACGTCCGAAGAGCGTCCCAGAGATCCGTGAGGGGCGAGGGGATGAAGGGCACCTCCAAGCCGCCGCCGCCGCATAGTAACGCCGCCCGCCGCCGAAACGCTCCGGCTTCCACTCCTCCCGGCACTGACAAGCCGGAAACAGCTGTTTTTAGCAGGCCGCCGCCCCATCTCCCGCGGCGGCTTCAAACAGCGCGTCCCGCCCTGCCCTGATATTCCGGAGGGCGAAAAAGCCCTCAGCAGGCAGGGTGGGCATTCCCCTCATTGGGACTGGAGCCGGAGATTGTTAAAGCGGCTCCCGAAGACCCCTGACACCAGCGACCTCTCCATCTCCTCGCGGAGCTCAGCCGACCGCCGCCATCTTGGGACAAGCCGGAAGAGAAAAATGTTTGATTAAGATTTTTAATGTCACAAGCCTTCCTTTGCATTCTGAGGTCCCAGTTCCAATCTCCGGCATCCATTCATGGGTCAGGATTGCCAATGGCCTGAATCCCCCTGGAGCTTATTCTCCTAGCTGGCCCCGGTAAACCATTTCTTATGAAGACCTTCAGAGATGGAAACAGAAATGTAGAAATAGACAAATGAAGTGTATTTATTACTTCGGCCATCTCAAATATTTCTCTTTTCTCTTTCAGAAGGTGCCCTTTGCCAGGTGTGGCATGAAACGGTGCCAGGCAGGAGAGAGGAGGAGAGTTCCAGAGGGAGAGCCGGTCTGCTGCTACCAATGTGCCCCTTGTCCAGAAGGGACCATCTCTAATCAGACAGGTAGGGCACACTTCTAATGTTGATCTTCCAGGAAGTCATTCAGTGTTAATTTTGGCATCAGTTTGGATAGGATGCTTTACATGCTTCAACATCTTCAAACTTTTCAGCTGCCCCTCTCAGTTCATGAATTTAAACTGTACTATCCCACAGGCCACTTTTCATGCTCCTCAGAAATGTAATATGGGATACTTTTGGGGCACAATTCATAGGCTCCCTACTAGGCTTTCTACTCCTACTTTTACATCCCATCAACCAGCTGTCAATCTTTTTGTAAAAAAATGGGATGTGAGATTCAAGCTTTAGTTTTTATTAAGGACTCTTCTATCAGAACATTCGATCTCCCAGGAAGTTCATAGACCTCTTGGAGACAGAGCAGATCCATCAATCTATGTCTATTAATCCTTCCCTGCAAAAAAAGTTTGAATGAGTGGATTTGAAGAATAAAGCAGAGAGGTTGGGCCAGAGAACAGATCCGTTTTTCTGGCTAACTTATTCCCAGCATCGTCAATATAGATGGATGATTTGCCTTTGTTGATTCACCATGAAATGCACACTGACTCTTGATTACAGATGCCGCTCACTGTGACCCCTGCCCAGAAGACCAATATCCCAACAAGGACAAGGACCACTGCATTGCCAAGAAGATCCACTTCCTTTCCTATCAAGAGACCCTGGGATACACATTAGTGTCTCTCACTCTTTTTCTCTCCGTGATCACATCGGCAGTGCTGGCAATTTTCCTTAAACATCGTGACACACCGATTGTCAAGGCCAACAACCAAGATCTCACCTACATCCTCCTGGTCTCCCTCCTGCTCTGCTTCCTCTGCTCCTTCCTCTTCATTGGTCAACCCGGGAAGCTCACCTGTCTCTTCCGACAAACTGCCTTTGCCATTCTTTTTTCCCTTGCGGTTTCCTCTGTCTTGGCAAAAACTGTCATGGTGGTTCTGGCCTTCATGGCCACCAAGCCTGGGAACAAGACAAGGAAACTCTTAGGAAAACCACTGACAAACTCCATTGTCTTAGCCTGTCCCCTGGTCCAAGCAGTTCTTTGTGCCACCTGGCTGGTAACCTCCCCACCATTTCCCAACATGGACTTCCATTCCTTGGTAGGTGAGGCCATCTTGGAATGTAATGAAGGCTCAGCTTTGATGTTTTATGCTGTCCTGGCCTACCTGGGTTTCCTGGCCTTTATCAGTTTTATCATCGCCTTTATGGCTAGGAAATTGCCCGACAGCTTTAACGAAGCCAAATTCATTACTTTCAGCATGCTGGTCTTTTGCAGTGTTTGGATCTCATTCCTCCCCACCTACCTGAGCACCAAAGGGAAATCCATGGTGGCCGTGGAGATCTTCTCCATCTTGGCTTCTGGGGCTGGTCTCTTGACTTGCATCTTTTTCCCCAAATGCTACATTATCCTACTGAGGCCCAGTCTGAATTGTAGAGAAAATATGATAAGAAACAAGAATCTCTAAGTAATGCTGGGAAAGGCACCATTTATATTTAACTTTGAGGCATATTTAGAAAGGGACAGACCCTAAGAAGCAAGGAACCACCAAGGCCATTTCTCTAGGTGTCTGACAAAGAAATGAACTATTCTCAGAATAAAAGGATGATTCCTTATTGGGCAATGTAGACATCCAGGGATGGGGAGAAGGAGAAGCTATTGTTTAACCATGCAAGCCCTGCGCGGGAAAAACCAGAGCTGGTTTTGATTCTTCAGTACTGAAATGGTGTAGCCAATAAAGTTTTGCTTTTGGAAGTACAAAGTTCCCGAGTGTGCTTACTTTTGTTGGGTTTCTAGTCGGACTGTTGACATGTAGTTCAAGTTATATCAGATTTTAAATTTCTCCAGATTTTAGTTCAGGTTATTTTAGATTTAGATCAGGCACCCACAACTTCTGAAGGGAAGTCATTCCACTAGTTAATTGTTCTTGCTGTTAAGAAATTCCTCCTTAGTTCCAGGTTGCTCCTTTCCTTGGTTAGTTTCCATCCATTGCTTCTTGTCCTGCCTTCTGGTGCTTTGGAGAATAGCTTGACTCCCTCTCCTTGGTGGCAGCCTTCAAATATTGGAAGACTGCTATCATGTCACTCCTAGTCCTTCCCTTCTCTAGACATACCCAATGGATAATCATTGCTCTGAAATGGTATAGATTCTCTTACTTGAGCAGGGAGTTGGAGTACTAGAAGATCACCAAGGTCCGTTCCTGCTCTGTTATTCTGTTATTTGCACCACCTGAATAAACTGTGGCACAGGCCAAATGCCATCTCTCTGCTTCATTGGCTCCCATGCCCAACTCCACCCTGATTCTCAAGTCCATTTTTTTAAAAAAAAATTATTTATATGCCGCCCTTCTCCGGAGACTCAGGGCGGCTTACAATGCGTTAAGCAATAGCTTTCATACTTTTGTATATTTATACAAAGTCATCTTATCGCCCCCACAAACTGGTCCTCATTTCACCTACCTTTGAAAGGATGGAAGGCTGAGTCAACCTTGAGCCTGGTGAGATTCGAACTTACAGTAATTGCAGACAGCTGGTGTTAATCACAATGCTATCAGTCTGCTGAGCCACCAGGCACCATTTGCTCTGTGGATTAACAGAAAGAGACAGAAACCTGTTTTTCCGTTTCTGACATATGAAGAAAAGCCATTGTGTCAGGGTTCCAAGGAACATCCCCAACAAAATAAAGCTCTGAGGCCTGAGATTCCTCAAAGTTCCAATTTATTAGAGATGTCATGTTCACAGCCATGCCCCACCCCCACAGGTTCATCACATTGTCCAATCAACTTTTCACACTCCACTAGATACAATCTTCAGGCAGTCTCCATCAGACGCAGGCAAAAGTCCTTGAATATGGAATATTGTTATGACTAACTTTCTATTGCTCCAACAACAACCCCCTCCCAACTTCCCCAGCTAAAATATGTGGCAGTTAAGAAGCAAAAAAGAAAATTGTCTTGAGTCTCTCTAAGAGCCTCTGGAGGCTGGGGACAGCAAAAAAAGTCACTTCCTGTCCCACCAGGAGTTGGGAAATGGGCCGTTTCAAGCCTCCAGAGGGCTTCCGAGGGAGTGGGAAAGGCTGTTTTCACCCTCCCCAGATGCATACAGAGGTTCTGGAGCCAGGTGAGAAAGAAAAACGGGCCTTGCCCACCCCACCCCCCCCCAGGCCCTCTGGAGGCAGGAAACAGCCTATTTCCCTACTTCTGGTGGGCCCAGAAGGCCTGAAAATCAGCTGGCCAGCGCACGCATGTGCACCAGAGCTGAGCTGGCGTGCCCACTGATATGGCTACGTGTGCCACCTGTGGCACGTGTGTCATAGGTTCTCCATCACGGGTCTATGAGATCATAGTTGGCTTTTTTAAAGTTATAACTGTTCCTTACTGTCCTTTCCATTCTCGTATTCCTTTGGAAAAACTAACCAGCAATGTTTTCCTGAAGTTGTGGGATGTATGGTTCAAGCTTTAATTTTTGTTATTTATGATTCTTTCAGTACTATCCATCTCCCTGGAAATGATTAGAACTGTGAGAAAGATCCATCTACGTATGTCTTCTAATTCTTTCCTTTAATAAATAAACGAATAAACAATGAACTATTCTATTCTACTCTACTCCACTCCACTCCACCCCACTCCACTCCACTCCACTCCACTCCACTCCACTCCATTCCATTCCATTCCATTCTCTCCCTCCCTCCCCTCTCTGTCTCTGCTGGTTTCAGGTGTGGCTCTGTATAAATAAAGGCAGACTCCAGGTATTTGCCTCGATAGGTTTTACATGTTTATTCAGCTGAATAAAGATGGGCCCCTCTAAGCAAGAGGGAAGCCCCAACACACTTTGACACTTATCTTTCTATGGTTGCTACATTGTCCGCTTCTCTACCCAGAAGCTTTGGCACACACCACCCAGACAAGATGGCACACTCTAGATAAGATAAAGAAGTACAGAAATTGCCATCCAACACTGCCATCCACTTGGGTGTCATCTCAGGGACATTGGGTGTTTCCTGAGGAACTTTTCATGACCTTGAAGGCCTGCTGAATGACTGATACTTGTTTCTAACTGACCTATGCCGGGGTCATCCTAAGTGCTGAGTGGGTCATTCTATCAACACACTTGTGGATTGGCCACAAGAAAAAGGGGAGAATCACATCTCCCCTGAGGGAAGGGTAATACTCATGAGAAATCCCTCTGAAAACCTTAGACAAAAACTTTCATCTTATCACTTTATCTTGATTTCAGATGTGACTCGTTGTGACCCCTGCCCAGATGACCAATATCCCAACAAGCCAAGGAGCACTGCATTGTCAAGAAGATCCACTTCCTTGCCTATCAAGAGAGCAAGAGAGTTTCTCTAGCGCTTTCTCTCTCGGTGATCACATCTGCGATCCTGGTGATATTCCATAAACATTGTGACACCCCGATTGTCAAGGCCAACAACCGAGATCTCACCTACCTCCTCCTGGTCTCCCTCCTGCTCTGCTTCTTCTGCACTTTTCTCTTCATTGGTTGACCCACAAAGCTCACCTGTCTCTTCCGACAAACTGCCTTTGCCATTCTCTTTTCTTTTGCAGTTTCCTCTGTCTTGGCAAAAACTGTCATGGTGGTTCTGGCTTTTATGGCTACCAAACCAGGGAACAAGACTAGGAAACTCTTAGGAAAATCTCTGCCCAACTCCATTGTCTTAGCCTGTCCCCTGGTCCAGGCAGTTCTTTGTACCACCTGGCTGGTAACTTCTCCCCCATTTCCCAACATGGACTTCCATTCCTTGGTAGGAGAGGCCATCTTGGAATTTAATGAAGACTCAGCTTCAATGTTTTATGCTGTCCTTGCCTACCTGGGTTTTCTGGCTCTCATCAGTTTCATGATAGTATTTCTGGCTAGGAAATTGCCTGACAGCTTTAACGAAGCCAAGTTCATTACTTTTAGCATGTTGGTCTTTTGCAGTGTTTGGATCTCATTCCTTCCCACCTACCTGAGCACCAAAGGGAAGTCCATGGTGGCCGTGGAGATCTTCTCCATCTTGGCCTCTGGGGCTGGTCTCTTGGCTTGCATCTTTTTCCCCAAATGCTTCATTATCCTATTCAGACCCCACCTCAAATGTAGAGAAAATATCATAAGAAACAAGAACATGTAACTAATGCAGGGATAGGCCACGTTTATATTCCTCTTTGGGACATGTTTAGAAAGGGGTAAAAATTCTAAAAAATAGATGACATGGTGGAGGGACTTAAAATATTAAATAACACCTTATCAAGTGCTCTGACTGGTCACAATGTATTTGTTGTCTGCAACAATCAACCATCCTTTTATTTTCAATGTCTTCCAACTGTCCCCAACAAGGCCCGGTCCCCAATAAAAGCCCCCAATAAAATTTCCTGTGAAAGATTTATTATTTCAAGGAGTACATTTTCTCATTTTATTCCTTCTCACTGAAATTTTCAATATTTCTAATGTAGGTTTAGTGTCGTTGTGTTTGATCCTATATGTTCAATCTCCTGCGGCTTTGTAGATTTCCCTATTCAATTTTTTTTTGATCTGGTAGCATTGAAACCCCCCCAACCCACCCAGTTCTGCTATGCTGCCTCTTCAATGTTGGGTGATTTGCTGGGAGTTATGAGCGAAGAATGTCAGCAGGGAATGCAATATTATAATCATTGTGCCCTATCATCTCTCAGAGCTCGTTGGTAAACCATGGTGCTCTATGATATCTGTGTGCACAGAGGTTTTTGTGTAGTTTGATCTGGCCCCACACTGGAATCAAATTTCATTGGTGATTATATGTCCCCATCGAGGTCATTCAAGGCATCATGGCCATCCTAATGAGGTTCTTGTCAATGAAAAAGTCCAAACAGTGCCCTAAAATAATCACATGTGTTAGTAGGTAGATAGTTTATTGATTGATTAGTCTTCCGATCACATAAAAAAAGTAAGTCCAAGATAAATTGATAATATGGAGTCTTGGATGTGTGAGGAATTAATTGAGATGTTTAAAATCATGCATGAAGCATTAAAGGGCAACAAAAAGTCAGAAATTTTGCTAGAACATTCAAAACAGGAAAAAGAAAATATAAACAAGAAGCAAGAAAATAATGTTGAAGGAAAAGGAATTGAATGTAAAAAGTTAGATGATTATACTGGGATTTACAGTGGCAAAAAAAGAGTAGATAGGGGGGAATATCCCCCAAAAGGGAAGAGAAGGAAATGGAAAAAGATTAGGAAAAGGCTTGGGGAGAATTATGCAAGTAATAGACCCAAAAGTTAGAAAAAGGATTCAGGAGAAAAGATACAATAAATATAAAAAGATAAAAAAAGAAAAGGAAGTTAAGAGAATGGGATGAAAGGAGAAAAGTATTAAGAAGTGGAATTTCAGAGACCACGAGAAAATGGTTAAAAGGGGAAGAATAGTGGAAAGGAGGAAGGGAAATAAGGTATATATTAGTAGATCTGAGGGAACTGTATTAATATTATTAATTGTGAATGTAAGAAGTGAATCTGATGATGTATATTGTTTATTGTAAAATAGAACAGCAGATGAAATATGGAATGGCAATTTGGTTTAATTATGAAAATAATTAAATGATGGATCCTGAGGGATTCCAGAGGGAGCTTGGGCCATTTCCTGAGGTTCTGGCTCACGACTCAACCGAGGACCTGGTGGCCGCCTGGGATAGGGCGGCTGCTGGAGCCTTGGATCGGGTCGTGCCTTTGCGGCCTCTGACCCGGTGCCGATCCCGCGTGGCTCCCTGGTTCTCCAAGGAGCTTAGGGAAATGAAGTGCCGGAAAAGACACCTAGAGAGCGGTTGGAGGGCCAGCCAATCCGAATCTGACCGGACACAGGTGAGGTCTTATATTAAGACCTATCTAGTGGCGATAAAAGCAGCAAAATCGGAGAATTTTTCCGCTCTTATCACGTCATCAGATAATTGCCCAGCCACCCTGTTTAGGGTGACCCACTCCCTTCTCCATCAGGGAGCGAGGGAAGACCCCTTGCAGGGGACAGCTGAGGACTTTGTTCAATATCTGTATGACAAAATCGCTCAGATTTGGGAAGGATTGGACTCTGACTGGGTAGTTTCAGACGGGGTGACAGAGGCAGGCCTTGAGAATGTCATTTGGGAGGAGTTTGACCCTGTGACTCCTGAGGACGTGGACAGGATTCTGGGTAGACTTAGCGGGGCCACATGTTTACTGGACTCGTGTCCCTCCTGGTTGGTACTGGCCTCCCGGGAGGTTACACGAGGCTGGCTCCAGGGGATTATCAATGCTTCTTTGAGCGAGGGTAACTTCCCCGCTGCCTTGAAGGAGGTGGTGGTGAGGCCCCTCCTTAAGAAGCCTTCTTTGGACCTGGCTGTATTAGCTAATTACCGTCCTGTCTCCAACCTTCGCTTTGTGGCGAAGGTTGTGGAGAGTGTGGTGGCACAACAGTTTCCCAGGTACCTGGAGGAAACGGTTTATCTAGATCTGTTCCAGTCGGGTTTCAGGCCTGGGCACAGCACAGAAATGGCCTTGGTCGCGTTGGTTGATGATCTCTGGAGGGCTCGGGACAGGGGTTGTTCCTCTGTCCTGGTCCTATTAAATCTCTCGGCGGCTTTTGATACCATCGACCATGGTATCATGTTGCGCTGATTGGAGGGGTTGGGGATATACTGATTCCAGTAAGCATGCGCAAGATGGCAGTCGTGAGGTGAGGTGCTGCGGCTGGATGGAGGACTTTCTGGGGCTCGAGGGGGTGCTGCAGGGGAGCTCGACCATCAGCGACCCCTGATTCGGTTGGATGGCTTCGGGGCGAGGGTTTTGCGATCTTCCTCGCCCCTGGACGCCCCCAGAGTCGGAGGCGGCGAGGGAGAGTGTGGCCGCGCTGCTCCGACTCCACCGACGCCGCCGAGAGCCGAACCGAGTGGGGAGTGGAGAGCGGCGGCGCTGCTGGGAAGGAGAAGGAGAAGGGAGAGTGGAGCCGAGCCGAGCGGAGAGCGGAGAACGGAGATATGGAGATGTAGCTTGCTGGCGGCGGGGGGGTCAGTCAGCGGAGGGGGCGAGGGTTTTTGAGATCTCCCTCGCCCCTGGACATGCCTAGAGGCGCCGGCGAAGAAGTTGGCCGCGCTGCTCCAACGCCGCCGAAAGTGGTGCTATGGTGGTTTGTTCGTTGGCAGCGATAGCAGCAAGGTGAAAGGGGAAGTATGGCTGTGGGGCAGCGAGTGGTGGCAGCCTGTTGAAATTTCATCTGCCCCACTCAGGAACTTCCTCAGCGGCCCCTGGAATCCGGGAATGGTGGCGTGGATATCAGCGGGGGTGGTGAGCCCGGCCCCAACATTAAACTGGGCCATGGCACACCCCATGGAAGTACTGGAGCTGTTCTCAGGCCCTATTGCCGGAGAAGGGGGGCTTGCTAGAGGGTGAAAACTGAGAGGAGCATAACGGACTGGAGAAGAAAGACCCCCTCCCGGGATATCTTGGCAGCTGTAGAGGACCTGGAGGCCCCCTGTGACATCCAATGGAGGCTGGGGTTTGGATTTGTTATCCCGGAAGAACTGAACTATCTGAGGAATGTAGGGCTGGGGGGCGACGGAGGAGTTTTCCGTCACATAGATACCAGCCCTTTTCTCCTCCCCCTCCCAGGTACTGTGTCTGCCTAAATGGGCTTATTATTCGCCCTAATTGAGGGAATCTTCTCTCCCCCCCCTTTTCTTCCCCTCTTCCTTCTTCCCCTTCCCTTCTTTCCCTTTTTCATCGGGACTTACTCGAATATGATCTTGAGTATAAGACTTTGCCAAGGATTTTCCATCTTCGCCCCTGGCGTGACTCATAGACTGACTGATAGACTGATAAATCTTTCTTCCGACCATGGTCAGCCAAACTGATGCAACTGTTGAGGGGTCCTCTATTACATCATGACTCTTGTCTGTGGGAGAACTTTTTCAATCTACGGCCCCGTGGGGTTCCGCTGTGAGAGGGCGGGCCGGAGGTCGTCCCCATTGGAGGAGATAATTTAGGACCCTCCTGCTGTTGTGGGAGGACAGTTGAGACACCAACAGCACATCGATGAACAATTGGCTGTGTTACATCTTTTGTGAAGTCCCCTGTCTGAGCTTTGGGCCTCCATCGCTGCATTTTGGAGATGTATACGACTGCAGATCTTCTTGCGCTGCGAGATTCCCCCTTCTCGCAGATGTGGCCCTCCTCACTATCGAGGGCCCACCTCAAGGAAGGGTTTTGGGACCCAGAGAGGTGGCATGTGAAAACGAGGGGATTGAGGGGCTTTCTAACAAAATTTTTAGTCAAATTTTTAAGGGGTCCTAGGGAGGGGGAGGGTCAGATTGGAATTCGGGCTGTGGGTATGGGGGATAACCCACAAGGGGGAGGGTCGGGTCTGGCAGTGAAGCGTGGTGTGGGGGATGGGGGACCCGGGATCGAGGGGGGGGTTAGAGCTTGTCCGGATAGTTTTTTGAACATCAGTACTGTAGGTGGGAGGGGTAGATATGGCGGGAGCAGGGGGCCATATCGTGTTAGGGGAGTGCGCACTCGCTGTCTATGAGCGGTGGCGTGCTCCGGCCCCCAAGGCTCTACTCGCTCCTCAGGTTGCATAGACCCTCAGGACCCAGGCCTTCGGCTGATGCTGTGCAATGCCAGGTCCGTAGTAAATAAAGCCCCCCTCATCTGTGATCTTGTTCAGGAGGGGGGTGCGGACCTGGCAGGTATTACGGAGACCTGGTTGGGCCAGGAGGGGGGGTTCCCCTCGTTGAAATGTGCCCGCCAGGTTTCCAAGCATTCCATCAGCCGAGGTCACAGGGGAGGGGCGGGGGGGGGGGTAGCGGTTATCATTAAAGAAGGTCTGAGACCGAGGGAGGCCACTGTTCCTCAGACGGCCGGCTGTGAATCCCTTTTTGTGAAATGGGGTCATGGGGTTCAGATGGGTTTGCTGATCACGTACCTGGCTCCCTGCCACGTGGCAACAGCCCTGCCCGAGCTACTCAACGTCATCGCCGCGGTGGCGGTTGATACCCCTAAGCTTATGGTTATGGGGGATTTCAACCTGCCGTCCGTGGGTGAGACGTCAGAGATGGCTCGGGAGTTCATGGCTTCCATGACAGCTATGGACCTGACCCAGTTAATTCATGGCCCTACCCACACAGGGGGAAACACGCTGGATCTGGTTTTTGTCTCTGGACAGTGGTTGAGGGATCTTGATATAGGGGATATAGTTACTGAACCCTTGTCATGGTCAGATCACTCTCTCCTTCGTCTCGACTTTCGAACCGCTGCACCCCGCCGCAGGGAGGCAGAGCCGATCAGATGGTTCCGCCCCAGGCGCCTGATGGAACCTGACAGATTCCAGATGGAGCTTGGGCCATTTCCTGAGGTTCTGGCACACGCCTCGACTGGAGACCTGGTGGCCGCCTGGGATAGGGCGGCTGCTGGTGCTCTGGATCGGGTCGTGCCTTTGCGGCCTCTGACCCGGCGCCGATCTCAATTGGCTCCTTGGTTTACCGAGGAGCTGAGGGAGTTGAAGTGCCGGAAAAGACGCCTAGAGAGTAGTTGGAGGGCCAGTCTTCTTGAATCTGACCGGACACTAGTAAGATCCCACATTAGGAATTACTTAGTGGCGATAAAAGCAGCGAAATGTAGTTATTTTGCTGCTCTTATTGCGTCATCAGATAATCGCCCGGCCGCCCTCTTTAGGGTGACCCGCTCCCTGCTCCACCAGGAAGCGCGGGAGGACCCCTTGGAGGGTAGAGCCGAGGATTTTGTTCAGTATCTGTATGACAAAATCACTCAGATTCGGGAAGATTTGGACTCCGACTGGGTAGTCTCAGGGGGAGAGACAGGGGCAGGTCTTGAGAATGTTATCTGGGATGAGTTTGATCCTGTGACCCCTGAGGACGTGGACAGGATTCTGGGTAGACTGAACGCGACCACTTGTTTATTGGACCCGTGTCCTTCCTGGTTAGTACTGGCTTCCCGGGAAGTGACACGAGGCTGGCTCCAGGGGATTATAAACGCTTCGCTGAGTGAGGGTGACTTTCCCGCCGCCTTGAAAGAGGCGGTGGTGAGGCCTCTCCTCAAGAAGCCTTCCCTGGACCCGGCAATGTTGGTAAATTATCGTCCGGTCTCCAATCTTCGCTTTGTTGCGAAGGTTGTTGAGAGTGTGGTCGCGCAACAGCTCCCCCAGCACCTGGATGAAACGACGTATCTGGATCCGTTCCAGTCGGGCTTCAGGCCCGGGTACAGCACGGAAACGGCATTGGTCGCGTTGGTTGATGATCTCTGGAGGGCTCGGGACAGGGGGTGCTCCTCTGTCCTGGTCTTGTTAGATCTCTCAGCGGCTTTTGATACCATCGACCATGGTATCATGCTGCACCGGTTGGAAGAGTTGGGGGTGGGAGGCACTGTGTTGCGGTGGTTCTCCTCCTTTCTCTCTGACCGGTCGCAGTCTGTGTTGACAGGGGGACAGAGGTCGGCCCCGAGGCCCCTCATATGTGGGGTGCCGCAAGGGTCGGTCCTCTCGCCTCTCCTGTTCAACATTTATGTGAAGCCGCTGGGCGAGATCATCCGTGGTTTCGGGGTGGAGTACCATCAGTACGCTGACGACACCCAGCTGTACATCTCCACCCCGGATCACCCCAACGATGCCCTTGAAGTGATGTCCCGGTGCCTGGAGGCCGTACGGATCTGGATGGGGAGGAACAGGCTCAGGCTCAACCCATCCAAGACTGAGTGGCTGTGGTTTCCGACGTCCCGATATAGTCAGTTGACGCCATCACTGACTATTGGGGGCGAATCATTGGCCCCCACGGAGAGGGCTCGCAACTTGGGCGTCCTCCTGGATTCACGCCTGTCTTTAGAAGAGCACTTGACGGCCGTGACCGGGAGGATTTTTCATCAGGTTCGCCTGATTCGCCAGTTGCGTCCCTTTCTGGATCGGGACTCTTTACGCACGGTCACTCATGCCCTTGTCACCTCCCGCCTGGACTATTGCAACGCTCTCTACATGGGGCTCCCCTTGAGGAGCACCCGGAGGCTCCAACTGGCGCAGAGTGCGGCCGCGCGGGTGGTAATGGGAGCGACATGGCGTTCCCATGTAACACCTCTCCTGCGCGAGCTGCACTGGCTCCCGGTGGTCTTCCGGGTGCGCTTCAAGGTTTTGGTTACCACCTTTAAAGCGCTCCATGGCTTAGGACCCGGGTACTTGCGGGACCGCCTACTACCACCAATAGCCTCCCACCGGCCGGTACGCTCCCATAGAGAGGGGCTCCTCCGGGTGCCGTCAGCCAAACAATGCCGACTGGCGGCCCCCAGGGGGAGAGCCTTCTCTGTGGGGGCACCTACTATCTGGAACGAGCTCCCCCCAGAGATACGGAGGATCTCGGATCTGCGCACCTTCCGCCGCGCCTTAAAGACCTTACTATTTCACCAGGCCGGCCTGGCCTAATTTTCCCCCTCTTTTATAAAAGATTTTTAAAATTTTAAATATCTTTTAGTATTTATATATTCAATTTTAAATTGGTTTTAAAAGTTTGGGGTTTTAAATTTGTTGGGGCCAAAATTATTTAATTTGATTTTATTCTATTTTTTAAATTTTGTATTGTATGTGTTTTTATTGTTTGGCTGTGCACCGCCCTGAGTCCTTCGGGAGTAGGGCGGTATAGAAATCTAATAAATAATAATAATAATAATAATAGGGGGCACCGTTTTATGGTGGTTCTCTTCCTTCCTTTCTGACTGGTCGCAGTTCGTGTTGACAGGGGGACAGAGTTCGATCTCGAGGTGCCTTGTGTGTGGGGTGCCGCAAGGGTCGGTTCTCTCGCCCCTCCTGTTCAACATTTATGTGAAGCCGCTGGGCGAGATCATCTGTGGTTTCGGGGTGAAGTGTCATCTGTATGCTGATGATACTCAGCTGTACATCTCCACCCCGGACCACCCCAACGATGCCCTTGATGTGATGTCCCGGTGCCTGGAAGCCGTATGGATCTGGATGGGGAGAAACAGGCTCAGGCTCAACCCATCCAAGACCGAGTGGCTGTGGCTTCCGGCATCCCAATATAGTCAGTTGGTACCAGCACTGGCTTTTGGGGGCAAGTCGCTGGCCCCCACAGAGAGGGCTCGCAACTTGGGCGTCTTCCTGGATTCACAGCTGTCCTTAGAAGAACGTATGTTTTATGTTTTGTTTATGTTTTATTTGATTTGTATACCGCCCTACTCCCGAAGGACTCAGGGCGGTGAACAGCCAAGCAATAAAATACATAAATATAAAAATTTAAAAAACCAGTTAAAATCAAATTAAATCATTTTGGCCCAGACAAATTAAAACACCCCAAGAATTTAAGAACAGATTTAAAATTTATATATTAAAAGAGGGAGGAGATTAGGCCAAGCCTGCTTGATGGAATAAAAGAGTCTTCACAGCGCGGCGGAAGGTGCGCAGATCCGGGATCCTCCGTATCTCTGGGGGGAGCTCATTCCAGACGGTAGGTGCCCCCACAGAGAAGGCTCTCCCCCTAGGGGTCACCAGCCGACATTGTTTGGCTGATGGCACCCGGAGGAGTCCCTCTCTATGAGAGCGTACTGGCCAGTGGGAGGCTATTGGTGGTAGTAGGTGGTCCCGTAAATAACCATGTCCTAAGCCATGGAACGCTTTAAAGGTGTATGACGGCTGTGGCCAGGGGGGCCTTCTATCAGGTTCGCCTGATTCACCAGTTGCGGCCCTTTCTGGATTGGGATGCCTTACGCATAGTCACTGATGCCCTCGTCACATCCCGCCTGGACTACTGTAATGCTCTCTACATGGGGCTTCCCTTGAGGAGCACCCGGAGGCTCCAACTGGTGCAGAGTGTGGCCGCGTGGGTGGTTATGGGGGCGACTTGGCACTCCCATGTAACACCTCTCCTGCGCGAGCTGCACTGGCTCCCGGTGGTCTTCCGGGTACGCTTCAAGGTATTGGTTACCACCTTTAGAGCACTCCATGGCTTAGGACCCGGGTACTTACAAGACCGCCTTCTGCCACCGGTAGCCTCCCACCAACCAGTACGCTCCCACAGAGAGGGCCTCCTCAAGGTGCTGTCGGCCAGACAATGCCGGCTGGTGGCCCCCAGGGGGAGAGCATTCTCTGTGGGGGCACCTACCCTCTGGAACGATTTGCCCCCGGAGATACGGCGGATCCCTGATTTTCGTGCTTTCCGAACTGCCCTAAAGACGTTTTTGTTTCATCAAGCTGGGCTGGCCTGACCTACTCTTTTTAAAAAGAATTGTTTTAAAAAATTAGGGGTTTTAATATAGGGTTTTTAACTATGGGCCAAATTGATTTAATTGGATTTTAATATTGTTTTAAATTTTGTATCTGTGTATTTTATTTGCTGGCTGTTCACCGCCCCGAGTCCCTCGGGAGAGGGGGCGTATATAAGTGTAATAAACTAACTAACTGACTAATTAACTAAAATAACTGAAATCAAGACAAAATTGAAACGTTAAAAAGTGTGATGGGGATTTTGAAAAAATATGTTGTAAATGATGAAATAAAATAGTTAATTGATGCTATAGTAAGAAATCAGGAATTAAGGGCGGATAGTGATATTGCTTATCATGTACTAAGAAGAGATTAAGATAAGATGTGGAAGGTCAATTAAGTTAAAGGCTGTCAATGTAAGAATTGAATATGATGAAGTACATTTTTTTCATAGCCAAAAAGTGTGATGGGGATTCTGAGAAATATATTTTATAAATGGAGAAATAAGATAATTAATTGATGTTATGCTAAGAAATTAGGAATCGAAGGGCGGATGGTGATACTGTTTATATATTATGTATTAAGAAGAGATTAAAGAAGTTGGGAAAAAGAATATTATGGCTGAAATTGAGATCTGTAAATTGTACTTGGAAAAAATAAAAAGGAAGATTGGAATAGATTATAAAATTCAATATATAACTGTTATAAGATGTGACCCGGTCAACACTCTGCTCATAAAATATGCATGTGAAAGAAAAATTTAATAAAACTTGTTTAAAAAAAAACTTCCAGTGTTGGAGCATTCACAACCTCTGGAGGCAAGTCGTTCCACTGATTAATTGTTCCAACTGTCAGAAAATTTCTCCTTAGTGCTAAATTGCTTCTCTCCTTGATTAGTTTCCACCCGTTGCTTCTTGTCCTACCTACCTCAGGTGCTTTGGAGAATAGCTTGACTCCCTCTTCTTTGTGGCAACCCCTGAGATATTGGAAGACTGCTATCATGTCCCCCCTAGTCCTTCTTCTCATCAAACTAGACATGCCCAGTTCCTGCAACCGTTCTTCCTATGTTTTAGCCTCCAGTCCCCTAAGTTGTTTCCTTATGTCTCAATGGCAGGGTTGAAATGTGAAATTAATCAAATAAAGAGATTGAGCCCACTCCCTCCTTTCCAAGGTGCCTCAGTGAGGCTTCCCAGTTTGAGGTCCGGTATCATCTGTATGCCGATGATACTCAATTGCACAAATGTTGATGGACCAAACAATGCAATCAATTTTTTTGGTTCTCGTGCTTGAAGGCTGATGGATGGGGAGAAATAGTCTCAGATTGGTCCTCTCAGTACTGGGGACTTTCCGTCTTTGGTCCTGCATGACATTGCAGTGCCATGTTTGAGCCTGCTGTGCAATCTGGTGTCTATCTGGACTCTCAAGGAGCAGATAGTAGCTATGGCCAGGAAGGTTTTTGTGGAGCTTCACTTTGTTAAATGGGATGATAATGAACTGTGGAAAGTCTGGATGTGCATGAGAGCAACAGAGGGACAGAGACAAGAGTTGGAGGCAGGAAGTCTGCAGTTATTGGGATCTGACCCACCAGTGGAGATGGAGCTAGCAGAAATTCATCCTTCAGAGAGGGGATTGTTCCTCCACCTCTGAAGGAGGCCTTGGTTTGCCCCTCTTCAAGAAGGAACTGCTGGACCCCACCCTGATGGACAATTTCCATCCTGTGTTTAATCTCCCTTTTTGTAGGGAAGGTTTTGGAGAAGGTGGTCACACAGCAGCTTTAGAGGAACCTGGTTGAAGTGGATTTTCTGGTCCCCATTTGGTCAGGACTGAGGCCTGGGTATGGGATAGTGGTTGGGCTTTTGGAAGGACTTTGATAAGAGTGGAATGGTGTCTACCTGACCTTCTGGTGGCCTTCAATATCATCAGCTATGGTAGCCTTCTTTATTGGCTCCATGGATTGGGAGTGGGTCACACTAAATTGCGTTAGTTCTTTTCAATGGTGCAGATACTCCTCCTTCTTAACATCTATGATGCTGGTGGGTAAGATCACCCATCGCTGTGGGGTGAGGTATCATCATGTGCTTCTTTTCTTTCATTGTCTCAGAAGCACTCTCTCTTTTATACTTATTCTACCTGCTCAGTGTTGAACATTATAGGTCTATAATTTAAAGGTGCTTGTCGAGGTTCCAAGTAATACATCCCTTTCAATAAGAAATCTGAGGCAGGCATATTCCTCAAAGAACATTTTATTGGGACATATCAAAATGGTGGAAAACCGGCTCTAAGTTCCCACCAGTTTTACACCCAATGAAAAGTAAAACTTTGTCACTTCCTCCCAGAGTCTCCAGTCACATGGTCCAATCCGCATGTAGTCCAGTTGCTAGATGGCCTCAGTCTCCTTTTTTCGAACACTGCACAAATGTCCTTGATTCCCAGGGGAAAGAATTTTAATTAGGCTACAAACCCCAGGTATCTCTACACCTCCACCCCACCCTGTCCCTTAGCTCTAGGCTGTGTCAATGTGAAGAGAAACCTCCTTAGAGGAAAACTACAAGGAGAAAATGGCCACAGTTAGGCCAGCTTCAGGGTTGACAGTGCTTCTGAGACAAAGAAAGAAAGGAAGCACATGATGATACCTCACCCCACAGCGATGGGTGATCTTACCCACCAGCTTCATGTAGATGTTAAGAAGGAGGAGTAGCTGCACCATTGAAAAGAACCAACACAATGTAGTGTGACCCACTCCCAATCCATGGAGCCAATAAAGAAGGATACCATATGGTCAGAGCGGGAACTTTAAAGAAGCGTATAAAAAATTAATTGTAATTTTTAAATTTTCAAATTTTGTTTTAAAACATTAGGGGTGTTTTAATTTGTTTTGGGCCAAAGTATTTAATGGGTTTTATATTGTCTTTTAAATTTTGTAGTTTGTGTGTTTTATCTTTTTGGCTGTTCACCTCCTTGAGTCCTTCGGGAGTAGGGCGGTATATAAATCCAATTAAATACAAAAAATACAAATACAAATACAAATACATCCTTAAAACATCTGTGTTTATTTCCAAATTGATCACTAGGGACTCAGTGAGGAAAAAGAAATGAATGAAAAATAAAAGTGTGAGGGATAGTTGCTGATAAGAGATAACTTGTGATTAGTCACGTCACTTGGTTTTCAATTATTTAATGGACAAGCCCAACCTCCATTTCATCATTTTTTAGAAATCAGATCAAATAAAAAAAAATAGTTTCCAATTCCCACATAAATCACAAATTCTTGTGCCTCATTATATTCTCTCTACAATTCAGATGGGGCTTAAGTAGGATAATGAAGCATTTGGGGAAAAAGATGCAAGCCAAGAGACCAGCCCCAGAGGCCAAGATGGAGAAGATCTCCACGGCCACCATGGACTTCCCTTTGGTGCTCAGGTAGGTGGGGAGGAAGGAGATCCAAACACTGCAAAATACCAGCATGCTGAAAGTAATGAACTTGGCTTCATTAAAGCTGTCAGGCAATTTCCTGGCCAAAAAGGCCACCGTGAAACTGACAATGGCCAGGAAACCCAGATAGGCCAGGGCAGCATAAAACATCAAAGTTGAGCCTTCGTTACATTCCAAGATGGCCTCTCCTACCAAGGAGTGGAAGTCCAAGTTGGGAAATGGGGGAGAGGTTACCAGCCAGGTGGCACAAAGAAGTGCTTGGACCAGGGGACAAGCTAAGACAATGGTGTTGGTCAGTGGTTTTCCTAAGAGTTTCCTTGATTTGTTCCCTGGTTTGGTGGCCATGAAGGCCAGAACCACCATGACAGTTTTTGCCAACACAGAGGAAACCGCGAGGGAAAAGAGAATGGCAAAGGTAGTTTGTCGGAAGAGACAGGTGAGCTTTGTGGGTCGACCAATGAAGAGGAAGCAGCAGAGGAAGCAAAGCAGGAGGGAGACCAGGAGGAGGTAGGTGAGATCTCGGTTGTTGGCCTTGACGATCGGTGTATCGTGATGTTTATGGAAAATCACCAGAACTGAAGATGTGAGGAGAGAAAGGAAAAGTGATAGAGAAGCCAAAGTGTATCCCAGGGTCTCTTGATAGGTGAGGAAGTGGATCTTCTTGGGAATGCATTGGTCCTTGTCCTTGTTGGGATATTGGTGTTTGGGGCAAGGGTCACAGAGAGCTGCATCTGAAATCAAGAGTCAAAGGATTAGATAAAGGATTTCAGGGGCATCTGTCACGAATATTATCATTTCCTCATGAGTAACTAAATTCTTCCCTCTTCTATAGTGGACAATGCACAAAGCTCTTGAGGGAATGACCCACTGTGCACTTTATGGCGCATCAAAAAAATGGGAAATCATCCTTCATTTCAATGACCTTGGGAATACCTTACCCAGAGATCAGGATCTGTTCAGCTCCAGCTGACCTGGTCAGTTGGTTGGAAAAAAGGCCCTTTGCAGCTGAATGGAACATTTAGGCCCTGACCCTTGGCAGTGCCCCCTTCGCTCCCAGCCACTCACTTCAGCTGATTGACAGCCAGCTTTCCTCCTCTGCTGGCCATCTGCTGACCATTCTCCACAGCCAATGGACCCCTGGCCCTCCCCCCATTCACCCAGATACTGTTTGACCTGGGCCTTTGGCTGCACGTAACAAATAGCCATCATCTCCCTCCCTGCAATGCCAGAAGCTGTGCACCACCACACCTCTTGCTCTCTCCCCCTGCCTGCCACTGATTGAATGGCCTGCTGCCTCCCCACAGCCCCCTAAGGCCCCTCCCCCAGCACCACTGCTGCCACCACCCAATTGGCGGAGGGCCATTTGTCCTGGGCAGCCAAAGGCCCAGGTCAAACAGTGTCTGGGCGAATGGCCTCTTGGAGGTTTATCTGTGCCCTCAGAGTCAGTAGAATCAGGGTGAAAATGGGTGTGGAACCTTCTTGGAACTGAATATAAATCCTTCTATTCTCCACCATTCAGTCAGAGCTGAACAAATAGAATAGAATAGAATAGAATAGAATAGAATAGAATAGAATAGAATAGAATAGAATTAGAATTCTTTATTGAGCAAGTGTGATTGGACACACAAGGTGAATTTGTCTAAGGTGTCTAAGAAGACTCCTGGGAGCTAATAGACATAGATAGATGGATCTCCACTTTCTCTGACAGGTCTATCCATTCTCTTGAATAGTTCTGATGGAAGAAGGACTCCGTAAATCAGGGGTTCCCAACCTGGGGTGCAAGATGATATTCCAGGGGGTGCAAAAACTTTAGAAGTTTCAAAATTATAGTTTATATGCAAATTATATGCATATGATTATTTATTTTTGTAAGGGATGTGAGAATATATCGGAAGCGTTCTAGGGGTGTGAGGTACAGAACTCCTGCCCTAAACAATAAAAAACAAAGCTTGGGACTTTCAGAAAAAAGTTTGCCAGCTAGTTTTCCTGGTGGGATGTGACAGCAGGAGTGGAAAAGTTAGTAGAGGACCCAGACATTGTTCCCTGAAACTACCACACAAAATTGTTGAAGAGCAGAAAGGAGTCCTGTGGGGGAAGGACTTAGATCCTGGCAGGACTTAGATCCATCAAATGAGAGTTTCTGTTAAAAAGTATAAAGAACCTCAATCCTACCAACAATGACAAAACTAAAATTTAGATCTACTGAATGGCTTTCTAGATCCTGTAAGAGCTACATTAGAAGTGTGCTCTACCTTTCTGATTAGAGATGGTTCCTTCTGGACAAGAAGCACATTGGTAGCAGCAAACCCTCTCGCCCGCTGGAACTCTCCTCCTCTCTCCTGCCTGGCACCTTTTCATGCCACACCTGGCAAAGGGCACCTTCTGAAAGAAAAAAGAGAAACACTTGCGGTGGCTGCAGCAATGAACATGCTTCACATATCCATTTCCACGTTCCCATTTCCCTGTTCAGAAGGTCTTCATCAGAAATAGCTGACCAGGGTCTAAGAGAAACCAGGAAAAAGCTCCCAGGGGGACTCAGACCTCTGGCACTCCTGACCCACCAATGGATGCTGAACGTTGGATCTCGAAGCTCAGCCTGCAAAGGAAGTCTTGTGACGTTGAGCTACAGCTTTTCTCAAACAAAGGAATGGTCCATGGAAATCTCTGCCTGATCTTAAATGCATCTTGTGTTTCAAGCAGAAGTTGGACCTTTCGCAAATGATATCTCAAATTTATTAGCCGCAAAAGCAGATTTTTCAATTAATTTTGAAAACATTTTCTGATTTTATAGACCTGTTTTCAGGTTAGAAGAACATTCAGCATCATCAGGAAAGAGTGATTCCTTCCCCAAAGTTACGACATTTCCTTCCAGCTCACCTCTGTAACCCAGACAATTGCATTGGAGTTAATGGTGAAATCCTGGCCTGGAAGAGCCCTGGGATCTATTTGTCCAACTTCCACTGAGACAAAAGATTGATTGGGGAGGAGAAGCCAGTTCAGAAGATCATAACGAGGAGATCCCAGTCCATCTTCTGAGAAGGAGATTTCCTCACCAGCAGTGTTGTTAAAATGGACTTTCTTCAAATAGGGAAGGATCTGAAAGAAAAGAGACCTTCTGAAATTGGAATCCTTGGCTCAAAGGCAGAAACAGAGATTATGGCTTCTATCATTCTGTGATGGCCACCATCTTGTATGTCTGAGAAGCAATGCCATCTTGGAATATTTGGATGCTAAATTGTCATTGGTTGAGATAGGAACAATCGGGGGTTTGAATGGCTAAATAATGTATATCATCCTGCTCAGGGCTGACAACTCCCTCCCTGGTCACCACCCGAAACTCAGGGCGGTGTTGAAGACCTTTCAGGACCACATATGAAGATCTTCCCTCTAAGGAAATTATGCTCAACCGGTTTAGGTTACTTCTCCTTTGCCCCCTCTATCCCTTTTCAACAAAACATTGTATTTAATTCATATATTTTTTAACAATTGCTACTTTAGTCTGTTCTGAGATGCAATGATATGAGAGCCTCAGTGGCTCAGTGGTTAAAGTGCAGTAGTGCAGGCTACTTCTGCTGAGTGCTGGCTGCTGCAATTTGGCAGTTCAAATCCCACCAGGCTCAAGGTTGACTCAGCTTTCCATCCTTCTGAGGTTGGTAAAATGAGGAGCCAGATAGCTGGGGGCAAGAGGCTGACTCTATAAACTGCTTAGAGAGGGCTGTAAGTCACTGTAAAGTGGTATATAAGTCTAAATGCTATTGCTATAGCATCAGTAGTTGAAGAATTATATATGGAAGTTTCCTCTCTAAGGATCTGTGAAAAGTCAGAGAGATTACCTGCCATGCATGGACGTTGGAGATCCTCTTTCCAAGCCTCAATTTAGTTGGTCGACCTCCTGATCCATGCATTGCATGCAGTGCATGGGCCACAGCATAAATGGCATTGTAGATGTTGTAGCTTTCACCCGTCATTCTCATTTCAAAAATGAAAGCTGGCAGATTCTGTAATTTTTCTTTTTCCGTACATGGTTTTACAAGTAGGGACATAGGGAACGGCCATAGTTTGGGGATAATGCAGTTAAAGAGATCTTTCCACCAATTCTGGAAAAATAAATCCTCTTTCTGGTTCAAGGGGTTCAAGGATAGGAGGAAATGGCTGAAGTCTGAGACATCTCCTGTGTGCTCCCTAAACTGTAAAGCTCCATGCAAGGGCTTTACAACTTTCAAGAAGTTTCCTAATACGGTAAATTTCCAATTAGAACTTAGGATCCAAACATTCCGATGTGGCATCTCTTCAAAGTTCAAGTCACTGAGAACCATCATTAAATTTGCTATGGTAGGGGAGTTTCCATACAGAATAATGACTTCAGCTTTAATACAAATTTTGGAATACAATGTCATCCTCATGAGATCAAAACTTTCAAATTCCAACCTTTCAGTGAAGGCCAGGCAGATCTCCTTCTCCTTCAGCATTGACATCAGAGATGAGATGAAACGTTCTCCAGTGTCATCTTCGGAGGCCACCAGCCCAACCCAGTTCCACTGGAAATGCAGGAGCAGCTGGACTAAAGCCACACACTCAGGGAATTCACTGGGATTAATCCGGAAGAAGGAAGGGTACACTGGCCTGTATTCCTGAGGGATCTCAAAGCCAACCCCGAGCTGCAGAAAGGGAGATTCCTCTTTCAAAGACAAAGTAAACTTTGAAGGTGGCTTCTAGGGTGTGTGTGTCACCATTGCCTGGTTCATTGCCCCCACCACTCATGAAACATGATCAACACTTTGGTCAATACCCTTAAGAATCTTCCCTCCCTAGAAAGAGCTCGCACTTCTGAAGAGCTGAAATGGTGGCTACACTTGTTGAAAGCCAGGAAGGAATTCCTCTTGGGAAGGACAGCATTTCAGAATGATCTCTCTCTGCGGTTATTATATTGTGAAACATAAAATATAAAAATGAATTCAACTACATCACATAGTCTTCATGTGTCCCTCAAACCCCCTTTGGTTTCCTCCTTGGCTTCTGGGAGTGATCCTGTTGTTTGTCTACTCCATAACTGCATCCAAAGGAGCCTCCTTACCTGTGGGACCTTGAAGATGCTGAAGATGGAGGCCATTTGACTCGAGGATTTGGGGTTGTCACCTCCAATGACAGAGAGCAGAGGGTCCTGCCTGTCACATTTGTAACCTGGAACCATTTCCTTTATGGTGGAGAGTAGAGAGAGGCTGTTTATGGAATTCATCTTAGTCCGATAATAGCCAAAAATCTGGTATCCAAGGGTGATGTTGGGGAGGAGAGCCAAATCCTTGTTGATCTCTCTGACTGTGAACATGAAGGCCAGGAACTGTTGGTAATTCTTGCGGACTTGCCTGGAGTAAGAAAAACATGGGGAAATTACAGGGAACTTGGATTTGCTTTTTTTTTTTTGCTTTTTTAAAAAAATTTATAGCAGGGTTAAATTAAATTAAATTAAATAATTAAATTAAATTAAATTAAATTAAATTAAAATTTTAATTTAATTTAGCAGGGTTTGCTGCTGGAGTTTCTCTTGCCAAATGTTTGATGTTGGTTAGAATAGCAAGTCCCGCCTCTAAAAAGGATGCTCTTTAATTAACCTTGTAGGGCTTAGTGAGAAATGATACAGGGTCTCTGTCTCCATATTACAGACTGTTTTATAGGACTCTGTCCTCCCTCCCTCTCTTTGCTCCATTGGCTCTAATCCTTCCCAGATGCTCCTCTTCCGCCCTAGTCAACTTGGTCGTCTCTTGGAGCAGCTTCTTCAGTTCTGGTAACCGTTGATGGGCACCAGACACCAGTGAGAGTCACAGGATCGATTTATTGAAGGCCGTTATTCATCAGCACTACTGATTCCAAAACCGAGTTCTTCTTATTTATTTATTTATTTATTTTATTCAATTTATATCCCGCCCTTCTCCTAGTGGACTCAGGGCAGTGCACAGCCGGAACTAAAACACATACGAATACAAAAATTAAAATTTTAAAAGAATTATATAACTGTGGCCCAAAATTTAAAACATTAAAACTAAAACCCATTTGACAATTTAAAAGGCTAAAAAAGGCAAAAAAAAAAAAAAAGGGGAGGGGGTTTCACGCCAGCCCTGCTTGATGGAAAAGAAAAGTTTTCAGGGCACGGCGAAAAACCCGGAGATCCGATATCCTTTGTATCTCCAGGGGCAAATCGTTCCAGAGGGCAGGAGCTGCCACAGAGAAGGCCCTCCCCCTGGGGGTCGCCTGCCAACATTGCCTGGCTGATGGCACCCTGAGGAGTCCCTCTCTGTGGGAGCTTACTGGTCGGTGGGAGGCTATCGGCAGCAGAAGGCGGTCCTGCAAATACCCAGGTCCCATGCCATGGAGCGCTTTAAAGGTGGTGACCAACACCTTGAACCGCACCTGGAAGATCACCGGAAGCCAGTGCAACTCGCGCAGGAGGGGTGTCACATGGGAGCGCCCTGTCGCTCCCATAATCCCACGTGCAGCCGCATTCTGCATCAGTTGGAGCCTCCGGGTGCTCCTCAAGGGGAGCCCCATGTAGAGAGCATTGCAGTAGTCCAGGCGGGAAGTGACGAGTGCCTGAGTGACTGTGCGTAAGGAGTCCCGATCCAGAAAGGGACGCAACTGGCGAATCAGGCAGACCTGATGAAAAGCCCCCCTGGCCACGGCTGTCCTATGCTCTTCTAAAGACAGCCGTGTATCCAGGAGGACACCCAATTTGCGAGCCCTCTCCGTGGGGGCCAATGACTCGCCCCCAACTTTTTCACTCGACTAGCACAGTTTAAAATTTGTTGTCCTTATTTTTAATGTGGTTTATTATCTTGGTGAAGTGGCAGGGTTGAAAATTAATAAAGACAAAATGAAAATATTAGTAAAAAACGTTACAGAGAAAGAGAAAAGGGAGTTAAGGGAAAAGTTAGATATTCCGATTACCAAAAAAGTAAGATACTTAGGAATTCAATTAGCAGCAAGATGTGTAATGATAAAGGTGTCAGATCTAGAAGCCGTCTTTTTACCTTCATGCCTTCAGGCTCCAGGCCTGCCACAATCCTACCGTGGAAAGTTGGGAGCATAAGAGTGAGTAGAGTGTAGCCATAATGAAATTCTTTGTAAAAAGTCAAGGCCAAGGTGCTCGGCAGCTGTGCCAGGAAAAAGAGGAAGATATCTTTTGTTCCTGACTGGAAATGATTGGATATGTGGTGGACATGTGAGTAATGGGGGCAAGGACTTGGACTTTGTTTTGGGTGAAGAAAACTTGAAAGCTCTCAGATTCGGGTTTTCCCAGATGTACCAATATGACATCTCTAATAAAAGTTAGCTCTGAGGAACTTCAAGCCTCGGAGTTTGATTTCATTGGGAGTGTTGCTTGGAACCTTGACAAAAGGAAGAGAATTACTATAAATTGATAAGACAAATTGAGATAGATTTGGAGAGATGGAAGAATTTGCAATTATCCTTAATAGGAAGAATAGCAACAATTAAGATGAATATTTTACCAATATTGCTGTTTTTATTCCAAACAATCCCGATAAAGTTAGAGAAATAAATACTTTGAAAGCCTTAATAAAATAATAGGGAAATATATATGGCAAGGGAAAAAAGCGAGAATTAATTTAAAAATGTCACAAGATGCAAGAATCAAAGGAGGGTTTCGGTTACCGAGGATTTGGGAATTATATTATCAAGCAGCAGTGTTATCATGGATGAAAGAATGGATTATACTAAGAAATACAAGGTTATTAACATTGGAGGGACATGATTTACAGTTGGGTTGGCATGCCTTCTTATGGTACGGGGAAAAAAAGATACATGGTTATTTTCAAAGACATTATACTGTATAAGAAATGCTTTATTATTAGTATGGGAGAAAGTTAGAGAAAGTTAAAATGTTTTATAGATGGCACATGTCACCTGAAAGATTGGCAAAAATGTTTAAAGACAAATCAACCAAATGTTGGAAATGCTTCAAACACCAGGATGGTATTTTCATATCTGGTGGACATATATAGAAGCGAAAAAATATTGGGCAAGAATTCGAATGTGGTTGGAGAAAATGACACAGCAACACATTGATTTAAAACCTGAATTGTTCTTGTTGGGTATCCTACCAGGGAAATATAGTAAAGAAAATGCATATTTGATTATTCATGTAATAACTGCGGCTAGAATTGTATTTGCACAAAATTGGAAAATTGAAGAAATCCCTAAAGATGAAAGGTGAATAAGAAAATAGTAGATGGGGCTTCCGGGGTAAACTCCATTCTCCCTGCCTGATTTTCTGCGTTTTGGAAGCCAGTAACGGCAAAGCAGGTCCTTGGAGGGGACAGCTATAGTGAGGGGAACATCCAGGGGTGACGGGGAGAGGAGCCATCCCCCGTTACGAAGGGTGAGAGCCCTGAAAACTGGCGTAGAAGAGACCAGCTGTCAAGGCGAGGTCCAGAGACGTGGCGGCTTGACAAAGATGTGAGAGGAAGCAGAAAGTGAGAAGCAGCAGAAGTATCGGCGGATAGAAAAAAGAAAAAAACGTGGGACACCGAACTATCTCTCTGGTGGATGGGATTTACAAAAACTACTGAATAGAAGTGAGTCTCCGAGGTGGAGGTGGCGGCGCCTTAGCGGTGGAGCGGAGAAGGAAGAAGACGGGATTGTTGTGGATTGGTGAGGAGGGAAAGCGATTGTGAGTGTGGACTGAACAGTTGATACCTTGGAAACAGGGTTTCGAGAGACAAAAACCTGAAGTGAAACCCAGCAGGAGGAAAGAAAAGGCTACAGTGGTGATTGACGTGGTGATTCCACCATTCTGGAAGCTGAAAACAAGGAAGTTGCAGAGTGAACAGAGAGACTGAAGACAAAGAACTGTGGTAACTTAAATGACTTTAAGAAGAGAATTGTATATTGTGAATACCCCGGATATTTCGAATTTTTACTGTATATTCTAAATACTTAGATAAGCCTGAAAGAGACCTACCACTGAGAAATATACATTGAATGATTAGCTCTAAACTTTAATAGTTTATAGAAACATATTGCTTTTTCTGATTTCAAACTTTTGATTGATTTATGTATATTTAAATGAATTAACTAGTTTTAAATACCTACTGTTGATAAATAATTGTATACATAGAGATCCCTATATTTACTCATAGGTATAAGAAATTTTAAGAAATTGGATGTTAACACTGTATTATTATTATTGTAAGGAAGGTTTAGAGTGAAAAAGGTGACAATTGATGGTATTGTGGAATAATTTTTTCAAAAGTTTAAAAATGTCAAATACATCCACAGTAACTAAAGTGGCAAAAAAACCCAATATCAATGAAAGCTTCTCCAGCAGGGCAAAAGTTAATTACAGATACGGTGTGCAGTGAAAAAACAGGACCAACACCAACCCTGCAAAGTCTACAATCTTCATTAAATATGATTCAGGAGTTGATGATAAAAACGCAGGAATCAATAACAAACAATCATGAGGATATGAAGAGTGAATTAGGAGAAGTAAAAGAAGACATAAAGAAACTGGATAATAGAATGGGAAAAATTCAAGATTCAATAACTAAAAATGAACAGAAAATAAAAGCGATAGAAGTAAGAACAGATCAAACTGAAAAGAAACTAGAAGAAACCGAAGAAAGATTGACAGCAGCAAACAGAGACTTAGTAGAGGCAATTACTCATCTGGAATTAGAGAGACCTTCCTTCTACCTGAGGTTCCAAAATATCACAGAAATAAGAGATGAAGACCTACACAAATTGATGACAGACATTCTAGCTGACCCACTATAAATTGATAAAAATGAATTAAGGAACAACATTTATGAAATATATAGGGTGCAAATGAACTATGCTAGGAGACCCAGACTACCACGGGAGATACATATAAAGTTTGCAAAAAGAGCAATCAGGGATGAAGTTTATAGAAGAACGAGGAATGACCAATTGACCTACACAGGAAGAGAGGTCATAACTCTCAAACAGATACCAAAGAAAATAAGAGAGAAACGAAGAGATTCCCAGTTCCTTACAACACAATTAATAAAAAATAAAATAATGTTTCACTGGTTGTTGCCAGAAGGATTGTTAATAACATGACAGGATAAGAAAATAAGGATAGACACAATGGATAAGGCTCAGGAATTTTATGCAGGATATATAGAGGAAGAATTGGACAGCAGAGAAGAACTGGAAACCCAAAGTCAAGAGGAACAACAGCTAGAGGAAAAGGGACTGGAACAAGATACGAGAGAGAGAGAAGTGATACTGAGACCCACGAAAGAGAAGGAACGAGAACAAGAAAGCAAAAGGAAATGAGACAAAGGAGGGAAGTAAGGGCGACAAATAAGTAGTGGAATGGAGGAAGAAGTGACATTATTTTCAGTTAACATAAAAGGATTAAACTCACCAATAAAGAGAAGACAAGTAATTGCTAAACTCCAAAAACAAAACACAGACATTATATGTTTACAGGAGGTCCATATGAAAAAAGAAGAAGGTAATCTTTTGGAAGCCCCTAAATTAGGTAAAATATTTTTGGCCCTAACAGATGAAAGAAAAAGAGGAATTGCAGTCTATATAAAAGATCAGTTAAAATCCAAATAAATATATGTGGATAAAGAGGGAAGAACGCTATTGATTGGGGTACTAATAAAACAAAAAAGAACATTAATTGGAGTCATATATGCACCAAACACACAACAGAAAGAATATTACCGCAAATTACATAAACAAATTGTAGAATTGGAAATAGATAATGTATGCCTATAAGGAGATTTCAATGCGGTGGTTGATCCCAAAAAAGACTACAAATCAGGAAGTAAAAAAAAAAAAATTATGAAAGGAGAACATTACCAAAGACGTTCTTTGAAATGACCCAAGAGTTAAATCTGAAAGATATTTGGAAGGAAATTAACCCACAAAAAAAAATCAATATACCTATTTTTCCAACCCACATTACTCATGGTCCCGGATAGACATGGTCTGGATGGATTCAGAAACAGGAAAAAGGAAGAGGTAGAGGAAATAGAGATAAAACTGAATACCTAGGCAGATCATAACCCGATAATAGTGAAATGGAAGGGGGAGGAAAAAAGAAAAAAGAGATGGACCATGAATCAAAGGATAACGAAAGAAAAAAATTACGTTCAACAAATAGAAAAAGAATTAGGGTTTTTCCTACAGGAAAATTGGAATGAACAAACAACTATACAAAACCTGTGGGACACAACTAAAGCTTACATCCGGGGTCTTACAATAGCATATACTATACGAAGTAATAAAAATAAAAGAAAACAATATATAGAATTGCAAGAGAAATTGGGAAAATTAGAAGATAAAATGCAGAAAGAACCCCACAATCAGGAAATTAGAGACGAAAAAGAGATAATTAAACATAGACTTAATCTAATTACACAAGAAGAAATAGTGCAAAAAATTAGAGCAACCAAACAAAACTACTTTAAAAATGCTAATAAACTGGGAAGATGGTTGGCTTATAAATTAAAAAAAGAAAAAGAAAAGAAATTAATACTAGAAGATGAAAAAGAGACAGCACACCATCAGAAGGAAGAAAAGGAAAATATAGCAGTAAGATATTATCAACACCTATGTAGTCGGGAGAATATAGAGGAAGATGACATTAAAAGATATTTACAGCAGAAAAACCTCCCAATACTATCAGAAAACATAAAAGAAACATTAGACAGAAAAATAATGATGTTAGAAGTAAAAACAGCAATCAAAAAACACAAAAGCAATAAAACACCGGGCCCAGATGGAATCCCAGTGGAATTTTACAAAGAATTACAAAGACCACTGGAGAATTTAATATTAGAAACATATAACAAAATACTAGAGCGAGCAATGATATCATAATCTTGGATGGAGGCACCGATAACCTTAATTCCCAAGACAATGTGGAAAAGAAAAAAATCCAAAATTATAGGCCAATCTCGCTGCTGAATGCTGATTATAAGATATTCATGACAATAATGGCAGAAAGGATGAAACATATACTAAACGAAATCATACAACCAGACCAGAATGGATTCCTACCCACCAGACACATAAATAATAATATAAGAACGATAATGAATACACTAGAATATTACGAAATACATCCAGAGAAACAGGCAGCTTTGATATTCCTAGACACACAAAAAGCATTTGACAATTTAAATTGGGATTTTTTAATTAACCAACTAGGAGTAATGAATTTTGGCAAGAAATTTATTAAAACAATTAAAGCAATATACTCAAACCAGAAAGCAAAAATACTATTGAATGGAGAAATAACAGAAGGTTTCAGTATAACAAAAGGAGTTAGAGAGGGATGCCCCCTATCTCCTCTGTTATTTATTTTTCCAATAGAAACACCGTTGCAACAAATTACACAGAATCAGGAAATCAAAGGATTAAAAATTAGAGGACAAGAATATAGAGTACAGGCCTTTGCTGACGACTTGGCATTTATTATAGAAGAGCCTTTAGAGACAGGATTAATACTATTACAGGATATAAATCAATTTGGCAAAGTGGCAGGGCTCAAAATAAATAAAGAGAAAACTAAAATAATAATAAAAAATTTAACCAAAAGACAAAATGAAGAACAAGAGGAGAAAATGGGAATTTTAAGAGTTAAAAAAATTAAATACCTGGGAGCCTGAGTGGCGTAGGAGGCTAATGCCTCCTAAAGGCAGCATTTAACATCCAGCTGCCTGCAATTACTGTGAGTTCAATTCTCACCAGGCTCAAGGTGGACTCAGCCTTCCATCCTTTCTAAGGTGGGTAAAATGAGGACCCGGTTTGTGGGGGCAATAAGCTGACTTTGTATAAATATACAAAAGTATGAAGGCTATTGCTTAGCGCATTGTAAGCCGCCCTGAGTCTCCAGAGAAGGGCGGCATATAAATCAAATTTAAATTTTCAAATTTAAAAAAATAAATAAAAAATATGGCTGTCAGCAAAATGTAGTACGATAAAAGAGGATAACTATAATACACTGATAAAACAAATACAAAAAGATTTGGAAAATTGGAACAAATTACAGATATCACTAATTGGCAGAATTTCAACAATTAAAATGAACATATTACCCAAACTGCTATACCTTTTTCAAACGATACTGGTAAGATTAGAAAAGAATTTCTTCGAACAAATAAACAAAATAATATCTAAATTTATATGGGCAGGTAAAAAACCTCGCATTAAATTTAAGCTGTTACAAGATAGTAGGAACCATTGGGGGTTTGGTCTCCCAGACTGGGAGCTCTTCTACCAGGCAGCAGTGCTGACATGGTTAAGAGATTGGATTCAACTTAAAAACAAAAGAATATTAGTATTAGAAGGGCATGATCTTCAACTAAGTTGGCACGGGTTTCTATGGGAAGGTAAAAATAAAACACATTCATATTTTCAGATGCATATAATAAGGAATTCTCTATACAATGTGTGGGTAAAGATTAAAAAACACCACTATATGAAAATCCCAAATTGGCTATCGACAATGGAGGCAATGACACACCCAAATACAGTAGACCTCAGTAAAATGGTAAGATACTCAGAAATTTTAGACGAGAAAGGAGAATTAAAATCAGTGCAAACATTGAAAATACAAGGAATAAATATAGAATGGTGGCCCTACCTACAAATCAAAACAAGACTAAAAAAAGATCAAGAACAATTCGGCATATATGAAAAACAGTTGGAGTTGGATAAAATTTTATTGGGAACAGAAGGAAAAATTATTACAAAATTATATAAATTTCTACTAAGAGATAAAATGGAGGAGGAAGTTGTAAAAGAAATGATGATTAGTTGGGGAAGGAATTTCAGCCACAGCATAGAATTAGAACAGTGGGACAAACTATGGGAAAGGAACTACAAACTCATAACAGCAGTTACCTACAAAGAAAACCTCTATAAAATGTTTTATAAGTGGCATTTGCCACCAGCGAGATTGGCCAAAATGTATCCCAATTTATCACCTAATTGTTGGAGATGTAACTATAAATCCGGAACATTCTACCATATGTGGTGGACATGCCCCATCACAAGGATGTATTGGTGTTAAATTCAAAAATGGTTAGAAGAAATTACAAAGCAAAAAATAGATATGAAACCTGAATTGTTTTTATTAGGAATACTGGACCTGAAAATGAATAAAAACCTTCAATGCATTATATTGTACATACTTACCGCATCAAGAATCACATTCGCAAAAAATTGGAAACAAAAAAATATACCGTCAGACGAAACTGTAATAAGGAAAATTCTAGAATGCGCAGAGATGGATAAAATGACTATGGAGTTGAAAGAGAGAGAGGATTCGGACTATTATGAAATATGGAATAAAATGTACAGTTGGCTCGAAAATAGAAATCAGAACAAGAAATGTTTAACTTAATATTGATGAAACTTAAAGTAACTGAACAACATTAAATAAAGAGAGGTAAATATAAACGAATATAAATGTGTAGATAAGAACAAATGAATATTATAATGTGTATATATATATATATATATATATATATATATATATATATATATATATATATGTGTGTGTGTTGGAGTAATGCGATTATTCTACTATTGAGTAGTAAATAGAAATGATAGAATAGAGAACTACAAAAGCAAAGTATGTAAGTTGATACGAAATTACCATTAATATTATGTAATGTTCAACACGTTACATTTTGACATGTTTTGCTTTTATATATGTGTGGTTGTTTTTGGTGTTGTTTTAAAAGACAAACTGTTTCATAAAAAATATTTTATAAAAAAAAGAAAGAAAATAGTAGACTGTGCAGAAATGAGTAGATTAACACTAACAATAAAGGGAAGGAAGAATCTGATTATTATAATATATGGAGGTTATTTTATCATTGATTAGAAAATGAATATGGATAAAAAGTATAAAATTAAATAATTTAGGAAGAGAAATGTTATATTAGGAGAGATGTTAAGTTGTAATGTCAAAATAAGAATAGATGTACATAAAGAATTCGATGGTAAACTGCAACTATTATGACACAAAAAATTTGTACTCAAACAACACACGGATTAATGAAAGATGAAATGTTTGTTGTAAAGGGAAAAAATAAAAACTTTTACAAAAAAAAGAAAAAGAAAAAGAAAAAATGATGGGCTCTAGAAACAAGTCTGAAAACTCAGAAGACAAAACCTCTGGTCTGAGTGATGGGATCCTGGGACATTATCCTGGGACATGTATATTCCCCTTCATTTGTAATTCTGACCTAGTTTATGATCTTGGCTCTTCATTGAGAAATGCAGAAAGAGTAGAACTACACTGGGACATGGCAAACATCTGTAGGACTGGTATTTCTGAAAGGAGTCCCTGAATCTGAAACAGAGGAAACAATTAACACCATCTTCCCCATCAGGTGAAACTTACGAAATGGTACCAGGAAGCCAGAATGGATCCTTCTGAAAGTTCGGGATCGTGGGTGAGAGGAAAGATCCCATGGCTAAATTCCCACCAATAATCAGATCACCAGGCTTGTAATAGTTCCAGTTCTTCTTACTCTGGAAAAGCTTCTTCAACACACACCCAGTTTGCATCCTCTTAGCAGCCAGTGGAGGCAGGAGCCAGAAGAGCAGCAGGAGGAGAAAGTGAGGCAGCCCAGACATTCCTCTTCTCACCTTCCCTCCTAGATCAGAAATTGAGGTTTGTGCAGAAGCTGAATTGCAGGGAACACTTGAAATCTCAGCAGAGCTTAGCAGTAGAGAGACAGTCCCTGCAACCTGGATGCCCTCAGGGCAAATTTATATCATCCATGCTTTCTCTTACCTGTGTTTGGGCTGTCACCAAGGAGGAAACCAAGACCAGCCCAGAGGTTCACTCTTTGCAAGACTAGGAAAGCTGTCCTGTCCTGCCCCCTCTGGGAACACTCAGTGCATATACATAATTTAAAGCAGGTTTTAACTTGGAACATTTTTGTATGTTAAATCCACAGGAGATACATTAAGAATGACTATTCTGATAATTGCAAGGAGAAGAAATTGTCCTGTTCCCTTGGCAATAAATTTTGCTTGCTTACCAGAAGGGCAAAAACATGTTTGTGTCTCTTGTTGCTAATCCACAGAGTTTGAGAGTCAAGGTGAAGTTAAGTTCTTGACCTGCATGAAACTGAGCAGCTGCACACAAGATGGAGTTTGGTCTGAGCCACAGTTTGTTCCAATAGTTTGAGTGCTAAATGGGGTATGTGAGAATCACTTCAACCCTGCTAAGTGTGAGGAGTCCTACCAATGTTTAAATGGAAGAAATTAGAATAGAATAACAGAGTTGGAAGGGACCTTGGAGGTCTTTTTTAAAAAAATTTTTTTTAATTTTTAAAAAATTTTTAATTTTTAATTTTTTAATTTGATTTATATGCCGCCCTTCTCCGGAGACTCAGGGCGGCTTACAATGTGTTAAGCAATAGCCTTCAAACTTTTGTATATTTATACAAAGTCAGCTTATTGCCCCCACAAACTGGGTCCTCATTTAACCTACCTTAGAAAGGATGGAAGACTGAGTCAACTTTGAGCCTGGTAAGATTCGAACCTGCAGTAATTGCAGGCAGCTGTGTTAATAACAGGGTGCTTTAAACCACTGTACTACCAAGGCTCCTTAGTCTTGGTCTTCTAGTCCAACCCCCTGCTTAGGCAGGAAACCCTACACCACATCAGACAAAGGGTTATCCAATCTGTTCTTAAAAACTTCCAGTGTTGGAGCATTCACAACTTCTGGAGGCAAGTTGTTCCACTGATTAATTGTTCTAATTGTCAGGAAATTTCTCCTTAGTTCTATGTTGCTTGTCTCCTTGATTAATTAATAAATAAATAAATCGTATTGCTATAGAGCACTGCACACCAGAACAACTTGACACAAGAACAGTGTGTAGTATTCCCCAAATACTAAACACTAAACTAATAATTCCCTCAACACTGTCAAACTATTTACTAAGTCTGTACTACTATTAATCTTCTCATTATTCCCATCACCCATCTCCTTCCACTTATGACTGTATGACTGTAACTTTGTTGCTTGTATCCTTACAATTTATATTGAGTGTTTCCTAATATGATTTGATTTCTTATTTGTACCCTATGAGTATCATTAAGTGTTGTACCTTATGATTCTCGATGAACGTATCTTTTTTTTTTATGTACACTGAGAGCATATGCACCAAGAAATGCACACTTGGCCAATACAAAATTCTATTTGATTCTAATCTATTAGTTTCCACCCGTTGCTTCTTGTCCTACCCTCAAGGTGCTTTGGAGAATAGCTCGACTCCCTCTTCTTTGTGGCAACCCCTGAGATATTGGAAGACTGCTATCATGTCCCCCCTAGTCCTTCTTCTCATCAAACTAGACATACCCAGTTCCTGCAGCCGTTCTTCATATGTTTTAGCCTCCCGTCCCCTAAGTTGTTTCCTTATGTCTTGATGGCAGGGTTGAAATGTGAAATTAATCAAATCAAGAGATTGAGCCCACTCCCTCCTTTCCAAGGTGCCTCAGTGAGGCTTCCCAGTTTGAGGTCTGGAATCATCTACATGCCGATGATACTCAATTGCACAAATGTTGATGGACCAAACAATGTAATCAATTTTTTTGGTCCTCGTGCTTGAAGAATAAGTATAAAAGAGGCAATAGGGTTACAGCATGTGTGAAGGCAAAGGTTTTTCCTTTCAGGTTTCCTTTGGGCAGTAGATGACTTCTTTATTCTTGAGTACAGTTTTTCTGAATGGTCAAAAGTTAGCAATTCTCACACCGATCCAGCTGTGTGGGAAGAATGAGCTGATTAACCCCATAAGCTGTTAATGTTTTTCAACCTTCTTCATTGTTGAAGTGCTAGAAAGTCTAAGTTCTATATCAGGGAGGAGATGCCTGAATTGAAAAGTTCCAACTTCAGGTGGTCAGTTTCACTATGGACACAGGAGACCTTTGGCCATCTGGGCTAATAGAAAAGGGTTCGTGGTTTTCTTTGCTTCTCTGCTTACTCTGAAGCTGTTTCCGGTCAGTGTGGGTTGGAGGAGAGAAACTGAGCCAAAATCCTTGGTTGTTTTTCTTTCTTTTTAAAATTGGTTTATTGGTAATAAACCGATACAGGTTTATTATAATGTAAAATACAGCAAAAATAAAGATTAAAAATGGGGGGTCGGAGAGACTGGAGGATGGGGAAAAAAAAACCAGGAGAAAGAAAAGTTGTAACACGCAGGAAACTGCCAATACATTTATGGCTTCTCAATGGCCTTCAGCATCACTGACCCTGGTAGCCTTTTCCATCAGCTGAATGAAACGGGAGTGGGCAGCACTGCATTTTTATTTTATTTATTTATTTTATTTTATTTTGAATTTGTATACCACCCTTCTCCCTGAGGACTCAGGGCGGTGAACAGCCAAGTAAAAACATCAAATACAAATATTAAAATACAGTTAAAATATACATATATAAATTTGGCCCCATTAATTAAAAACAATAAACAAAACACTTAAAAACACTTACAAAAAATTGTGCTGGTTCCTTTCCCTTCCTACCAGTCCTTGGCCCCTAATAAGTGGGGTGTCTCAGGAAGATTCTCAAATCATCCAGGTAAACCTGTGAACCTGCAGATCCTGCAGCACCTGTGAAGAGGTCTTGAGCTTCCTGGGGACCGATGCAAGAGCAGCATTAAAAAATGGGGGTCAGATTAGAAGGGGAGGCCACATGTAATGACCCATCTAGGGGAAAGGATTTGGCAGCCACTACTCTGAATGAGACTCTGCCTGTATAAGTCATTGCCAAACCCTTATATATGCTTTGCTAGTATCTCATACATTTTGCAATGATGTATCTTCTTTTCTATTTTCTTTAAAGAAAAAAGTCAATTCTTTTTCCATATATTGTATAAAGTCTTTCTCATTTAATAAACTTTGATTTAGTGTCCATCTCGTTCTTTTTCTCTGTCCTTTCCATATCGTCATTATTGGATTGTGGGCTGCCCATTTATTTGCTTCTATATCAATGTTATCTATCTTAGATATTAAATCTAGTGACATCCACATCATATCTATTCTAGACCATGACATATGTCTATTTGAATAAAATGTATATTGTTTCTCCTTTAAATTTCTTTTCCTCCAAACATCGTGCAGGCTTAGTTCATCTATCATTATACAGGAAAAAGAAATAAACAGAATAGACAAGCTCAAGAGAATTTAGAGGAGAAATATAATAAGTTAGAGAAAGAATTGCAAAAAAAGCCACAAGTTAAAAAATCCAAAAGCCTACAGGATTTGACAAAACATAAATGGAATTTAATAGAAAATGAAGATTTGGCCAGGAAAATAAAAGCATCAAAACATAATTCTTTTGAAAACGCAGATAAACCAGGAAGATGGTTAGCATATCAGATGAAGAAGGGAAAAAAAGGGAAACCGATAAGCCAATTATCAGACCAAGAGGGAAAGATACATTACCGAAATGAGGAAAAGAAAAAAATAATTGAGGAATACTATAAGAAACTGTATAAAACAAAAACAGATACCAGAAGGAAAAGTAGAACAATATTTGGTAAAAGTAAAGACTCCTAAAATACCAGAAAAATTTAAAAAAGCACTGGAAGAAAGAATATCAATGATGGAATTGATGGAGGGAATTAAAAAAGAGAAAAATGGAAAAGCCCCAGGACCAGATGGGACACCAACAGAATTATATAAAAAGCTACAGGATGTTTTAAACGATATACTGCTACAACTATGTAATGACCTATTAATAGAAGCCAAGGTACCGAATTCATGGATGGGGGCATACATAACCCTTATACCAAAAGAAGAAACAGACTCACAACAAATTTTAATTTCGAATTTAATTTCGAATTTATATACCGCCCTTCTCCCTGAGGACTCAGGGCGGTGTACAGCCAAGATAAAAAACATAGAATACAAATATTAAAACATTTAAAAATATATATAAAATTTGGCCCAAAAAATTAAAAATCACAGACTAATTAAAAGGATTTAAAAGTTTTAAAATTTCTTCTTAAGCCAACCCGGCTTGCTGGAAAAGATAGGTTTTCAGGGAACGACGGAAGGCATTGAGGTCCTGGATTCTTCTTATCTCCGGGGGCAACTGATTCCAGAGGGTGGGAGCCCCCACAGAGAAAGCCCTCCCCCTGGGGGCCACCAGCCTACATTGTTTGGCTGATGGCACCCTGAGGAGGCCCTCTCTGTGGGAGCGCACGGGTCGATGGGAGGTCATCGGTAGCAGTAGGCTATAGTAGTATAAAGAATTATAGACCAATTTCACTTTTAAATGCAGACTATAAAATATTTGCATCAATTATGGCGGAAAGATTGAAAAGGTTGTTAAATGAATTTATACACTTAGATCAAAATGGTTTCCTGCCTAAAAGACAAATTAGATAATATAAGAATATAAGAATTATACTGGGTACATTGGACTATTATGAGGCACATCCAGAGAAACGAATGGCATTGTTATTCCTAGACTCACAAAAAGCATTTGACAATGTGAATTGGCAATTTATGACCCTACAATTACAAAAGATAGATTTTGGGGATAGATTTATTAATATGATTAAGACTATATATAAAGACCAATCAGCAAAAGTAATAATGAATGGTGAAATGACAGAGAAAATAGATATAAGAAAAGGAAGTAGACAAGGATGTCCATTATCTCCAGATAAATGAGGGAGATAATAGAAGGGTAAATGACGGAGAGAATAAAAAAGAAATAGAAATCTAGATGATACCAGAGAAAAATTGAAAAGCAGGGTGGGGGAGGGGAAGAAGAGTATAAGAATAATGTGCAATTATGATGCAATATTGATAGAGAGAATAAATTTGAAAAGAAATTGAAAGAAAGTATATATGATTAGAATATAGGAACTGCTCAGATACCAAACAAGAAGAATTTTATATAACAAAGAAGATAGAAAGGAGAGGGGAGTAGAGGGTAGGAAGAGGAGAGGGAGTAAGAGGAAAAGACGGAAGGGAAAAGGAGAGGAAGGAAGGACAGGGGACAGGACTAGGAGAGAAGGTCAGAAGGGGGAAAGAAGAGAGGAGTGGGGGAAAGGAAGGGGAAGAAGGGAGGGAGGAGAGGAGGAAGGAGAAAGTAGGAGAGGAGAGGAGGTTGGGAAGGAAAAGAAAGGAGGAGAAGAAGAAGGCTTGTTGTGAAAAGAGGGAAGAAAAGGTAGAAGAGCAACTCTGAATGTAATTAAAATGACTTATTTTAATGCTTTCTTTAAGGAAAATATATACATATATGATTATATATAAAATATTTACATATATGAAAACATATATGATTAATTATATATAAGAAAATGTACACTTTATATTATATGTATATAAAAAAAATAAAACTGAAAAAGCTTTTCCAAAAAAAAAAAAAAAAGAAGACTCTGCCTACTCACCGAATGAGTTACTCTGATTAGGGAGGACGTAAGTGGAGTCCCTCCAACCAACTTGCATGGAAGAAGCTACTTGGATTAAGCAGTGAAAGGCTTCAAACCAAAAAGAAAAGAGGTCCAGTTGCCATGACTCGATTTGCGGACGTTATGTTGGATGGCAGAGGATTCGGTATTCTCTCCATTTCTTTTTAACATATACTGGAAGCTTCTGTGGGGTGAGCTATCGTCAGCTCCTGGTTGTACTCATCCATAGATCTCTGGTCCTTCAGTCCACAACAATGTTGTGAGTTCAGACAATGCTGTTGATATTGTGTCCCATTGCCTGGAGACTTTGGTGGTATAGAGGTTCCAGTCTCAGTTATACATGCCCTGGTCATCTCCTGAATGGATTATTGTAATTCTGCCCTTGAAGAGAATTGGGAAGTTCCAATGGATGCAAAGTACATTAAACAATCCAGAGGTTCTAGTCCTGCTGGATCCTGCAACATTATCCTGGGACATTTGCCTTCATAGAGTCCATCTCCCCTCGGTTTTATTTATATTGGTGTTGAATGTTGTGTTAATTGTTTCAACGGTTTCCTTTATTCTTTCTTTTATTGTGTATTGTTCGCAGTCATGTATCTGAGGTCTAACAAATAGAAAGCAGATCTATCTAACAAATAGAAAACAGCAGGTGAAGCTAGGGAAAATAAAAATGCACAAGGATCTTTGGAAAATATGAAACGGCATCATTTCCACACAGCAAATACAATCCCTCTAGTAAATAGGGAACTGGAGTGAGCAGTGAGCCTGCAGTATTGCATTCTAACCTCTGCTCCATCGTGGCTCTTGGTAGCTTGTAAAGCTACAGTTTGTTAAAAAGGATGTTAGTGAACTGTGGAGAGACTGAACACCCATTGAGAACAACAGGGAGGACAGAGGCAAGAGTGGAAGCAGGAAATTTATTACTGGGATCAGAGCCAGCAGTGGAACTGGATCTAGCATGAATTCATCCTCGAGCGAGATGGTGGTTCCTATTTTAAGGAGGCTTTGGTTCTCCTCCTCCTCAAGAAATAATTTATGGATCCCACTATGTTAACAATTTTTATCCAGTATCCTATCTCCCTATTTTAGAGAAGGCTGTGATAAAAACAGAGTAGAGTAGAGTAGAATACTGAAGTTTTATAAAGTGGTACTAATACTTCATGTGATTTTGATTCTATCCCTCTGTTTATACAATCAAGGATTGTATTCGCTTTTTTGGTAGCTCCTGCACACTGCTGCCTCGAGTTTAAGTGATCATTATGGTCAATGATGTTGAGTCATGATGGATGCACTATGCTCATCCCACTCTTACCAAACCTCATCTAAAATCACAACCAATGCCTTTTCCATCCTGTTGGAAGAAATATCCATCTGGTTCAGTTCCAAGCCGGGAGGAAGACGCTGGAAACATGGAGGCTGATTGGAAAGATGGTTTAATGATGAGAAGAACCAACAGCAGTCCTGGGTCAGCTGACCACATGGAGTTGAGAGTGACTGGGTTTTTTTATACCTTCTCTTGGGTTTTGCATGTGAGCTTCCTGTTCCTGTGCAAGAACGTGTATTCTACTGACTGTTGTCGGACTGTTATTATTTTCTTTGCAGATTTCAGAAGCTCCTGAGTCTTTATGTAATTCATGAAAGGGGAACACTTCAGGACGTTTGGATCCTAACTTCCTCTTGGAAACTTAGTGTAGTGGAAGGTGGAGGTATCTGGCAAGCTCTAAAGCCCTTGCATGGGGCTTTGCATGTTAGGGACCACACTGTAGATATCTCAGAATTCAGCCACTTCCTCTTGTCTTTAGACCCTTTGAACCCACAAGGTGATATGTTCCTATTGTTCTGGTGCATTGCATTGCCAAGAAGATCCACTTCCTTGCCTATGAAGAGACCCTGGGATACACTTTAGTTTCTTTAGCACTTTCTCTCTCCATGTTGACATCTGCTATCTTAGTGGTATTCCTTAAACATCGTGACACATCAATTGTCAAGGCCAACAACCAAGATCTCACCTACATCCTCCTGGTCTCCCTCCTGCTCTGCTTCCTCTGCTCCTTCCTCTTCATCGGTCAACCTGGGAAGTTCACCTGTCTCTTCCGACAAATTGCCTTTGCCATTCTCTTTTCCCTTGCGGTTTCCTCTATCTTGGCAAAAACTGTCATGGTGGTTCTGGCCTTCATAGCTACCAAGCCAGGGAACAAAACAAGGAAACTCTTAGGAAAACCACTGACCAACTCCATTGTCTTAGCCTGTCCCTTGGTCCAAGCAGTCCTTTGTGCCACCTGGCTGGTAACCTCTCCCCCATTTCCCAACTTGGATTTTCATTCCTTGGTAGGAGAGGCCATCTTGGAATGTAATGAAGGCTCATCTTTAATGTTTTACACTGTTCTCACCTACTTGGCTTTCCTGGCCTTTGTCAGTTTCACGGTGGCCTTTATGGCCAGGAAATTGCCTGACAGCTTTAATGAAGCCAAGTTCATTACTTTTAGCATGTTGGTCTTTTGCAGTGTTTGGATCTCCTTCCTCCCCACTTACCTAAGCACCAAAGGGAAGTCCATGGTGGCCGTGGAGATCTCCTCCATCTTGGCCTCTGGGGCTGGTCTCTTGGCTTGCATCTTTTTCCCCAAATGCTTCATTATCCTATTCAGACCTAATCTGAATTGTAGAGAGAATATAACAAGGCACAGTCTCTGATTAATGTAGTTATTTGGAACTTTTATTTTGATTTTGGGCCCTTTTTAAATGTGATGTGATTTCCTAAAAATGATGGCATGGGAGAGGGCTTGTCCATTAAATGATTGGAAATCATGGAAAATATTTTATAATCAGCAATAATCATCTGTAGTTTTATGTTTCATTAATGCCAGTGAGAGTCCAGTGATCAACTTGGAAGTAGCCATTGATATTAAAGATGTGGCTATTAGTTTCTAGCAGGGACTGGGAGGCCTTTTTCATGGTCACTCATGCCTGTTGACTTCCTGTTTGGATTCATATTTTATAAATTTTAATCAAAAGAGTCTTTGAAATCTGAGGGTGAAGTTCTCTTTCAGTGTTTTTAAGCACATTTGTTTTGATAGACTCGTTAACTTGCTGAGTTCCCTATGAAATCCCTTCATGTAATTGGTTTAAAAAATAGTTTTTTCCCTCTAATCCTGGAGTTAAATAAATAGCTATATAGTAAATAGCAATAATAATCAAGTGCCTAGAAATAACAGGAGTCAGCAGAAATGCCAGAAATAATGCACAAAGATTGATGGAACAATGGAAGACACAGTTGAAGGTCAGTGGTGGGACTCTATCTCTATTTACTAGAGGGATTGTATTTGCTGTGTGGAAATGATGCCGTTTCATATTTTCCAGAGATCCTTGTGCATTTGTGTATTTGGGCCTTTAAGCTCATTTCATGCAACACCAGTTGTCCAAAACTACAGTCATCATAAGCTCAAGAGAGTATACAAAAGCTGGTACCTCACAGAACTCCCCAGCTGCTATTTCCATTATTGGCTCACCACCAACCTTTGCAGTCCATGACTGCCTTTACATCCCCAAAAAATCTGTCTTCAACAGTTACGAAACATAGAAATGAGGCTTGGTAAAGCTCTCCTCAATGAGAAGCAGGAATAGCAAAGAACAGCAATCTTGCAAAACAGGCAGGCCATGGACTTGATGCTGTTCAAAATGGCCCATGGATGTGAGGGATTTCCTGGTTTGGGTTGCTTCAACCTTACTGACAATTCATTGCAAGTAAAAGCAGTACGTGGTGGCCTATAGGTGGAGCAATCAGGAGGCTGTGAGTTCGATCCTAGGTAGAGGTAGATATTTCTCTCTCTGGGCACAATGAGGATGTATCTGCTGCGAACTCTGCATTGGCAACAGGAAGGGCCAGTAAACACTCAGCTCCATTCAGTTGCCCTGATTCCATCCCACAAGGGATTATGGGGTCAATAAACGACAAAAAAAAAAGCAGTATGCAAGATGTAAAGGATCAGGCACAAGGAGCTACAGAACAAGCCTCAGTCTGGTTGTAAAACTTGGCTCTAGATTGCCTAGCTCTTCTGCCTGGCATTAAGGTCTTTTCAAACATTGTTTCCAGAAGACTGAGCGGATAAATCCAGTCCTTTCAGGATTTTGCCCTCCAAGAGGTGAAAAGGGAGAAAAGCTGTGAGGAAAGCTAGTTGTTGGAGGAGTGAGAGCCTGTTAGCAAGACAGAAGCATAGAAGAGAAAGTTCTGCTTTGGGGACCCTGAACTCCTTGCTTCTCAATACATTTTATCAAAACTGCTACTGCAAAACAACTGATTGTGTTTCTTTTTATTAAGGCAATAACTCTTGAGGATACTAACAGCAGATGGGTGGGAAAGTAACCTGAGGATTGTTATTTATGGATATTTGTGCTTACAACATCGATTGTATTTTTTATACGTATGATCATCATTTCGCACCATTTTCTTGGTTTGACCTATTAGGAGTCAAAATACTTCTGACTCACATAGCTATATTTCTTCTGGTCGTTAGTTGCTCCTTTGTGTTCAGGTCTGGCCTCAGAATAATAATGTAGCACTTGGGGATGAAGACGCAACCAAGCAGACCAGCACTGGAGGCCAAGATGGAGAAGACCTGCACAGCCACCATGTATTTCCCTTTGGTGCTCAGGTAGGTGGGCACAAAAGTCACCCAGACACTGCAGAAGACCAGCATGCTGAAGGTGATCAGCTTGGCTTCATTGAAGGCCCCAGGCAAGTTCCTGGCCAGGAAAGCCACCGTGAAGCAGATGGCAGCCAGGAAGCCCATGTAGCTGAGGGTGACGTAGAACATGACAACGGCCCCTTCGTTGCATTGCAGGACGATCTCTCCAGGCTGAGAGTGGAGGTCAGAGTCAGGGAAGGGGGGAGAAACTCCCAACCAGATGGAGCAGATGATAATTTGGAGAGCAGAAGAAGAAAGGATGATGGAGTTGGCCAAGCTCTTCCCCAACCATCTCTTCACTCGGTTTCCTGGTTTTGTGGCCAGGAAAGCCAGCACCACCGTGATGGTTTTGGCCAAGAGAGAAGAAATGGCCACTGAGAAGATGATGCTGAAAAGCGTCTGTCGGAGAAGGCAGGTGGCTTTCCTTGGTTGACCAATGAAGAGAAAATTAGACAAGAAGCAAAGCAGGAGGGAGACCAGGAGGATGTAGGAGAGGTCCCGGTTGTTGGCTTTGACAAGGGGAGTTTCTCGGTATTTAATGAAGATGAGTAAGACAAAGCCTGTGGTTAGGGAAAAGAATAGAGCAAATGACACCAGGATGTTGCCCAGATGTTCTTCATAAGAGAGGAAGGTTATAAATTTGGGGATACATTGGACTTGATCCCCATTTGGATATTTATCATCCGGACACTTGGTGCATTTTTCTGTATCTGAGAAAACAAAACAAAAATTCTTTAACATACTATCCTTTTACCTCCAAAGAAATACATTCATGGGACAAGATACATTTCTTACCATCTCCACAGAAAGATCATAAAAAGAATATCATTTTCTAAAAAAATTAATATTTCTAATTGTTTATTAAATTGGGGAATGTCGTAGGATATTAATGATTTCCTGTGTAATGTGGAGAATCTTCATAGGAACCTACATTATTACAGGTAAATAATAAATCAGTTACTCTTTCTGGACACACTTCCTGAATCCTCCACATGGCACTTCTTAATATACAGGACTCAGGAGAGGCTAACTTTTGGAATCTAGTTTGCTGGCAGGGAAAGCCAGTCCTTCAAATAATCAAGAATGAATCCTGGGAGCAGCGATAATTTATTTGTCATAAGATGGACCCATAACTGTCCTCACCACCTCATTGTGCACCAGCAACATCTTCTCCGTGATCCTCAAGGGGGGAGCCATATAAAATGCATTGCAATCCCAAAAATGGACGATTGAGAATCTCCATAGACCATGAATTGCAATAATCCTTCTGGGAGATGGACCCAAGATAATTCTTCAAGTTTCAAAGAACTCAGATCTTCCCAGAAAGGTTAAAAACTATAAGGATGCCTCCCAACTGAAAACCAGAAGAGAGATTTTCTCTGAGAGTAGTGAAGCTGGTGCAATCTGTCAAATCCTCCTCTCTGTTCCCAGCCACTCCTTCATGTTTGTCATCCCTTAGATAAGAAATTGTGCAGTTTGAAAATAAACAAGCTTCAAACTTTTAACTTGGACTTCCATGAAAATGCTCTAGCTTGTTTTTTTCTTTGGTATCACCCACCTTCCTGAGTGGAGAAGGTCCCCTCTGGACAAGGAACGCAGTCATAGCAGCAAACTGGCTCTCCTACTCGAGCCCTCTTGACAAATCCAGGATGACAACTTTCCACACATTTGGACTGAGGCAGGGACTGAGCAGAAAAGAAGGAATGCCAAAAGTAAAACCTCAGAACTCACCATCCATGGAAAACGGAGGTAGACATAAGCCTTAGGGGAGTATCTAGGCTTTGGTTAAAAAAATATGAAATATCACCTGACTTCCCACTCCCTATCAGTGACAGACAACCTAATCCATTCCATTCCATTCCATTCCATTCCATTCCATTCCATTCCATTCCATTCCATTATTCTATTCCATTCTATAATTCTATATTATAGAATGGAATCGTTACTCCTCTGTCCTGGTCCTATTAGATCTCTCGGCAGCTTTTGATACCATCGACCATGGTATATTGCTACGATGCCTCGAGGGGTTGGGAGTGGGAGGCACTGTTTTATGGTGGTTCTCCTCCTACCTCTCGGAACGTTCGCAGGTGGTGTTGGCTGGGGGACAGAGATCAGCCCTGAGGCCCCTCACTTGGGGGTACTCCAGGGGTTGGTCCTCTCTCCTCTTTTGTTCAATATCTATATGAAGCCGCTGGGTGAGATCATCCGGGGTTTTGGGATGAGGTATCATCAGTATGCTGATGATACCCAGCTTTTTATATCCATCCCAAACCAACTCAGCGATGCCCTCGATGTGATGTCCCGGTGCCTGGAAGTGGAGCGGAGCTGGATGGGGAGGAACAGGCTTCAGTTCAACCCTGCTAAGACCGAGTGGGTACCGGCATCTCGGTCCAATCAAGAGATTCCATCTTTGGTCATAGGGGATGAGGTGTTGCCCCCTGTAGACAGGGCGCGCAACTTGGGTGTCCTCCTGGACTCACGGCTAAACTTGGAAGATCATGTAATGGCCATAACCCGGGGGCATTCTGCACCAGCTGAAGCCTCTAAGTGGTCTTCAAGGGCAGCCCCATGTAGAGGGCATTGCAGTAGTCAATATGGGAGGTGACAAGTGCATGAGTAACCGTGTGTAGGGCATCTAGGTCCAAATAGGAACGCCCCTCTACATGGGGCTGCCCTTGAAGACCACTTGGAGGCTTCAGCTGGTGCCGTGCGGGTTGTGATGGGAGTATCTCGACACTCCCATGTTACACCTCTCCTACGCAACTTGCATTGGTTGCCGGTTGCCCTCCAAGTGAGATTCAAGGTGCTGGCTAAGGCCCTATATGGCTTAGCCCCGGGATATTTGGGGGGCCATCTGCAGCCACCAACAGCTGCCCATCGCCCAGTGTGTTCCCACAGAGAGGGCCTCCTGAGGGTGCCGTCGGCCAGACAATGTCAGCTGGTGACCCCCAGGGGGAGAGCTTTTTCTGTAGGTGCACCTACCCGTTGGAATCAAGTGCCCCTGGAGCTCCGGGTGGCCCCCGACCTCCGCTCTTTCCGTCGCAACCTGAAAATGTGGCTGTTTCGTTTGGCTGGCCTGGACTGATGGGGTTTTAATTTTTAACTTGTTAGTCTTAGTTGCACTTTTAGTGTTAAATTATGAGATTTGGATTTAATTTCTTTTAAACTTTTTCCTTAGATGTTTTTTACTGTTGTGAGCCGCCCTGAGTCCAGCTGGAGATAGGGCGGCATATAAATCTCATTAAATAAAAAAAATAAATTTTCTACCTGATAAAGTCTCGAATGATGGAACTGAGAAAAGATTTAAACGCTTAAATGTGACAGACAACCAGTGGCTTCCTCCTATGGATTCCTTCATTTTTCCTATTGCCATGATTTTCAAGGATGATGGTCTAACCATTAAATTCTATAATAAAATTTATTCTAGAAGGTTTATTAATTTTTATTTTATTAGAATTTTTTTTAAAAAATAAGTAGAACAATGCAGTGATGAAGAAGGAAAGTTCTGTTCAGCAGGATACTAAATTGCAGAGGGGAGATAAAAGGGCCATGACCTACGTCATAAAGTTTAGTCACCCAGCGTCCCATGTTGGAGATGGCTGGATCAGCTGAAAACAGTGTTCCATACTAGAGCATCTGAAGGACACCTTGGTCAATAGCACTGAAGCTTTCTAATCCACCTAACAAAATTAGAAGAGTACCACTCCCCACATTCAATTCTCCATCTTGGTGACCAGGTTTAGCCCACATGAAATGGGTTCTAGGACTTTGGAACCCGGAGAAAAGTCTCCAATATTTTCCTTACCTTGTTGAGCGACTTTAGCTTTGACAGACCATTTTGGCTGATAATTACTCTCTGTCTTTCAACGCCCCCAAGTTTTAGTTGGATGGGATCCTTCTCGGAGAGAATCAACAAGCATAGAAAGTCCAGATCTGCTGTTAGGTCTCCATTTTGGTCCAAGTAGAGTTTAAAATGGGAAAAATTCCAAAATTCATTCTTCTCAAGGAAGGGGTGGAACTGGAATGAATACATTCCCATATTTTAAAAGTAGAACCCTTCTTTTTTTCTTTTTATCCCATGTGGTCTTTTAACATTTGAATCTTTCTTCAATAGTTATCTAAATTGCAAATATGCTTGGTCGGGGTGAGTGGGGGGGGAAGTGTTACCACTATCTTCAAAAGTTAAAAAAGTTTAAGCAACGTTGGTCAACCACATTTTGAGAAAATATAGATTGAGAAAATAAATAATTGACAAAGTTTGTCAATTATATGGAACATTCTTGAGCAGCTCACAAATAAATTAACAAAGATATTATTTATACACTCCCTGAAAACAACAGGGTGATTACAAGAAAGCAGGGATTTGTCAAGAAGAAAGTTGCCAATTTAATTTTCTCTCTGATAGTTGACAGAAAAAACACATCCTAATAAGCTAATTCTACCTTATTGTAAAGCCAGATCAACAGAACTTTGCAAGTACAAATCTCCCACCATCAGTTTTGATTGCCTGAAAAGGTAAAGGTAAAGATTCCCCTTGCACATACATGCTAGTCATTCCCAACTCTAGGGGGCAGTGCTCATTTCCATTTCAAAGCCGAAGAGCCATTGCTATCCAAAGACGTCTCCGTGGTCATGTGGCCGGCATGACTAAATGCCAAAGGCTCATGGAATGCTTTTACCTTCCCACCAAAGGTGGTCCCGATTTTTCTACTTGTATTTTTTTATTTATCATTTATTTATTTATTTATTTATTTATTTATTTATTTATTTATTTATTTATTTATTTATTTATAATTAGACTTCTATACTGCCCTTGTCCTGAAGGACTCAGGGTGGTGTACAGCCATATTAAAACACATAAAATTACAAAATTTAAAACCAATTAAAATCAAATATATAAAATTTGGCTCAAAATTTTAAAACATTTAAAACATACGCACACCCCTTAAAAATTCATATTAGGCCAGTCCGGCTTGCTGGAACAGAAAGGACTTCAGGGCGCGGCAAAAGGTGCGCAGGTCAGGGCTAAGACGAAGCTCTAGAGGGAGCTCATTCCAGAGAGCCGGTGCCCCCACAGAGAAGGCTCTCCCCCTGGGTGCCACCAGTCGACATTGTTTGGCCGACGGCACCCTTAGGAGCCCCTCTCTGTGGGAGCGTATTGGCCGGTGGGAGGCTATTGGTGACAGAAGGCGGTCTCGTAAGTACCCCAGTCCTAAGCCATGGAGCGCTTTAAAGGTGGTCACCAACACCTTGAATCACACTCGGAAGACCACCGGGAGCCAGTGCACCTCATGCAGGAGAGGTGTTACATGGGACGCCATGTCCCTCCCATGTGGCAGCCGCGCGGCCGCATTCTGGACCAGCTGGAGCCTCCGAGTGCTCTTCAAGGGGAGCCCCATGTAGAGAGCATTGCAATAGTCCAGACGGGATGTGACGAGGGCATGAGTGACTGTGCACAGGGCATCCCAGTCCAGAAAGGGACACAACTGGTGTATCAGGTGAACCTGATAAAAGACTCCCTTGGCCACGGCCGTCATATGCTCTTCTGGAGACAGCCGTGCATCCAGGAGAACACCCAAGTTGTGAGCCCTCTCTGAGGGGGCCAAGATCTCACCCCCAATAGTCAGCGATGGACCCCGGGATGCCGGGAACCACAGCCACTCGGTCTTGGAAGGGTTGAGTTTGAGCTTGTTCCTCCCCATCCAGATCTGCATGGCCTCCAGGCACTGGGACATCACTTCAAGGGCATCATTGGGGTGGCCCGGAGTGGAGATGTACAGCTGAGTGTCATCAGCGTACTGGTGGAATCTCACTCCGAAACCATGGATGATCTCGCCCAGCGGCTTCATATAAATGTTGAACAGAAGGGGCGAGAGGACTGACCCTTGCGGCACCCCACAAACAAGGCGTCTCGAAGTCGACCTCTGCCCCCCTGCCAATACAAACTGTGTACATTCGGAGAGGAAGGAGGAGAACCACCGCAACACAGTGCCCCCCACTCCCAACTCCTCCAATCGTCGCAGCATGATACCATGGTCAATGGTATCAAAAGCCGCTGAGAGATGTAATAGGACCAGGACAGAGGAGCAGCCCCTGTTCCAAGCCCTCCAGAGATCATCGACCAATGCGACCAATGCCGTTTCTGTGCTGTGCCCTGGCCTGAAGCCCGACTGGAATGGATCTAGATAATCAGCTTCATCCAGGTACTGGGGCAGTTGTCGCGCCACCACACAAAGCGAAGGTTGGAGACTGGGCGATCATTCGCTAATACAGCCGGGTCCAGGGAAGGCTTCTTGAGGAGAGGCCTCACCACTGCCTCCTTCAAAGAGGTGGGGAAGAAGCCCTCACCCAAAGAAGCGTTAATAATCCCCTGGAGCCAGCCTCGTGTAACCTCCCGGGAGGCCAGCACTAACCAGGAGGGACACGGATCCAATAAACATGTGGCAGTGCTACGCCTACCCAGAATCCTGTCCACATCCTTGGGAGTCACAAGGTCAAATAATATTCTCCCAGATAATATTTTGGGATAATATTCTCAAGACCCAGATAATATTCTCAAGACCCCCCTCCGTCACCCCATCCGAATCTACCCAATCAGAGTCCAGATCTTCCTGAATTTGAGTGACTTTGTCATGCAGGAATTGCACAAAATCCTCAGCCCTGCCCTGCAAGGGGTCTTCCCTCGCTCCCAGGTGAAGGAGGGAACAGGTCACGCTAAACAGGGCTGCTGGGCGGTTCTTTGTAGACCCGATAAGAGCAGAAAAATAATTAAATTTTGCCGCCTTTATCGCCACTAGCTAGATCTTAATATGAGACGTCACCAGTGTTCAGTCAGATTCGGAGCGACTGGCCCTCCAATCGCTCTTTAGGCGTCTTTTCCGGCGCTTCATCTCTCTCAGCTCCTCGGAGAACCAGGGAGCCAGTTGAGATCGGCACCGGGTCAGAGGTGCCAATTACATGCTTTCAAACTGCTGGGACAAAAAAGCTGGGACAAAGAACAGGAGCTCATTCCATTACGCAGGACTATGGATTTGAACCACTGAACTCCCAACCGTTCAATTGACAAGTTCAGCGTCTTAGCCACTGAGCCACCGCAAGCCTGAAAAGTTAGGGATGATCATTTCTAAATTCCTTTTTTTGCCTGTTATTCGGCTGTTGGCTGCCCCTCTTATCTAGTTGCTCCAAGGAAATCTTCCCCATCATTCCTCAAGATCATTCTGACATATCATTAAATGTAGGGATGGCGGTAATAAAACTTGATTTTAGCAAAGTACTAACAAATTACTTCCTGGGGTTATGATTAGGAAGCTACTTATGTAAGATCTGAATTGTGATAATTAGGTGGATAAAAACTGTCTTGACATGAAAGGAGCTGCTCTAGCCATGAAGAAAGACAACAAGGGAAAGAACTATGTTGGTTTATGGCAGCTGAAAATCAGAAGATGCTTCTAGGAGCACCATGTTCAAATAACACAATCTCTTTGGTGAAGAGGATAGCGCACTCTTCCAATTACTAAAAAAAATGTTACACAGAAGATTAAGCACTATCTGTTTACTGTTATTCCATAGTTTATAGCTATGGAAAAATGGAAAAATGAACTCAGTCACAAGACTGAGGAGATTCTGGCTGAATAAGAAGAAAAATGTCATAAAAGGAGGAGCAGTTTTAGCGCTGAGCCAGTGAATGTGAGAAAGTCAGTCTCCTCTTGTCTTAATGCAAAGACTAAGCAAATGTAGGCTAAATAAAATTATTTTTGATCCGTAAATCCGGGTATTCCGTAATACCCGGATCCGTGATCTGGGTATTACAGAGACCTGGTTGGGCCAGGAGGGGGGAGTCTCCCTTGTTGATATGTGCCCATCCGGTTTTCGTGCATTCCATCAGCCAAGGTCACAGGGGAGGGGCGGGGGGGGTGGCGGTTGTCATCAATGAGGGTCTTGGTCCGAGGGAGGCCACTGTTTCTCAGATCGCCGAATGTGAGTCCCTCCTTGTGAAGTGGGGTCATAGGGTGCAGATGGGCTTGCTAGTCACGTACCTGGCTCCCTGCCATGTGGCAGTGGCCCTGCCCAAGCTGCTCGACATTATAGCCGCGGTGGCGGTTGATACCCCCAGGCTTATGGTCATGGGGGATTTTAACCTGCCATCAGTCGGCGAGACGTCTGAGGCAGCCTGGGAGTTCATGGCTTCCATGACAGCCATGGACCTGACCCAGTTAATTCATGGCCCTACTGACACAGGGGACACACACGCTGGACCTGGTTTTTGTCTCTGGGAAGTGGTTGAGTGATCTTGAGATAGGGGATATAGTGATTGAACCCTTGTCATGGTCAGATCACTCCCTCCTTCACTTAGACCTTTGAACTGCCACACCCCGCTGCAGGGAGGCGGAACCGACGAGGTGGTTCCGCCCCAGGTGCCTGATGGATCCTGACAGGTTCCAGATGGAGCTTGGGCCACTTCCTGAGGCTCTGGCACACGGCTCAGCTGAAGACTTAGTGGCTGCCTGGGATAGGGTGGCCGCTGGAGCTTTGGACCGGGTCGTGCCTTTGCGGCCTCTGACCCGGCGCCGGTCTCACCTAGCTCCTCGGTTCACCGAGGAGCTGAGGGAGATGAAGCACCGGAAAAGACACCTAGAGAGCAGTTGGAGGGCTAGTCATTCTGAATCCGACCGAACACTGGTAAGGTCTTATATTAAGACCTACCTGGTGGCGATAAAAGCAGAGAAGAGTAATTACTTTTCCGCTCTTATTGCATCATCAGATAATCGCCCAGCCACCCTGTTTAGGGTGACCCACTCCCTGCTCCACCAGGGGGCGCAGGAGGACCCCTTGGAGGGTAGGGCTGAGGACTTTGTACAATATCTGTATGACAAAATCGCTCAGATTCGGGAACACCTGGACTCTGACTGGGTAGATCCAGGAGGGATGACGGAGGCAGGTCTTGGGAATACTATTTGGGAAGAGTTTGATCCTGTGACTCCCGAAGGCGTGGACAGGATACTGGGTACACTGAGTGCGGCCACATGTTTATTGGACCCGTGTCCCTCCTGGTTGGTGCTGGCCTCTTGGGAGGTTACACGAGGCTGGCTCCAGGGGATTATAAATGCTTCTTTGAGTGAGGGTGTCTTCCCTGCCGCCTTGAAAGAGGTCTCTCCTCAAGAAGCCTTCCCTGGACCCGGCAGTTTTGGCAAATTATTGTCCAGTCTCCAACCTTTGCTTTGTTGTGAAGGTTGTTGAGAGTATGGTTGCATGACAGCTGCCTCAGTACCTGGATGAATCGGCTTATCTAGATCCGTTCCAGTCAGGCTTCAGGCCTGGGTACAGCACGGAGACGGCATTGCTCGCATTGGTTGATGATCTCTGGAGGGCTCGGGACAGGGGTTGCTCCTCTGTCCTGGTCCTGTTAGACCGCTCAGCAGCTTTTGATACCATCGACCATGGTATCATGCTGCACCGGTTGGAAGGGTTGGGGATGGGAGGCACCATGTTGCGGTGGTTCTCCTCCTTTCTCTCCGACCGGTTGCAGTCTGTGTTGACAGGGGGGCAGAGGTCGACCCCGAGGCCCCTCATATGTGGGGTGCCACAAGGATCAGTCCTCTCGCCCCTTCTGTTCAACATTTATGTGAAGCCGCTGGGCAAGATCATCCGTGGTTTCGGGGTGAAGTACCACCAGTACCTTGATGACACTCAGCTGTACATCTCCACCCCAGATCACCCCAATGATGCCCTTGAAGTGTTGTCCCGGTGCCTGGAGGCCATGCGGATCTGGATGGGGAGAAACAGACTCAGACTCAACCCATCCAAGACCGAGTGGCTGTGGTTTCCAATGTCCCGATATAGTCAGTTGGTGCCATCACTGACTATTGGGGGCGAGTCGTTGGCCCCCACGGATAGGGCTCACAACTTGGGTGTCCTCCTGGACTCACGGCTGTTTTTAGAAGAGCATTTGACAGCTGTGGCCGGGAGGACGTTTTATCAGGTTCACCTGATTTGTCAGTTGTGTCCCTTTCTGGATCGGGACTCGTTACATATGGTCACTCATGCCCTTGTCACTTCACGCCTACTACTGTAATGCTCTCTACATTGGGCTCCCCTTGAGGAACACCCGGAGGCTCCAGCTGGTCCAAAATGTGGCTGTGCAGGTGGTTATGGGAACAATGTGGTGCTCCCATGTGATTCCCTTCCTGCGCGAGCTGCACTGGCTCCCGGTGGTCTTCTGGGTGCGCTTCAAGGTTTTGGTTACCACCTTTAGAGCGCTCCATGGCTTAGGACCAGGGTACTTACGAGACCGCCTTCTGTCACCAGTAGCCTCTCACCGACCAGTACGCTCCCATAGAGAGGGGCTTCTCAGAGTGCCGTCGGTCAAACAATGTCGACTGGCGGCCCCTAGGGGGAGAGCCTTCTCTGTGGGGGCACCGGCCATCTCGAATGAGCTCTCACTGGAGATACAGAGGATCCCAGATTTACGCACTTTCCGCCGTGCCCTCAAAACATATTTATTCCAGCAGGCTGGTCTGGCTTGACTCTCCCTTTTTAATTTGTTTTTAAGTTTTATACAAATTGGGTGTTTTAAATTCGTCCTGGGCCTAAATTATTTAATGGTTTTTAACTTTTGTATGATGCATTTTATTTTCTGGCTGTTCACTGCCCTGAGTCCTTCGGGAGTAGGGCGGTATATAAATTGAATAAAATAAAAAATAAAAAATAAAGAAATTTCGGCTGGGATTCATGCAGAAAGGAATGGTTAGGCTAGATGGCCTCAAGGTCTCCATTAAATATATAAAGGTAAAATTCTATGATGCTAATCACAAACCATATACCTACAGGGATTTATTTAAAACTGCATGCATCCTTTTCAAATTAGCAAATTATTTAATACCAAATATTAATAAATATTAATATTTATCTACCATGGTGTAGCTTCTTTGGAATATTAACTCCTGGTCAAATAGATTGTCCAAAAGTGTTGGACTTTTATAGCATAATTAGGTTGAGGTGGTTCTTGTTCTTCTCCATTGGACTTCTTCTCAAACAGAACTGAGATTAGGGGACTGGAGGTTAGAACATATGAAGAATGACTGGTCTAGTGAGGAGAAGGACCAGGGGAGACATGATAACATCTTCCAATATTTGAGGGGCTGCCACAGAGAGGAGGAGGTCAAGCTATTTTCCAAGGCAACTGAAGGCCAGACAAGGAATAATGGATGGAAACTGAACAAGGAGAGATTCAACCTGGAACTAAGGAGAACAATCAACTGATGGAATAGAAGTTGCCTTCAGAAATAGTGGGAGCTTCAACACTGGAGGCTTTCAAGGGGAGATTGGACTGACATTTGTCAGAAATGGAGCACGAACTCCTGCTTGGGCAGGGGGTTGGACTAGATGACCTACAAGGCTCTTCCAACTCAGTTAATCTAATCTAATTAATGGACACTTGGCAGGGTCCCATACCTGCCATGGTTGCAGCCTTGGAGCTCCCAAACTCTCTTCGCCCTCCTTCCTTCTCCTTCTGCATCTGGAGGAATATGCAACATTCAAGACATGCGCCAGACTCTTAACGATACTGTAAACATATTCGTTATTTGAGATCCGTAAAGTGTTCCTTCCCTGTTGGGTTTCCATTGATGTTTTCTGGGTGCATCTTCTCCGACCATTGACAGAAGAGACACGGTTTGAAAAAGAACAGCGAAAATACTGATCTTCATACTGGACATCTAGAAAGAAGTAGGGTTCAAATGCATCCTCTTTTGGCCATTGTTTCCTCTGAATATAAAAAAACCAAATACTATGGACATGTTTGAGACGTCCGTGTTTTTTCAATGAATATGTTCCCAAATTTGTGGTGATCCAGACTTTCCCTTCAATGGGTCCTGGCAAACCTTCAAGAGTTAAATGGAAAGGAAGGATTCTGTCTGAAATGGAAACATATTCTAAGAAGTGAACAAAGACATTGACTTGTCTCCACTTAGAGAGGGCCTCTCTGAAGGGTGCCGGATGTCTAGTCATTGAGATTCGTTGTGATATAACAACACAAATTCCATTCCTGACAAGCATAGGAGTCAAAATCCTCATGAAATTCTCTCCCTTCTCTGTGTCTGAAGCAAAGAGGCCAATCAAGGTCCATCTGAAATGGAGAAGCAGATGGGCAATTGCTGGGTACTGGATCCCATCTTTAGGGAGCATCCGGTGGTAAAAAGGGAATTGACTTTTATCACTCAGAGTCTCTGAAGCAGTTTGATAACTGATCTGAAAAGACAACGAAGAATGCTTATATTTGGGTTCGGATCAAGTCCAAAACATTAGCTTTTAATACATCCAACTTCATTCTCTTGAACTTGTTAGAATAGTTTATTGTTGATTAGTCATGAGGTCTACAAAGATACAGAATATAAAACACAGAACATTAAGAACATAATATATAAGCATAGAATAAAAAAAATTAAGGAAACAAGAACACAAATAAAGAATGAAAATCATACTTCTGTATCACCATTATAATTTCCCACAATCAGACGCAGATATACAGATTTTAGGTGAACTGTTTTGTTCCAATAAAGTACCGTATTAAATATATAATTTTTGAATTCTCATAGCATAGGAAATGAGTTGTTTTAATATAAGGGTCACAATAGGTTGTTTTTATAATGTGCAGTCCAAGTTTCTAAACGTTTTCTTTCTTATATAATTGAGATTGAAAGGATGAATGCATTAGTCTCTCTCTGGAGCTCCAGAAAGACAAGTTCATTGGGACTTGGTTAAATCTTCTATATTTAATGATTGTTTCCAGCACATTCTCACTAAAATAAATATTGCCCGAAGGCACTTTTGCATTTAAATACTTGTCTTTTAACCGTTTGCCTGAAATGGTATAGGGTTTCGTGCCTAAGCAGGGGGTTGGACTAGAAGACCTTCAAGGTCCCTCCAACTCTGTTATTCTATTGTGTTCTAATCTTGGCATTATATACTTTAATAAATGAGGCTAAGGAAGTTGGATATCTTAAATTTAAGTAGTAGATTCACTTATGTCCATGCTCTGGGCTCTTTTGATGTAGAGTGAGCAAAGATCCAGTCTCCAAGAAAGCTACCTCTAGATAAGGAAAGGTGTTACTTGCTCTATGGCTCACCACTGAATAGCCCTCTGTGGATATGATGCCATTTTTAAAATTCATAACTTTTGACTTTGATTTATTAAGAATCAGATACTTCTTATGGGAGTTGGAGCCAAGTCTTCTTTACAGCATATGGAACCCAACTTGAGGGAGTCCTTGGTGCTCTCTGAGCTTGCTTGTTTTCTTCCAGACGTTTCATGATCCAAACTGGCTAACATCATCAGTGCTAACCATCATCGTCATCATCACTAGCACTGATGATGTTTCCTAGTTTGGGTAAAGAAACATCTGCAGGAAAACAAGCAAGTTCAGAGAGCACCAAGGACCCCTCATGTCAACCCCGAGCTACAAATATTCTCCTTTATTATAGGTATAATAATAATAATAATACCATTCTCAGTTTATAACAAGATGATAATAGATGTATCTAGTGTCTTAGGCATGTGAACCGGAGGGTCCTTTATGAGTCCTGGTAAGTCATTCATTTCTAGACTGAATAATAAAGGTACAAGTATGCACCCTTCGTGAGCTTTGGTCCTATTGGCTACAAGTGTCCAGCAGAATCCACCCAAGCCATGAAGATGGTGTCATGAGAAGATATGGCTACTTTGATGGTTGCCTCCTTCTCAATATGGATCCCAATCACCAGCCATGAGACCTCAAATGGCTATGGTGAAAAACAGCTCCTGAATTCCATTGAGAAGATGCAAGTGGGGATATTGATCACCTACCAACTCTACTCTCACTTTACCAGATACACACACACACACACACACCTGTGAGACTTTGTAGGTGCCTACTAAAGTTGACATCTGGATGGAGATGTCCCTTCTTGCTGCATCGAGAAGAGTCAAAAGACCGTCCTTCTTCCCACAGCTGTAGTTGGGGACATTGGCTTCTCCAGTAGAGAGCATGTCCAGCAAAGCATCTGAAGTGGCAAGTGAGCTCAGCGAGTTGTCATGGATGTTGTAGCCAAGTGTGAGATTGTGCAGGAGCTGTGGGTTCTTGTTAGCCATGTGAACGGCAAAAATGAACCGGACAATTCTAAACTTATCAGGAGATAACCTACCTGAACGTGCCCACCTGTGGAAAAATATTCATATTATCAACACCACCATCGAAAGCAATAAAATGATATTGTTTAATGTATTTTCTCTTTGTCACACAATCCTATTGAATTTTTAGCCAATACTGATCCAAAACTAGAGGCAAAAATTAAACCATTCAATGAGCATTTATAGATAGATACAGATACAGATTAAAAGATTGGAAGGGACCTTGTAGGTCATCTAGTCCAACCCCCTACCCCCACCCAAGCAGACCCTACACCATTTCTAACAGATGGCAGTTCAGTCTCTTCTTGAAAGCTTCCAGGGATGGGCTTGACATAGGAAATTGCAACCTTTTCAATAGTTACTTTAAACAAAAGTCAGTTTTCAAACAGATGAACTCAGGGCTGGATGGAGAGGAAGAAATAATCTGGAGTTCTTTTAGCTGTTTCTCCATCTTTGGATTTGAGTCTCTTCCAGGAAATTAGGTGGGTCCTTCCATATAGGAGTAAGTGAAATAAGGAGGAAAAAAAAGGAGAATATTACATCTGAAAATGGAAGGAGTGCAAATCCATTATCCTGAATGACTTACGAGTGAGACTGAGTAGAAGGAGCCATGTTGAAAGGCAACGTTATATTTGAGCTTAATGTTGCTGTGGTGACCATGCTAATGAGATGGTCTCCTGGCCTGTAGTAGCTTGGTGGATTTTTTCCATCCCGGTGCTCCAAATTCATCGGGCACTTCCTCCTAAGCTTTCCAGAGACTGGCTGGAACACCGGCAACATCAGAAGCATCAGGAGCAGAATCAGAAGGTCCATCATTCCTTGGGCTGAATCAATCCCTTTCTAAACAAGGACACCAAGAAGATACAGAAGAATTCCAGGCTTCCCACAACATGGAAATGCCAATGGTTCTCCATATTCAGACAGAGACAAGCCGAGCTTCATCTGGAAAGGAGAGAAAGTACATTCAAGAGCAGAGCTCCTACCTGTCTCAAAATGTGTGCCACCAAAGAGCCTGACCTGAAGCATTTATCCTTTTCTGATGCAAGATCCCTTCCATGCTGCTTCAGTCTGATGTTTACATCAAGGCAGTCGCTGGAGAAGTGACAGAAGAAGTCACAGAGAATAGGATGGTGATAATTACACTGTGAAGCAACTTCTCCTCTGGGAACCCTGAAGTTCTTCCAGGGCTCCATGTGAGGAGGGATGTCTGGAGAAAAGCCTCAGAATCACAGATACACACCTAGGGACATTATTCTGTAGTAGATGTGGTCGTTCCTGTCCAGACATGCCCAGAAAATGATGTGGATGAAAGAAATTGACTTCTGATGTCCTTCAACTTGGCATCTTGTCTCCAGAGATTGCTGGGAAAGGCTACCATCACTATAGATTGAGGTGCCAGTCTGGGTTTGATGCAGGGGTGGGTTATAATTTTTTTTACTACCGGTTCTGTGAGCGTGGCTTATTTTGTGGGCTTGATGGTCATGTGACTGGGTAGGCGTGGCCAACTCAATGTCACTCACATCAAGCGGTGCCTCGCCTGGCCCCTCCCCTCCCAGCCATTCCTTGTCACACCCAACCTCAACGTATCTATAGTTCTGTAAAAATGTTGTTCACCTTTTTTCAACTTTATTATCTACATAATATAGATGCACTTTCATGGACTACTGAAAAGAGGAAAAGGCTCACATGCTTTGCCCAAGAGTGTGATAGGCAACAGGCTTTATGGGGCTGCCAGAAAGAAGGGGGGGGCAATGTATTTTCCAAAGCACCAGAAGGGAAAACAAGAAGCAATGGATGGAAAATGAACAAAGAGAGAAGCAACCTAAAACTAAGGAGAAACTTCCTGACAGTGAGAACCAATATAGGTGCAGAAATATTTCAGTCATAATTTCACATATAAAATAGACATTTGTGTAATACAACTTGCCTATTGTTCAAAACAATCATTAGTATTATGGCTGATGTTTGACAGCCAGCCTAAAAGTCAAAGATCACAAGAGTGCTTCTTTCTCTGTATGTATATTTAGATGGACTTATGCAGTGGTAGATTTCAAAATTTTTTACTACTGGTTCTGTGGGTGTGGCTTGGTGGATGTGGTGTGACAGGGGAAGGTTACTGCAAAATCCTCATTCCCTCCCCACAACACTAACCTGCTCTGGGAAGGAATCAAACTCATCCCTCTTCATTTCCTCAAATAAAATATTAAGCTGCTAAGAAGGAGCCTGCCTGATACTCATTCCACATTCCTGCCAGCTGCATAAAGGAAACTTTGTAAGAAGAAAACAGCTACCGGTGCTTAGAGATAATAGAGAGTAGAAGCCGGAAGTTTGGCTCCATTTACAAGCAGGCAGAAAACTCATTCAAGACAGGATATTTCACAATGGAAATCACCATGGGGTTGTGATGGGTCGGACATGACTTCGCGACTAACAACAAGAAGTTTCAATTGAAAGATTCTTCTCTTGATATCAACCTCTCCCAGTCTCTCACCATTGACCTTCAACTGTGTCTTCCATTGTTCCATCAATCTTTGTGCATTATTTCTGGCATTTCTGCTGACTCCTGTTATTTCTAGGCACTTGATTATTATTGCTATTTACTATTTACTATATAGCTATTTATTTAACTCCAGAATTAGAGGGAAAAAACTATTTTTTAAACCAATTACATGAAGGGAGTTCATAGGGAACTTAGCAAGTTAACGAGTCTATCAAAACAAATGTGCTTAAAAACACTGAACGAGAACTTCACCCTCAGATTTCAAAGACTCTTTTGATTAAAATTTATAAAATATGAATCCAAACAGGAGGTCAACAGGCATGAGTGACCATGAAAAAGGCCTCCCAGTCCCTGCTAGAAACTAATAGCCACATCTTTAATATCAATGGCTACTTCCAAGTTGATCACTGGACTCTCACTGGCATTAACGAAACATAAAACTACAGATGATTATTGCTGATTATAAAATATTTTCCATGATTTCCAATCATTTAATGGACAAGCCCTCTCCCATGTCATCATTTTTAGGAAATCACATCACGTTTAAAAAGGGCCCAAAATCAAAATAAAAGTTCCAAATAACTACATTAATCAGAGACTGTGCCTTGTTATATTCTCTCTACAATTAAGATTAGGTCTGAATAGGATAATGAAGTATTTGGGGAAAAAGATACAAGCCAAGAGACCAGCCCCAGAGGCCAAGATGGAGAAGATCTCCATGGCCACCATAGACTTCCCTTTGATGCCAAGGTAGGTGGGAAGGAATGAGATCCAAACACTGCAAAAGACCAGCATGCTAAAAGTAATGAACTTGGCTTCATTAAAGCTGTCGTGCAATTTCCTAGCCAGAAACGCCACAGTGAAACTCAAGAGGGCCAAGAAACCCAGGTAAGTGAGGACAGTGTAAAACATGGAAGCTGAGCCTTCATTACATTCCAAGATGGCCTCTCCTACCAAGGAATCATCCATCCATATTGACAATGCTGGGAATAGGTTAGTCAGAAAACTAGATCTGTTCTCTGGCTCAACCTCTCTGCTTTATTCTTCAAATGCAGTCATTCAATCTTTTTTATTGTAGGGAAGGATCAGCAGACACAGATCAATGGATCTCCTGTTTCTCTAGCAAGTCTTTGAATATCCTGGGAGATTGATAGTTCTGAAACAAGAACTATCCTTAATAAAAATTAAAGCTTGAATCTCACATCCCATTCTTTCACAAAAAGATTGAGAGCTGTTTTTCCTGATGGGATGTAAAAATTCTCTTCCAGTAGAGAATTTATCAATTGTGCCCTCAAACTATAGTAGTTTAGATAGTAATTTACATTCATGAATAAGAGAATCTGCTGAAAAGTATGAATATATTGAAGCATGTAAATTCTACCAAAAATGATGCTAAAATTAATGTTTTCCCACTGAATGGCTGGAATATGAACATTTGAATGTCCTACCTGTCTTATTAGAAATAGTCCCTTCTGGACAAGGGTCACATTCAAAGCAGCAGACCTGGCGGCCCTCTGGAACTCTCTTCCTCTCTCCTGCCTGGCACCCCTTCATGCTACATGCCATGCTTTTTCCTACCTGTGCTCGGACTCTAACCAAAGAGAAAACTGAGGGCAGCTGAGTCTCGCCAAAAAAAGTAGCTAGTCCTTTGCAAGATATGGTAGGCTGTCAAGTATTTGCAAGCCATTGGCACATATATCATACAGACACTAGTGGAGGCAGAAAGTGCCCCCACCCCTATGTGGAGAGGAGGGGCTTACACTGAGTATAAAACCCCCTCTAACCTTTCCACCATGCTCTCTTTTACGTTTGTTCTCCATGAGACATGATCTTTGATAGGGGTGGTCACACACGCTGTGTGCCCCCCATCCTAATGGATATTAAGACAGCCTTTGTATATAGTTAATATGTTTTGTTATATAAATAAATATATTTATCACATTTATTCATGCATCTGCCTTTGGACTCTTCTATGCTCCTGGGTGTTTCTACGATCCCAATTTCCACATAGGCTGACATGTCCTTTCCCCTCCCCTTGGAATAGCCAGAGCATATTTTTTAACACAGATTTTCTCTTGGAAGTATTTTGTGGGTAATTCCCACAAGGGAATACACTCAGAATTACACTTTCTTATGATAATTGCAAGGGAAAGCAACTGTCCTATCCACTTAGCACTGGATTTGGTTTGCACACCAGAAGGGGAAAAAACATCTTTGTGTCTCTTGTTGTGAATCCACAGTTTGTACAGATTTTGGAGTCAAGGTGAAGTTGAGTGTTTCACCTCCATGACCTCCATACACAAAATGGAGTTTGGCCTGTGCCATACATGGAATTAGGATGAAGGACCCAAAGCAAACAACCCAAATGTCAACTCACGAAGATTTCCTGACCTGCTCCTGAGTTGCCGTAGGCAGCGGGATGGGGAATCGAGCCTTGCAGCTGCATCGAGGAATTTACACCTCAAGTCAAAACAAAGCACCTCCTAGCCGGCCAAAGTCAAGGCCATCTCCTAATAAACAGCTGGATTTTTCTGGAAACTTTGCTTGAGGCTCCTGCAGTGGCACCTAACCTGACACCAGACTCACTGCAGTGATTTATTAGAAAGTACTTAATGCAAAGATCTCCACTAAAAGAATAATGGGAGACGCACTCCTGCAGATTAAATGCACCCCTATTTATGCATTTCAGAAAGGAGGCCACAAATGATGCTTGGATACATATTCCCAAGAAATGACATAATAGCTCTCAGGTGATTTCCTGACCTTCTGTTACTGTCTTCCAGGAAGAACTGTTATCTTAATAGAAAGAAACCTCTCAGTTATGTTGCCACAGAAATGTTGATAAAGCTTATTATGTTATGTTATGTTATGTTAATTTTATTTATATACCGTCCTTCTCCCGAAGGACTCGGGGCGGTGTACAGCCAATTTAAAAACATAAATATACAGACATCATCATTAAAAAGTAATTAAAATTAATTAAACAGTTTTGGCCAAAATTTAAAACCCCAAGTTAAAACTCCAATTTAAAAACCACTTAAATAGACAGCCCCGCCTGTCAGAACAGTAGGGTCTTGAGGGCACAGCGAAAAATCCGGAGGTCAGAGATTGTACGTATTTCCGGGGGCAGTTCGTTCCAAAGGGCAGGAGCTCCCACTGAGAAGGCTCTCCTCCTGGGTGTCGCCAGCCGGCATAATTTGGCTGACGGCACCCTGAGGAGTCTCTCTCTGTGAGAGCGAACTGATCGGTGGAAGGCTATTGGTGGCAGAAGGCGGTCCCGTAAATACCCTGGTCCTATGCCATTGAGGAGTAGGCACTTTAAGGTTGCCCCAATTTGCACACATTCCCTCCACCTTTCAATTTTCCTAATGTCTACATGTTCTCCATACACAAGAACATGGCTTATGCCATAGTTTTTTAAGATAGTATGAATGCTAATGGATTATGGTGGCATGTACAAACAAGTTGTACACTAGAAAGCACTAGCAGTCACACCAATCCTTCGATGGGATAAATGATTTAGAATAGAATAGAATAGAATAACAGAGTTGGAAGGGACTGTAGGAAGTTAGCACCCACCCCCCTCCTAGGAGAATGAAATATTCTGGGAAATATTAAAAAAGCAGAATATTATATTTCCAGGGATGAGAAAAGGAGAAACATGTTTTTAAAGACAAAACAGCTTCCTGCAGCTCCCTGCCTCCCCCTCAGCTCCAGGGTGATGGGATTAAGACATGGCCCTCAAGACATGATAGGATTAGCCCTCTACCCATCTCACCACATGGCACCTGGGAAGATTACATCACCCAGCAAGGCTCAACCAAGCCTGGGACACAGACAGGCTACAAAGTTAGCTAAGAGCCCTGCCCCCTGGGAGTCTGACAGTCAATCAGAGTACATTTCTTACACAGGAACAGGAAGTAAGTTCAAAGCCCAAAAGAGGGTATAAATCTCTCTCCCTCTCTTTCCCCCATGTGCTTTTTTGCTCAGGACCTCAAACCACGTGGTCCTGTCCACCATTAAACCATCTTTCCAATCAGCCACCATGTCTCCAGTGTCTTTCTCCCCCCCTTGGAACTGAACTCAGATGGACATTTCTTTGAACAGGATCTTGAGGGTCATCTAGTCCAACCCCCTGCACAACCAGGAGATCCTACACCATTTCTGACACCTGGATGTCCAGTCTCGTCCTAAAGGCCTCCAGTTCTGGCAATTTGTTCCACTGGTTCATTGTTCTCATTGTTTAATTGTTCCCTCCAACTTCCTTCTTCATAACAATTGCCAAAAATATTAAGAATAGCAGGAGTAGGAAATAGCCATCAATATCCATTTCACATGGTCTTATCCATTAATAATGTTTCTCTAGTAAATTAATAAAGAATAAAACAATGTAGTTCATTTAATTTAAAAAAACCCTCTTAATAATCAATTGAAACAAAAAGTCAGTAGGGAATTCAGCAAAGCCTCGGGAACCAATGGAAAGGAACAACCTTAAAAACACTGAGAGTGAAACAAACCCACTGTAAGGTCTCCAATCTCCCCAAGAAAGCAGGACTCTTGAAACTGAAGTTGTCCCCAATGGAGCTTTTATTGAAAGGCTTGTGATAACAAGATGTCTAGGCAGGAACTAATTTTCCCACTTAAAAACAGCAATTTAAAGCAATGCAAACAAAACCCCTCCCACAGCACAGCACTGCAGGAAACAGAAACTTCCTGTAGAGATCCCTCCAATCCTCCTCCTTTCCACCAGAATGCCAGCCTCCCGATAGAAAGATATGGGACCTGACACTGACATATTCTTAAATATGCTTTTCATTAAAATTAATAAAGTGAGAAGCTGTCATTTTGGAAACTAATATCCAAGTATATAATATCAATGTTTATTATCAAATTGATCTTTGGATCTTTGGGACAACTAACATTAATGAAAAAAAATGGGTGTTCATTGCAGATTAACAGACATTCTGTGATTACTCACATCACATGATTTCCAATTGTTTAATGGACAAGGTCTTCTCTCAGTTCCTTACTTATTTTATAAATAAGATCAAATTGAAAAATATCCCAAATCAAAATAAAGCCTCCCAATCCCTGCATAAAGGCATTTTAATGGGTTTTTATGTTGTGATTTTAAATGTTGTAAACCAGCTGGAGTTACCTGTGTGGAAATTAGGTGGCAATATAAATTGTTTCATAAATAAATAATATGATCAGAGATCCTTGTGCCTCATTATATTTTCTCTACAATTCAGACTGGGCCTAAGTAGGATAATGTAGCATTTGGGGAAAAAGATGCAAGCCAAGAGACCAGCCCCAGAGGCCAAGATGGAGAAGATCTCCACGGCCACCATGGACTTCCCTTTGGTGCTCAGGTAGGTGGGGAGGAACGAGATCCAAACACTGCAAAAGACCAGCATGCTAAAAGTAATGAACTTGGCTTCGTTAAAGCTGTCCGGCAATTTCCTAGCCAAAAAAGCTATCATGAAACTGATGAGGGCTAGAATACTTAGATAGGCGAGGACAGTGTAAAACATTAAAGCTGAGCCTTCATTACATTCCAAGATGGCCTCTCCTACCAAGGAGTGGAAGTCCATGTTGGGAAATGGGGGAGAGGTTACCAGCCAGGTGGCACAAAGAACTGCTTGGACCAGGGGACAGGCTATGACAATGGAGTTGGTCAGTGGTTTTCCTAACAGCTTCCTTGCCCTGTTCCCTGGTTTGGTGGCCATGAAGGCCAGAACCACCATGACAGTTTTTGCCAAGACAGAGGAAACCGCAAGGGAAAAGAGAATGGCAAAGGCAGTTTGTCGGAAGAGACAGGTGAGTTTCCCTGGTTGACCAATGAAAAGGAAGGAGCAGAGGAAGCAGAGCAGAAGGGAGACCAGGAGGATGTAGGTGAGATCTTGGTTGTTGGCCTTGACAATCGGTGTGTCACGATGCTTAAAGAAAATCACCAAGACTGCAGATGTGATCACAGATAGAGAAAGTGCTAGAGATGCTAAAGAATATCCCAGGGGGTCTTGATAGGAAAGGAAGTGGAGTTTCTTGGCAATGCAGTGGTCCTTGTCCTTGTTGGGATATTGGTCTTCTGGGCAGGGGTCACAGCGAGCTGCATCTGAAATCAAGAGTCAGTGTGCATTTCATGGTGAATCAACAAAGGCAAATCATCCATCTATATTGACGATGCTGGGAATAAGTTAGCCAGAAAAACGGATCTGTTCTCTTGCTCAACTTCTCTGCTTTATTCTGCAAATCCACTCATTCAAACTTTTTTACAGGGAAGGGTTAATAGACATAGATTGATGGATCTGCTCTGTCTCCAACAGGTCTATGAATTTCCTGGGAGATCGAATGTTCTGATAGAAGAGTCCTTAATAAAAACTAAAGCTTGAATCTCACATCCCATTTTTTTACAAAAAGATTGACAGCTGGTTGATGGGATGTAAAAGTAGGAGTAGAAAGCCTAGTAGGGAGCCTATGAATTGTGCCCCAAAAGTATCCCATATTACATTTCTGAGGAGCATGAAAAGTGGCCTGTGGGATAGTACAGTTTAAATTCATGAACTGAGAGGGTCAGCTGAAAAGTTTGAAGATGTTGAAGCATGTAAAGCATCCTATCCAAACTGATGCCAAAATTAACACTGAATGACTTCCTGGAAGATCAACATTAGAAGTGTGCCCTACCTGTCTGATTAGAGATGGTCCCTTCTGGACAAGGGGCACATTGGTAGCAGCAGACCGGCTCTCCCTCTGGAACTCTCCTCCTCTCTCCTGCCTGGCACCGTTTCATGCCACACCTGGCAAAGGGCACCTTCTGAAAGAGAAAAGAGAAATATTTGAGATGGCCGAAGTAATAAATACACTTCATTTGTCTATTTCTACATTTCTGTTTCCATCTTTGAAGGTCTTCATAAGAAATGGTTTACCGGGGCCAGCTAGGAGAATAAGCTCCAGGGGGATTCAGGCCATTGGCAATCCTGACCCATGAATGGATGCCGGAGATTGGAACTGGGACCTCAGAATGCAAAGGAAGGCTTGTGACATTAAAAAAAGCTACAGATTTTCTGAAAGAAAGAATCGTGAGGATCCAACTGAATGGGAATGGTCCATGGAAATCATTCTTGCCTGCTTTAATGGCGGCCTGGAAATACTAAAAAGGGCAAGAGATGATGGATAGATATAGAATGCATCTTAATATGGGATTTGTTTTATCAAAGACTAAAAATAGAGCTAGAAACTAATAATTGGGAAAATGTTATTAAACATACTGTTATACTGTTATAGAAGCTATTATAGTTAATATGTATATGTTAGAAGTTAAGACTACTATTGTGGAGGCTTAAAAAGTAAAAAATAAGGGATGATGGATAGATACATAATACCAGGGGTGAAATGCTCCCGGTTCGGACCGGATCGCCTGATCCGATAGCGATGGCGTCAGGTGGTTCGGAGAATCGGTAGCAAAAATCCCTGCACCCCTCCCCCATGCTCAGCTGAGCTGCGCAATCATCAGAGGCTGTTTTTTTTTACTTTTAAAAGCTTTTTTTCTACAACCTCTTCGGCTGAAAAAATGCTTTTAAAAGTAAAAAAAAAAAAAGCCTCTGATGATCGCGTGGCTCAGCTGGGATCGTCAGAGGCTTCTGAAAGCATTTTTTTCTGCAACCTCTTTGGCCGAAGAGGCTGTAGGAAAAAAAATGCCTTTAAAAGACTCTGGTGATCCCAGCTGAGTTGCCTCTTAAGGTTGTAGAAAAAATGCTTTTAAAAGTAGAAAAAAAAAAGTTGGCCACGCCCACCCAGTCACATTACCCCCACCTCCACCACCAAGCCACGCCCACAGAACCGGTAGTAACAAATTTTAGATTTCACCCCTGCATAATACCTCTTAATATGGGAATCATATACACTACTTTGTATACTGCTACAAAATAGAATACATTATAATTGCAATGTATATGTAAATCTGAGAAGCTGAAAGAGTATTATTATGTATATTTAATTAATACTATCATTGTTACCAAGATTTTGTATAAAGTAAATTAACCCAGACAATGTACTGTTCACTAAGTATCTTGAAGGAAAATCAATAAAAGTAAAGGAAATCTGTGTTTCAAACAGGAGTTCTTCCCCATCCTGCCCTCAACGTGGACTTTTCAGAAATAAAATCTCAAATGTGTTAAGCTTGAATGCTGTTTTTACATCAAATTCCTGAAATATTTTCTGACTCAAGGGAGCTGTTTTCCAGTTAGAAGGATGTTCTGTCCCTCCAGGGGGAGAACGAAGCCTTCCCTGAATTTATAAGATTTCCTTTCAACTCACCTTTGTGGCCCAGGTGATCCCATCAGAGTTAATGGTGAAATGCTGGCCTGGGGGAGCCCTGGGATCTATTTGCCCAACCTTCATGGGGACAAATGATAGATTGGGGAGGAAAAGCCAGTTGAGAAGATCATAACGAGCAGACCCCAGTCCGTTTTCTGAGAAGGAGACTTCCTCTCCAGCACTGTTGTTGAACTGGACCTTCCTCAGATAGGGAAGAATCTGAAAGAGACCTACAGACATCAGAGTCAGTGCCAGAAAGCCAAATGACCATCATCCTGAGAAGTGGGATTGTAACTGAGAAGCTAGAGAATTTCCCTTGTTGCAGATCTGAGCATCAAGGAGTAACATCAAATACTGAACTCCATTCCCAAAATAACAACACATTCTCTTGATCATTGGACACTTGTATCATGGCTTCTTCAATTCCAGTTTTGCTAGACTGATTCCTACTGTGCATACACAGTTTCTAATGCAACACCTCACATTTCATTGCCTAGTTTTGCTCCTGTAATATTGGCCGTATCATCATCGTCTTTTAACAACCCCATAGTCCCTTGCGGGGTGGAGCCTGGGCAACTGAATGGAGCTGAGTGTTTTAATGGCCGGATGCCCTTCCTGACACCAATGTGGAGTTTTGTTCAGCAGATATATTCTCATTGTGCCCAGAGAGAGAAATATCTGCCTCTACCTAGGATTGAACTCACAGCCTCCTGATTGTGAGGCGAGAGCTCCACCTCTAGGCCACTGCACCACTCTAATATTTGGCTATATACACATTCAATTTTTATTTTGGCCCAAGGCCTCATCAATGACCGATGCATTTTAAGGATGATTCATTTCTATCACAACCTCACACAATTCCACTGGTTTCTCCAGCAGATAGTCAAAGAGAGCAGAAGGAAGGAAGCAGATCTTTCCGTGTGTGTGTGTGTGCGTGTGTGTGTGATGTGGAAGGAAGTGCCTGCCTGGTTGTCACTTCACTTTCCAGAAGTCTAACGTTTAGCTGAAAGGTCAGCTCTAGCAACAGCACTTAGACTTATATCCTGCTTCACAGTGCTTTGACAGCCCTCTCTAAGCACTTTACAGAGTCGGCCTCTTGCCCCCAACAATCTGGGTCCTCATTTTACCGACCTGGGAAGGATGGAAGGTTTAGTCAACCTTGAGCTGGTCAAGATCGAACTCCTGGCCATGGGCAGAGTCAGGCTGCAATGCTGCATTCTAACCACTGGGCCTGTCAGGGTTGCAACAAACTCCTCATCAAACAACCAAAGTCCACTCCAATTCAGTCTATTCAAAGCCTTTAATAGAGAAGTCATATTGGCACGCCTGGGAAAACCCGAATCTGAACTCCCACATTTTCCCAACCCCTAAACTAAACTCAATCCCTGCCCCTGTCCACCCTCAGCCTGTCACATGCACCAATCAGACCCCTGGTCCCCAAGTCACCCAGAGTTCAGGAACGCCTGTCCAGGTGCTCGCAAGTGTCCTTGGTCCCACGGGGATGGAATGTTGTTGTGACTATCTTCAGGCTTCACCCCCTTCTCCCTCCCCCCATTCTCAAAGCAGCCCTGAGGATCAAAATGGATCCGGGACTGACAGGGCCACCACAGCTCCTGAAAGCCAAAAGAAGTGGAGTAGGAGGTCTGGAAATTGCGGAGGGCTCCTTGGTGGAAAGGGATGCTGTCATGGGAGCTTTGAGAAGTGGATGAGAAGTGCCTTGGCAAGCAGAAGAGAGAGAGGTCAATGAGGCCCAGTGGCAGTGGGTCAGTTCTGGTGAGGAACAGCTGTTGTCCCCGTTTGATCCATGGATGAGGAGAGCAGAACGCTGAGAGGCACAGTGGGGATCAGCGAGGTGACTCGCTAAGAAGCAGCCTTGATCTTCCTAATGAAAAGCTCTGGTTAGGAAAGATTTAAGTGAGTAGAGCTGGTTATCATTTTTCAGTATGGCAACTTTGGATTTTTGCTCCTACTTGGCATCTTCCTCCCATGCCATGAAACATGACTTTCCTTCAAGGAGGACTTTGCTGCCTCGACTTCCTTCCTGGGACTCAAACTTTCTTGGGGAGACCTGCTCCTTGCTCTATTTGGAACCATTCAGCCACACTGTTGATGTCCTTTCTGATTTGCTACTTTCAGTTCTCTCTTCTCTGCTTCACCCTTTAGCCTCACTATTTTGCAGCTAGCTTGCCGCTTCCGTGTTGCCTGTGCTTCAGATGTCAGTGTCAGACCTGCCCCAACTTGGTCTGTTAGCAAAGAAAAACCCTCAACTCCATGGTGTAGTGAAAGATATACTTTTACTAAAAGCCAAGTGGACTACTGTAAAGCAAAGCCAGAACTAAGTATTTGTGTGCCAATTTTCTCCCATTAACTTTTTCCCAGTCAGACCGTTCCCAGTTCCTCCCCTTTGAAGGCCCATTCTGTCCAATAAACTTTTAATAAATTGTTTTGGATGGCTAGTTGGTGAGCTGTCAGCCATTACATTCTGACCTCCATAATTTAACCTTGATTTATTGTCTGTGGAAGGTATGATGATGTGTCTGTTTTTACTCTCCTATCCAGCTCTGTCCCCCCCCCCACTTTAGTCTATGGCAGACTGGCAGCTAACTTTTGTGAACCTCAGTGTCAGATGGCAGTTCTGACAATTAGACTGCCTCTATTAGCCATGCTCCATCGGGGAACTCCTGTTGCCCTTGTTGGGAGACATTTGGTCACTGAGGTCACTATTTTTGGGCTCCTACAATCTGTGAGAAATTGACCTGGGGTTTTGGGAAATGCTCTGGGAGAGTTAGTTCGGAAATAAAATTACTAACTCCCTCATTAGTGCTACTTGTATGAACTGGGAGAGGACAGGTGGATTTGGAAGCAGTACTGCTTCAGACAGGAAGGCAGTGCAGAAAGTGGTGAGGACAGCAGAAAAAAATCATTGGTAGTTCACTTCCTCCTATCTAGGATAGAGCACATATGTGATGCTTGAGCAGCACAGGATTGTCTGGGACCCTACACATCCTCTACATGACCTGTTTTCCTTGTTACCTTCAGGGAGGGGGCTTCATGGTATCTGAAGCAGAACATCCAGATTCAGTCACAGTTTTCTTCCATATAGCATTAACCTTATGAACACTCAAGTTTCCTCTTTCTGCTTTGTATTCAATATCTCTACCTCTACCTCTAACTCTCTCTCTCTCTCTACCTCTCTCTCTCTCTACCTCTCTCTCTCTCTCTCTCTCTCTCTGTGTGTGTGTCTGTCTGTCTGTCTGTTTGTCTGTTTGTCTATCCCAAAGGTGATTTTTTTTTTTAAGAGGCAACTGGAATTTCTGGGTTTTCTTTGAAGACATTTCGCTTCTCATCCAAGAAGGATGAGGATTTGGAAGGATTTGAATGGAAGTGGATAGTAGGGAATGAAATCCTTCCATTCCCCACCATCCAGTCAGAGCTGAAGAAGCTTCTTGGATGAGAAGCAAAACGTCCTCAAAGAAAAAAACCAGAAAGTCCAGTTGCCTTTGAAAAAAAAGCACCTTTGGATGACAAAGAATCTCCATAGACATATATATGTATGGTGCAGGTATATATTTATGTCTGTATATAGCATGTGTATATGTGTGCTATGTATGTGTTTGGGTAGATGTACACTTTCTCTCGAGAGCAGGGAACAGAATTTCTTTTTTAATGTGGGCCAATGTGTTAGCAGTGAAAAAAATGACAATAAAGTTATCTTAGCTATCTATCTTTGCAAATATGTCCACTAAGACTTCACCTGACCTGCATGTTTTGCGTATCTTGCACAAAAACACCCAGATTGTCATCTTGCTCTGGGCTGAAACCTCCTTCCTGGAATGGTCACCCCTGAACTCAGGCAATTACTGAAGACCTTTCAAGTATTTAGAGGAAAATCTTTCCTCTGTGGATCTTATGGACAATGGTTTGGTTTACTTCTCCTTTCTCCTTCTACCATAAAGATATTAATCCATAATTCAAGAAATGCCTATGGGAAGCTTCCTCTCTAAGGATGTGTGGACTAGATAAGAACTCACAGAAATTACCTGCCATGGCTGGACATTGGAGACCCTCTTTCCAAGCCTCATCATGGTTGGTTGCACTCTTGATCCATATATTGCATGCAATGCATGTGCTACAGCATAAATGGCATTATAGATGTTGTAACTTTCACCTTCCATGCTTGTTTCAAAAACGTAAGAAGGTAGATTCTGCAAATTCTCCTTTCCTGTACATGGTTTTACCCTCTTTGGAAGCCTTTTACCTGGATTATGGAACCTGCAGCCAAACAACATTTCCCAACACAGTGGGAGAAAGACGTCCCCTTGTGGCTTCAAGGGGTCTAAAGACAGGAGGAAATGACTGAATTCTGAGACATCCCCAGTATGGGGCCTAAAATGCAGAGCCCCATGGAAGGGCTTTACTGCGTTCAATATGTCTTTGTTCCTCGCCACACTAAGTTTCCAATGGGAAGTTAAGATCCAAACTTTCCAGAATGATGTCTTTCTCAAATGTTCATGGACATTCATTGCCACCTGTACATTTGCAATACTATTGGGGTCTCCAAACAGAACAATCACTTCAGCTTTTGCCCACTTATCCACAATATGAAGTAATTTCAATATTGTAAGATCAAGAAAATTTGGTTTCAATAGTTCAGTGAAAGCCAAACAGATCTCCTTCTCCTTGAGCATTGATGCCAGAGATGAGATGAAACGTGCTCCACTGTCATCTTCAGGGCCCACCAGCCCAATCCAGTTCCATTGGAAGTAGAGGAGAAGTTGGACTAAACCCTCATACTGAAAAAATTCATTGGGATTAATTTGGAAGAAGGAAGGATAAACTCTTCTGTCTCCCTGAGAGAACTCAAAGCCAACACCAAGCTGGAGAAAATGAGATTCTTGATAGATTAACATTTTATGGTGACTTTAGGGGCCACCATGACGTGGATTATTGTCCCACCAATTAGGCTGTCTCACTTTGAGTGGCAAGCTTAATTTTCTTGCCTTCTTAGGAACACTCACTGTTTATTAGGACACAATTCATCAACTGTATACAGAGAATAGGCTGCTCTGAATGGATGGTTACATTTTTATGAAGAATAGGTTAGGAAGGAAGGAATTTCTCTTGGAAAGTACAGTATGTCAGAATTATCTCATTGCCTAACACTTTTGGGTCAATAAAAACATATCTTGACACATAAAATATAAAAACAAATTCAACTATAGTGCAGATTCTCTAGGTCATATACTGCTCATTTGCCCCCCAAAACACATTAGTCTATCATCTTGGGCTTCTGTGTGTGCTTCTGCTGTTTGTCTACCTCATATTGTCTCTTACCTGTGGGACCTTGAAGAGGTTGAAGATGGAGGCCATCAGCCTTGAGGATTTGGGGTTGAGACCTCCGATGACAGAGAGCAGAGGGTCCTTCATGTCACATTTGTAACCTGGAACCATTTGGCCCCGGGTGGAGAGCAGGGAGAGGCTGATTGTGGAAATTGTCTCCTCAGTCTGAGAATTGCTATAGATGTGGAAGCCAAGAGTGATGTTGGGGAGGAGAAGCAGATCCTTGTTGACCTCGCTGACTGCAAACACCAAGACTATGAACTGCTGGTAGTTCTTGAGTATCATTCTACAGTAAGAAAATCATTGGGGAAATTTTAAGGAAAGCTTGTGTGTGTTGATGGAGTTTATCCTGCTTTTCCCCCCAATGTCCTTTGTAATTTGATTACAACAATCAACAAGTGAAAATTGAGTTTTCCACCATTTTGTAAGTCAACTTCTTCACTTGCAGAATTTCTAATGTGCTGCCCCTCCTCACTTTTTTGGTGGTTTATTTGCTTCCTGATCAAGAATTCTCCATCTGGAAAGATTTTATGAGTTTTATGAGTTTGGTTCTTTATTGAGAAAAGCACAAAGATCTGAACTAGGCAAGGACATGGCAAATGTCACTAGAACAAATATTTCTGAAAAGAGTCCCTGAATATAAAGCAAAGCAAATAATTTTTTTACATCTTTCCCCTCTGGGTGAAACTTACAAAATTTTCTCCAGAAGTAGAGATGGGTCTTTTTGAAAGGATTGGAAGTTGATTTTAAGTGCAGTTCCCAGGGCAACATTCCCACCAATGATGAGATCACCAGGCCTGTAAAAGTCTCTCGTAGTGTGTAAAGGGTTGGTCAACACACATCCAGTTTGCACCCTCTCAGCAGAAGTTGGAGGCAGGAGCCAGAAAAGCAGCAGCAGGAGGAGAAGAGGCAGCCCAGTCATTCTTCTCCCCTCCCCTCCAAGATCAAAAATCCATGTTTGTGAAGATGATGAATTTGTAGATAGCACTTGAAATATCACCAGGACTTTAAAGAGAGACTGTACCACTTGGATGCCCCCAGTACAAATTTATGTCAACCATACTACCCCTTACCTCTGTTTGGGCTGTGACCAAAGAGGAAAATAAGCCCAGCTGAATCTCAGCAAACTCTGGAGTTCACTCTTTGCAAGATGAGGCAAGGTGACATGTCCTGTCCCCACCGGGAGAACTCTGAGCATATAATCAAAACAGGTTTTTATCTCGGAAGACTTTTGTAGGTAGAAATCCATAGGGGAGACATTAGAAATTACTGTTTTTCTGATAGTCGCATGGAATTTTCCTATTGGCTTAGCAATAGTTACCGTATTTTTCGGAGTATAAGACGCACTTACCTTTTTTGGTTGTTGTTTTTTTAAAAAAGGTTTTTTTTATTTTTTTAGACAATCACACATACAAACATACAATGTATTTTCTCTCTAATCTTAATCAAATTCAATTTTTCCCTTCTATTCTATATTATACCCCTTCCCATTGTCATCTATTTTTATATCCATCCTCACATTGGTTAATTATTTAATATTACAATTGTTTAATACAAATTCAACATTTTTATATAAATCAATTAGTTATAACTCTTTTTTGTATATTAATCAATATGAACATGAATATTCCAATTATTTCCATGCAATCCAATTTCTTACAAATCAATTAATTATATTTACCAGTAATAATAAACCAAATAATTTCTCCCATATATTCCTCCAAACCACAACTTAACCATTTCTGCTTTCACCACAATATACAATTAATAGTATCTCAATTATTACAATTCCCTAGTTAAATAGAGCTTTTTTTCTTTTGTGTTTTAAAATCTTGAACTCTCCTCTTTTGCCCTAAATTTCCCATTGTGTGCACCTACCTTTTTTGGTGAGGAAAAAGAAATCTCTCCCTGCCTCATTTTGTCACGTTGCAGGAAAGAACCTGCTTTATTTTCAGTTTCATTTTTTCAGCATAGCTAGGGAAAAAAAATCTGCTCCAGCACTCTTTGCAACAAGCAGGAGAGCCCTGTGCAAAACAGCTGAGAGCAAATCAGCTGAGAGTCGGGAGGCCAATCTAATCAACTTATGCTAATTAACCTATGCTGAAGCTGGAAGGGCTGTTTTTTCTTGCTGTTTGCTTGCAAGAAGGTAACTGCTGCGAGGCACAGGCCAAAGGGTGGGGGCCAGTGGGTGGGCAGGGCTACATTCGGTGTATAAGATGCACCTAAATTTTCACCCCCTTTTGGGGGGTAAAAAGGTGAGTCTTATACTCCAAAAAATACTGTACTCTTCATACACCAGATGGAGAAAAATGAGTTTGGGTCTCCCGTTGTTAATCCACAGATCAGATGCAGTTGAGGTGAAGTCTGGTATTTGAGTTGTGTGAAACTGAGCATGTGCACACAAGATGGAGTTTGGCCTCTTCCAAAGTTTGTTTGGATACTATAAGTGTTTGTGGGGCCTGGTGTCATATGGCAATCGGTTCTACCTAGTAAGTCTGGGCAATCATAACAATGCTTGGATTGAATAAGTGGTTTATATAGACCAACATGGCAGGTGATAAAATTAGACTAATTTCTCCCATAGAATTTAAAATTCAGCAGGAAGATCTCTCAAGGTGTTAGGCAAATTTAAATTCTACAGGTGGCTTATCTAACAACTTGTTGGAATCAGAAAGATTTTTCTTCTGTGGTTCTCTTGTCAAATATGTCTTCAGAACTGTGAACTGGTGTGGGAAGGAACCCATCACCCATGGTAAACATCTGGACTGGCCTAGTAATAAGACTGGGTACATGTGCGATGTCTCCCCCAGACCATTTCCCAGAGAGCTCTCTAGTGGTCAGCTTGGGGGCGGGGGAGGATAAACCAGTTCCTGGCACATCAGGAGCTGAGTTAATCGAAGGCTCCAAGTAGCTGTTTGGAAGGGACTTGGCTGAAGCTCCAGCTGGGAAAAGCATACAGTTGCAGGTGGTCAGTGAAGAGGAGGAGGAACTGCCTTCTGTCCCTGATCCAAGAACACATACTGTAGGGCAGAGAAAAGGCAGGAGCAGACAAGATCAGCCAGACTACTTGAGAGGAGAAAACCTTGCCCTCCTTGATGGGCTGTACCCGAAGCTGGCTATTTAGCACAGCAGACAGAGAGAGGCGTTGCTGGGAACAACGTGTTTGCTTCCTAGTTGTGTGTTTTCTGGTCCTTCTGATTCCTGCCTCACTTTGGATTGACACCATGCCTTGACTTGAATCGTGTCTCGGAAATGCTGGACTTTTCTTGACTCGTGAGCTTTCCAGTGTTGTGGATTTAAACTTGCCTGGTGGATTTATTTTGTTTGAGAAACTTTCAGGTGCTTTGTGGATTCTTTAGCCATTCCTCTGTGGACTAACATTGGGCTGCTTGTGGCTGGATTTAATTGGTCTGGATTTTTTGGTGTAGGGAATTTCTGGGGCATATTAATACTCACTAAACAACAGTTACATCTGTGTATGTGTGAGCAGGGTAGCACAACATGGTGTTATGTGATTCTCCCCATTCTCTGAAGAACTTTCCATGTTGTGATGGTTGGAAAAAAGACATTGAGCTCAAACCTCTGAATTTTAAGGTATCTCAGTGAGGCCTTCTCATTTCAAGGTCAAGTATCATCCTTACACTGATGAATTATACAACCATGAATTGATCAAGGAATGCTATCGAGGTTTTGTCCTAGTGCCTGAATTCTATTGGATGGAGGAAGATTTCCAGTTTTAATGTTAGCAAAATCAAGCAGCTGTGGATGATTGGTCCTTCCAGTACTGAAGACTCTCCTTCTTTGGTCCTGCATGACTTGCTTAGGACTGCTGTATAATGTGGGTGTCTCCTTGGATTCTCATCTCCTCCTCAAAAAGCAGAAGTTAGTTATGGTAGCTGTTTGTAAAGCTTCAGTTTGCTCAAAAGGATGAGATTGAGTTGGGGAGAGTCTGAATGCCCAAAGATCAAAGATGTATAAGAGCAAGCTTTCTTTCTACATAGGGCACAGGGACTCAGTGTGGACAACTGGAAGACATGGGGTGAAAATGGCTGCATGATTGTTACGGATAGCAGGTTTATTTCCTTATTTATTCATTTCCTTATTAAATCAATTTCTATATCTGGAATTGGAGCTGATGGAGATTGAGGGAGCAGCTTCATTGGCTTTGGAGGAAAATGGGGAGGGGCAGGCCAAATTAGGCCAGCTGGTAGGCAGGGAGGAATAGGGACAGGATGACCAAGAGAAGCTAAGCAATGAACATGAGAGACAGAGCTCAGGCGATGAGCAAGGACCGCCCCCTCCTGATCCTCAAGCACGGAGAGTGGAGAGAAGGTGGGAACAGTGCAGGCTGACCTGACTACTTGGGAGGAGAGCGCCCTTTGACCCTTTCCACAAGACACACCTGGCGACTGAGACTTTTTTTTAAAAAAAAGTAGTTTTTATTGAATATAAATATTAAAAAAGACATACGTAACATGTACACAACAAACATTTATACAACATATACACAAAAAGAGTATAATTTCTTCTTAAGCATTTTTTTCAGAGTGACATTCTACAATTCTACTTATGATATATTCCTTCACCTCTCCTTAATCTAATAACATTTTTTATTATATATATATATATATATATATATATATATATATATATATATATATATATTTAAATCGGTAATATTTCCCCCTATATTTTTTGTATATTTCTGATTTTTAACCAATTATACCAATTATTCCATATTTTATAATAGTCTGATTCTTCTCTTTCTTGTAATTCTTTAGTTAACCTATCCATTTCAGTGCATTCTAAAATTTTTCCTATTACTTCTGTTTCACTTGGTGTTTTTTCTTGCTTCCAATTTTTTGCGTAGGTTATTCTTGCAGCAGTTAATATGTGAATTGTGAGATATTTGATATCCTTAGGGTATGATTTGTTAAAGATTCCTAATAGAAATGTTTCTGGTTCTTTTTCAATCTGTATTTTTGTTATTTGTTCCAACCATTTTTTGATGTTAGACCAAAATTTCTTTGCTGCCGGGCACGTCCACCATAAATGATAGAAAGTCCCTTGTGCCTTTTTGCACTTCCAACAAATCGGGCTATTTTTAGGTTGTATTTTTGCCAATCTGATTGGAGACATATGCCACCGATAAAACATTTTCAGTTGGTTTTCCTTGTACGCCGTTGCTTTCGTTAAATTTAGGTTTACCTGCCAGAACTTTTCCCATTTTTCCAAAGGTATTGTGTGTTTGATGTTTTGAGCCCACTTAATCATCGTTTCTTTGACTGTCTCTTCTTCCAATTTATAGCGTAGAAGAAATTTGTAAATTCTACTAATTAATTTATTTTCTGAATCTAATATAATTTTATCTATTTCTTGTTTTTGATTATAAATTTCATATGTTTTTATATGTTCTCTGTATTTGGATTGTATTTGAGTATAGGTCCACCAGTCTATTTCTCTGTGTAAATCTGTCTCTAATTGTTGTTTTGTCTTTAATTTGCCTTGATAGTCAATTATATCTTTATATCTAATTATTTTTGTCTTATCTGTTAAATTTGGGTGCCTAATTGATTCTGCCGGTGCTAGCCAATTTGGTATCTTCATATAGTGTTGTTTTTTAATTTTAAGCCAAATTTGTAATAATGAGTTTCTTATTGTGTGTCTTTTAAAATATGAATGTGTTTTGTATTTCTCATCCCACATAAAGGAGTGCCAGCCAGTTTGGAGTTCGTGTCCCTCAATTGTTAAAATTCTAGAGTCCTTTAATTCTATCCAATCTTTGACCCACGATAGTACTGCTGCTTGGTAATATACCTCCCAGTCAGGGAGTGCAGCTCCTCCTCTATCTTTTGTATCCTGAAGCAGCTTAAATTTTATTCGTGGCCTTTTCCCTTGCCATATAAATTTAGATTTTTTTTTGTTTTTTTTTAATGAAATTTTATTGAGTAAAGAATATATTACATTTCAAACTCTACGGTTCGGCAACGTGTAGTCATCTTGTATATTTACATGTATGGAATCTAATCAATTATCTAGGTATTATACAGTTTATACGTAAACCTTGTAAAATTGAACATATAATACAACAATAATATATAGATTAATTAAAAATTATACATTGTCCTGATGAGAGTTAACTTTTGCATTTATTTTTCAACCACCTATACCACAGATCCCAGATCGTATAGAATTCTGAGTCTTCCTTTCCATTAAAAACATACATTAATCTGCACATTTCTGCACAGTCCAATACTTTATTGACTATCTGTTCCTCAGTCGGGCATCCTTTCTCTTTCCAGCAACTGGCATAGGAGAGTCTGGCAGCTGTGACAATATGAATGATCAAATATTTCTTTTCCTTAACAAATTTCCGTTTTAGCACTCCCAGGAGATAGATTTCAGGTAGAAAATTAATATCCTCATTTAATATTTCTTGGACCCATTTTTGTATTTTTTTCCAGAATTTCCTCGCTTCCGGACACGTCCACCACATATGGTAGAAGGTACCTTGATGGTAGCCGCATTTCCAGCATTTGGGGCTTGCATTCGGATAGATCTTTGCAATTCTAGATGGTGCTAAATGCCATCTGTACAGCATTTTGTACTGATTCTCCTTATAGCTTATTGCTCTTTTCAATTTAAGATTGCTGTTCCATATTTCTTCCCAATCTTCTAAATTTATCTTTGAATCAATATTTTTTCCCCAAGCAATCATTTGGTCTTTGAGTATTTCTCCTTCTCTATCATATTCAAGCAGGTAGGAGTATAATTTAGCTAATAGTTTGTTCTCATTGCCCAGCCATATCTTATCAAAGCTATTTGTTCCCGCTTCTATTCCCACTTCCTGTTTATCTTTCCTGTATCGGGATTTTATCTGTAAATAGGGCCACCAATCTATATGGATCCCTTGCTCTTTTAATGTCTCATTAGATTTGAGGTTGCCGCTGTTATCTAAAATGTCTTGGTACGTAAACATTTTCTCTCTGCTTATTGTGTTTGGGTGGATCATTGCCTCCATTGTAGAGATCCATTTTGGGATTTTGAAGTAATGTTTACGCCTAATTTCTTTCCATGTCTTCATTAATGTATCTCTAATTTTGTGTCGGTGGAAACATATCCCTGCCCCCTTTCCTTTATCCCAAAGGTAGGAATGCCAGCCTCTTAGCAGATCATGCCCTTCCAATTGTAGAATTCTTTTGTTTCTTAATGTGGCCCACTCTCGTAGCCATACTAAATTGGCAGCTCTGTGGTATATCTCCCAAACTGGGAGCCCAAATCCACCTTTACTTCTTTTTTCTTGCAAAGAACGTAACACAATTCTCGGTCTTTTCCCTCCCCAAATGAATTTCCTTACTATCATGTTTAGATCCAAAAAGAATTTTTTGTCAATGCTAATTGGAGTGGTTTGGAACAAATATATTAATTTGGGGAGAATGCTCATCTTAATAGTGGCTATCCTACCTAGAAACAATATTTGTAGCTTCCCCCAACGATCCAAATCTTGCTTGATTTTTGTCAATAATGGCGTATAATTGTCCTCCTTCAAGGTTGGGCATCTAGCGGTAATCCATATCCCTAAATACTTTATCCTTTTAACTATTTGGATGCCCAATTTTTCTATTAATATTTCCTTTTCTCTTTTCGGGATATTTTTTGTTAACATTTTAGTTTTTGTCATATTTAATTTAAATCCAGATAGCTTCCCGTACTCGTCTATCTCTTTCAATACCTTTGGCCCAGTCGTTAACGGGTCCTCCATAATCAATGCTACATTGTCAGCGAAAGCTTGAATTTTGAAGGTTTCATTCCTAATTACCAGTCCGCGTATTTCGTTGTTTTGCCTAATATTCCTTAACAGTATCTCCAGAGCTAATATAAATAAGAGTGGAGAGAGTGGACAACCTTTCCTAACCCCTTTACCGATCTGAAAGGTTTTGGTCATATCTCCATTCAGTACAATATTTGCACTCTGCTTGTCATAAATTGTTTTTATCGCATTCTCGAAGTATTCCCCAAAATTCATTCTTTTAATCTGCTGGATCATAAATCCCCAATTTAGGTTATCTGGAAGACAGATCAGAACTAATATGAGAGTGGTTATGGATGTGTTGGAGTATTATGAAATACACTCCGAGAAACAGTTGGCCTTGGTCTTTCTCGACGCCCAGAAATTTAGATGTTATTTTATTCAGCTTTTCAAAAAACGGTTTATCTATTTTAATTGGGGTGACCTGAAACAAATATAAAAATTTAGGTAATATAGTCATTTTGATGGCCGAAATTCTTCCTAGGAATGAAATGTGTAAATTTCCCCATTTTTGTAAGTCTTTCTTTGTTTGTTCTAGTAATTTATCATAATTGTTTTCTTTAATTGTTGATAATTAAATTCTTGTAGATAACCAGATTCCTAGATATTTTATTTTTTTTGTTGTTTGGATTTGTATATTATCTGTCAATTTTTTTGTTTGGATTTCTGTAAGGTTTTTTACAATTAGCTTCGATTTACTTTTATTGATTTTTAGTCCGGCCAATTCTCCAAAATTCTTCTATTTTTTGGAACAAATTAGGTATAGATTCCATAGGATTTTCTGTCAAAAACACTAGGTCATCAGCAAAGGCCTGAGCTTTGTATTCTTCTCTATTGATCCTTAAACCTTCAATTCCTTGGTCTTCTCTAATTTTTTTCAATAGGATTTCCAATGATAGAATATATAGTAAGGGGGAAAGTGGACAGCCTTGTCTGACTCCTTTTGTTATATTAAATTTGTCTGTTGTATCATCATTCATAATTATCCTTGCCGATTGCTTGGTATAGATTTCTGCTATAATTTTCCCAAATTTTTCCCCAATTTGCATATTTTGTAGTTGTTCAATCATAAATTTCCAATGTTGATTATCGAAGGCCTTTTGGGTGTCAAGAAAAACCAACACTGCCTGCTTCTCCGGGTGTGATTCATAATATTCTAGAGCATTAAGTACTATTCTCATGTTATTCTTTATTTGGCGTCCCGGCAGAAATCCATTTTGGTCTGGATGTATATATGTATTTAATACTGATTTAATCCTTTCGGCCAAGATTGCTGCAAATATTTTGTAATCGGCATTCAATAATGAAATAGGTCTATAGTTTTGTATTAACTGGAGATCTGTATCTTCTTTTGGAATGATTGTTATTATGGCTTCTGTCCATGAATTTGGTATTTTGGCTTTCTCCATAGCTTCATTATATAATCGCAACATATTCTCTCCCAATACTTCTTGCATTGTTTTGTATATTTCTACTGGTAGCCCATTGGGTCCCGGTGTTTTATTATTTTTTTGCTTTTTCAGTACTTCATCTAATTCTAATTTGGTTATTGGCCTATTAAGAGTTATTCTTTGTTCTTCTGTGATTTTTGGCATTCCTGATTTCCCTATGTACTGTTTTATCTTGTCTTCCTCTATTTTCCCCTGATTATATAAATTTGCATAAAATTTCTTAATAATTTCTTTTTTGGCCTCTTTACTATGTTGAATTTCTCCTTTATCGTCTTTCAATTGGTATATCGTTCTTTTTTTCTGTTCTTTTTTCAGTTTATAGGCTAGCCATCTGCCCGTTTTATTTGCGTGTTCGAAATAATTTTGTTTCGCCATTTTTATTTTTGGGGCTAGTTCTATTTGGTTTATCAAATTCAATTTATGCTTAATCATTTCCCATTCTTCTCTTATTGTTTTGTTCTGGGGCTTTTCCTGGAGTTTTTGTTCTATTTGTTTTAGGTCTTTCTCTAAATTATCTAGCTTTTTCTTCTCTTTATTCTTTTTCCTCGTATATGCTATTACTAGGCCCCTTATATATGCCTTTAAAGTATCCCATGTGTTTTGTAAAGAGGTTTCCTCTATTTTATTTAGGCGGGAGCAGTGCAGGCTGACCTGACTACTTGGGAGGAGAGCGCCCTTTGACCCTTTCCACAAGACACACCTGGCGACTGAGACTTAAGGAGATGCTGTGGGTCATCACATGTTTATTTTGAAACAAGGTCTTCTAAAGGAGAGGTGCACTTTAGGACCAATGAAATAATTTCTGTCACAACAGTGTAGAATTCCATTGACTTTGTCTAGATGGTAGTTAAAAAGTGTCGAATTCAGAAATCAGGTTTCTTAGGTGCTCCTGGCTACTTTCCTTCGTGACCAGAGGGAAGCTCGCCTGACCAATAACCAGCCAAGACACAGTGAAGGCCTTTGTTTCATTCATGGCAACAAATGGGGAGAGAAGCTTGATTTTCTCCAAAGTTCCAACCCAACATATTCCTTTCTTCATACAACCCTCATCCCTCCTCATCCCTCCTCACTCCCCATTGGCTGAGATACTATGAGGTTATGCTCCTCCCTCCCGACTCCTACATATTTCTGCTACATACTAAATCATACACCACATGTACATTAAAATTAGGAGATAATTTATGCAAAGTGTGTCAGATAATATTTATTCAGCTAATTAGACATGCTCAGTTGCCTGTTTTGAGTTCTGGGCTTTTCAAATGGATTCTTGGAACAATATATTTTTCCCGTTTTTCTGTTTCAGCTTTGCCTTCCCTGTTTTCCAGTTCAGTTCTCTTCCCATTCTCTTTCCTGTTGTCCCATTCAGTTAGTTTTCACTGGTTAGCCATTTCCTCTTGCAGCTGTTTTTACAGCTTGTATTCCTCATTTTCCTAATATGAAGACCTGGCTAATTTTTGTGTCTATCCTACACCCTGCCTTTCTACCACCATTTCCTCACTCCCATCCATTGTAATTTCTTTGACAGGCTTGACAGATTCAATTTAAATTTTTTTTTTCAATATTAGATTTTGAAAACCATTTGCAAGATTTGACCAAGTGGGGCCATGTGGAAGGAAGTGGCTGCCCTAGTTTGTCACTTCGTTATCCAGAGAGATCCAATGTTTAGCTTTTGATGCAGAAACATCTGATGGATTTCAGACCAGGAGCCCATCAGGACCACCTTGAGTCCTCCTGCGGGAGCTTCGGAGGGTTGACAGAAACTACTTTCATACAAGATGAATGATACAATCAATGGCAAACTGAACAAAGAGGCCACACAGGATACGAAGTCACAGAAACAGAATTCAAATGAAAAGGAATTGAGTTGTGTGCCTTTCATTCTGAGAAAAACTGAAGTGATTCTGCAAAAATGCTCACCAGGACATCAGCTGAACTGTTGAAGCATGAAATGAAATTTCATTTCAGGCATGTAATTTTAAAATCAGCTCAATTTAGGATTAATATATGGAGATCTAACAGGAAAAAAATATATGAGAAACAGGCCCTACTCAGGGGTCAAAGGCATTGGCATTAGAAGGCAGACAATATTGGAGTTAAAGGTCATCAAACCCAGACTGGCACCTCAATCTATAGTTATGGTAGCCTTTCCCAGTAATCTCTGGAGACAAGATGCCAAGTTGAAGGACATCAGAAGTCAATTTCTTTCATCCACATCATTTTCTGGGCATGTCTGGACAGGAACGACCACATCTACTACAGAATAATGTCCCTAGGTGTGTATCTGTGATTTTGATGCTTTTCTCCAGACATCCCTCCTCACATGGAGCCCTGGTAGAACTTCAGGGTTCCCAGAGGAGAAGTTGCTTCACAGTGTAATTATCGCCATCCTATTCTCTGTGACTTCTTCTGTCACTTCTCCAGTGACTGCCTTGATGTAAATATCAGACTGAAGCAGCATGGAAGGGATCTTGCATCAGAAAAGGATAAATGCTTCAGGTCAGGCTCTTTGGTGCCACACATTTTGAGACAGGTAGGAGCTCTGCTCTTGAATGTACTTTCTCTCCTTTCCAGATGAAGCTCGGCTTGTCTCTGTCTGAATATGGAGAACCGCTGGCATTTCCATCTTGTGGGAAGCCTGGAATTCTTCTGTATCTTCTTGGTGTCCTTGTTTAGAAAGGGATTGATTCAGCCCAAGGAATGATGGACCTCCTGATTCTGCTCCTGATGCTTCTGATGCTGCCGTTGTTCCAGCCAGTCTCTGGAAAGCTTAGGAGGAAGTGCCCGATGAATTTGGAGCACCGGGATGGAAAAACTCCACCAAGCTATTACAGGCCAGGAGACCATCTCATTAGCATGGTCACCACAGCAACATTAAGCTCAAATATAACGTTGCCTTTCAACATGGCTCCTTCTACTCAGTCTGATTCGTAAGTCATTCAGGATGATGGAGTTGCACTCCTTCCATTTTCAGATGTAATATTCTCCTTTTTTCCTCCTTATTTCACTTACTCCTATATGGAAGGACCCACCTAATTTCCTGGAAGAGACTCAAATCCAAAGATGGAGAAACAGCTAAAAGAACTCCAGATTATTTCTTCCTCCCCATCCAGCCCTGAGTTCATCTGATTGAAAACTGACTTTTGTTTAAAGTAACTATTGAAAAGGTTGCAATTTCCTATGTCAAGCCCATCCCTGGAAGCTTTCAAGAAGAGACTGAACTGCCATCTGTTAGGAATGGTGTAGGATCTGCTTGGGGGGGGGGTAGGGGGTTGGACTAGATGATTTACAAGGTCCCTTCCAACTCTCTTAATCTGTATCTATCTATAAATGCTCATTGAATGGTATAATTTTTGCCTCTAGTTTTGGATCAGTATTGGCTTAAAATTCAATAGGATTGTGTGACAAAGAGAAAATACATTAAACAATATCCTGTTATTACTTTCGATGGTGGTGTTGATAATATGAATATTTTTCCACAGGTGGGCAGCTTCAGGTAGGTTATTTCCTGATAAGTTTAGAATTGTCCGATTCATTTTTGCCATTCATGTGGCTAACAAGAACCCACAGCTCCTGCACAATCTCACACTTGGCTACAACATCCATGACAACTCGCTGAGCTCACTTGCCACTTCAGATGCTTTGCTGGACATGCTCTCTACTGGAGAAGCCAATGTCCCCAACTACAGCTGTGGGAAGAAGGACGGTCTTTTGACTTTTCTCGATGCAGCAAGAAGGGACATCTCCATCCAGATGTCAACTTTAGTAGGCACCTACAAAGTCTCACAGGTGTGTGTGTGTGTGTGTGTGTGTGTGTGTGTGTGTTTGTGTATCTGGTAAAGTGAGAGTAGAGTTGGTAGGTGATCAATATCCCCACTTGCATCTTCTCCATGGAATTCAGGAGCTGTTTTTCACCATAGCCATTTGAGGTCTCATGGCTGGTGATTGGGATCCATATTGAGAAGGAGGCAACCATCAAAGTAGCCATATCTTCTCATGACACCATCTTCATGGCTTGGGTGGATTCTGCTGGACACTTGTAGCCAATAGGACCAAAGCTCACGAAGGGTGCATACTTGTACCTTTATTATTCAGTCTAGAAATGAATGACTTACCAGGACTCATAAAGGACCCTCCGGTTCACATGCCTAAGACACTAGATACATCTATTATCATCTTGTTATAAACTGAGAATGGTATTATTATTATTATTATTATACCTATAATAAAGGAGAATATTTGTAGCTCGGGGTTGACATGAGGGGTCCTTGTTGCTCTCTGAACTTGCTTGTTTTCTTGCAGATGTTTCTTTACCCAAACTAGGAAACATCATCAGTGCTAGTGATGATGATGATGATGATGGTTAGCACTGATGATGTTAGCCAGTTTGGGTCATGAAACGTCTGGAAGAAAACAAGCAAGCTCAGAAAGCACCAAGGACTCCCTCAAGTTGGGTTCCATATGCTGTAAAGAAGACTTGGTTCCAACTCCCATAAGAAGTATCTGATTCTTAATAAATCAAAGTGAAAAGTTATGAATTTTAAAAATGACATCATACCCATAGAGGGCTATTCAGTGGTGAGCCATAGAGCAAGTAACACCTTTCCTTATCTAGAGGTAGCTTTCTTGGAGACTGGATCTTTGCTCACTCTACATCAAAAGAGCCCAGAGCATGGACATAAGTGAATCTACTACTTAAATTTTAAAGAATTCATAGCTATCCAACTTCCTTAGCCTCATTTATTAAAGTATATAATGCCAAGATTAGAACACAATAGAATAACAGAGTTGGAGGGACCTTGAAGGTCTTCTAGTCCAACCCCCTGCTTAGGCACGAAACCCTATAGCATTTCAGGCAAACGGTTATCCAACATCTTCTTAGAAACTTCCAGTGTTGGAGCATTCACAACTTCTGGAGGGAAGTGGTTCCACTGATTAATCGTTCTAACTGTCAGGAAATTTCTCCTTAGTTCTAGGTTGCTTCTCTCCCTTAGATTACCCCTAAACTCTTATATGGAGCTGTGATTTGAAGCTTTAAGACATATATCATCACTAAAATAATCACATCGTCTAAGAAGGATTTTGTGGGTGGATAAAAGTTCTTCCACCCTCAGGGCTTAATTGGGAATTTATACAACTTTTCCCCTGTCTAAAATTGGGGCATACAATTGTTGATATAAAATTAAGCTGTAGAAACTGAGATTTCCAAAATTCTGTTTTTTTTAACAGACAAAAGTTCCATTAAAAGGCAAGTATTTAAATGCAAAAGTGCCTTCAGGAGATATTTATTTTAGTGAGAATGTGCTGGAAATATAGAAGATTTAACCAAGTCCCAATGAACTTGTCTTTCTGGAGCTCCAGAGAGAGACTAACACGTTCATCCTTTCAATCTCAATTATATAAGAAAGAAAACTTTCAAAAGCTTGGACTGCACATTATAAAAACAACCTATTGTGACCCTTATATTAAAACAACTCATTTCCTATGCTATGAGAATTCAAAAATTATATATTTAATACGGTACTTTATTGGAACAAAACAGTTCACCTAAAATCTGTATATCTGCGTCTGATTGTGGGAAATTATAATGGTGATACAGAAGTATGATTTTCATTCTTTATTTGTGTTTTTGTTTCCTTAATTTTTTTATTCTATATTGTGTTCTTAATGTTCTGTGTTTTATATTCTGTATTTTTGTAGGCCTCATGACTAATCAACAATAAACTATTCTAACAAATTCAAGAGAATGAAGTTGGATTTATTAAAAGCTAATGTTTTGGACTTGATCTGAACGCAAATATAAGCATTCTTCGTTGTCTTTTCAGATCAGTTATCTAACTGCTTCAGAGGCCCTGAGTGATAAAAGTCAATTCCCTTTTTACCACCGGATGCTCCCCAAAGGAGGGTTCCAGGACTCAGCAATTGTCCATCTGCTTCTCCATTTCAGATGGACCTTGATTGGCCTCTTTGCTTCAGACACAGAGAACGGAGAGAATTTCATGAGGATTTTGACTCCTATGCTTGTCAGGAATGGAATTTGTGTGGTTATATCACAACGATTCTCAATGACTAGACAACCGACTCTCCTCAGAGAGGCCCTCTCTAAGTGGAGACAAGTCAATGTCTTTGTTCACTTCTTAGAATACGTTTCCATTTCAGACAGAATCCTTCCTTTCCATGAAACACTTGAAGGTTTGCCAGGACCCATTGAAGGGAAAGTCTGGATCACCACAAATTTGGGAACATATTCATTGAAAAAACACAGATGTCTCAAATATGTCCATAGTATTTGGTCTTTTTGTTTTCAGGAGAAACAATGGCCAAAAGAGGATGTGTTTGAACCCTACTTCTTTGTAGATGTCCAGTTTGAAGATCAGTATTTTCGCTGTTCTTTTTCAAACCGTGTCTCTTCTTTCAATGGTCGGAGAAGATGCACCCAGAAAGCGTCAATGGAGACCCAACAGGGAAGGAACACTTTACGGATCAAAAATCACAAACATATTTACAGTATCATTAAGACTCTGGCGCATGCCTTAAATGCTGCATATTCCTCCAGATACAGGAGGAGAAGGAAGGAGGGCGAAGAGAGTTTGGGAGCTCCAAGGCTGCAACCGTGGCAGGTATGGGGTCGGGGTGGGTTTCACTTACCTTTGCTACCAGTTTGCTTGCTCGCACGCGCTCACTTTGCTCGTGCATGCGCCAGTTCTGCACACGTTTCTGGACTTCTGGAACTTCCAGGAGACCTCTTTTTTGCCCTCCCCAGGCTCCAGAGGCTTCGGAAGGCCAAAAATGCCCCCCCAGGCTCTGGAGGCCAGAAATGGGCCCATTTCTGACTTCCAGAACGTTTTTTTGCCCACCCAGAGCCTCCGCGCAGGCCCTGCTCTTACCTGGCATCCAAAACAGGCTCTGTGGAGACTCCTGGGAGGGGAGGGGTGGGCAGGGCCAGCCACTCCTTGCAACTACCGGTTCGGCGAACCAGATATAAAATTAGCATCTGGTTTGCCCGAACTGGCTGAATCCCACCCCATGATCAGTTTCCATCCATTCTTCCTTGTCTGGCCTTCAGGTGCCTTGGAAAATAGCTTGATCCCCTTCTCTCTGTGGTAGCCCCTCAAATATTGGAAGATGTTATCATGTCTCCCCTGGTCCTTCTCCTCACTAGACCAGTCATGCCCAGTTCCTGCAGCCATTCTTCATATGTTTTAGTCTCCAGTGCCCTAATCTCAGTTCTGTTTAAGAAGAAGTCCAATGGAGAAGAACGAGAACTATCTCAACCTAATTATGCTACAAAAGTCCAACACTTTTGGCCAATCTAATTGACTAGGGCTTAATATTCCAAATAAGCTACACCATGGTAGATAAATACTAAGACGACGGTGAGAGGGCCAGCAGCGGCGGTGTCAGCAGCGGCGATGGCGGCCGTGACGAAGGTCATGGGGATGGCGGTTAGAGCCAGGGCGGCTACCTAAAGACCGTGTAGACTGAATGAGATGGCATGGGATACTTGGCAGTCTTCAAACAGGATTTTCCTGGACGGCTGAAGGGTGCTTGGCCCTTAGGGGGAAGGGCTGCCCCTGTGTGGACCCAGAGACCTCCATGGTGAGCTGGAGGGGGCAGAGTTGGGGAGCATTGTCATCAATTGGAAGTTCTGAGGGGCTGAGGGGCTGAGGGGGGCCGGAAAATGACTATGGACACTTTGCTGCTTGTACTCCCCCCCTCCTTCCTCTCTTTTGATCAAGTTTAGGCCTATTAGGCCTTATTATGGTCATAGCTACCCCGCCTATCCTGGCCTGCTGAGTTACTCCTACTTCCCCCAATTCCATCATGTCCTCTCTGAATTTCCGCCACTGCAAGTTTCTTCCTGAACTAATTCCTGCCCATGAGCTGGAGGATTAGGCTTTTTGGACTCTCCTAACCCGTATGGGGGAATGGGAGCTGAGGACACAAGTCTGGAGGGAGTAGGTGTATGGCTGCCCTTCACTACCAGTTTCCATCAATTTTAAGATTATTTCAACTGGTCGGCCTTCGTGAGAGGACGGTTGGGCCAAGAAATTCCCGGGTGTCAAGTGGCATGTATCTCCCCTCCACTGCTGTGAGAGGGCAACAGAGTCCGGTTGCTTGTGCCATGGATTGGAACTTTTCCCCTGTGGATTTATAACATCATGGTGGTCCCCTGACCATGGACTATTTTTACCCTAATGATCAGATGTACTCGGTGTCTGAGCTCCTTGCCCTGCGAGACTCTCCCCTCTCGCAGGTTTGGCCCTCCACTCTATCGAGGGCCTATCTTGATGACGGATTTTGGAATCCTGAGAGATGGCATGTTGCAAGGAGGGGGCTGTGGAGTTTTTTGGGGAAGTTTTTTAACAAGATTTTAAAGGGTTCTGGGAGGGGGGTGGGTTGTGTGGGTATGGGGGAGAACCCCCGGGGGAGGGGGCCTGGTCCAGCTGAGGAGCGCGGCATGGGAGGTGTGGGAATCGGGGTCAAGGAGGGGGTTAGAGCTCGTGTTGTTGATGGACATTATATCAGTACTGTGGGTGGGAGGGGCAGATATGGCGGGAGCAGGGGGCCATATCATGTTATGGGAGTGCGCGCTCGCTGTCTTCGAGCGGTGGCACGCTCCTCTCATTCCCCAGGTTGCACAGGCCCTCAGGCCCTGGGCCTTTGGCTGATGCTATGCAACACCAGGTCCATGGTAAATAAAGCCCCCTTCATTTGTGATCTAGTTCAGGAGGGGGGAGCGGACCTGGCGGGTATCCTGGTTGGGCCAGGAGGGGGGGATCCCCCTCGTTGAAATGTGCCCACCCGATTTTCATGCATTTCATTAGCCGAGGTCACAGGGGAGGGGCGGGGGGTGGTGGAAATTGTTATTAAAGAGGGTCTTGGTCCAAGGGAGGCCACTGTTCCTCAGATGGCCAGATGTCAGTCCCTCCTTGTGAAGTGGGGTCATGGGGCACAGATGGGCTTGCTGGTTACGTATCTGGCTCCCTGCCACATGGCGGCGGCCCTGCCTGAGCTGCTCAATGTTATAGCCGCGGTGGTGGTTGATACCCCTAGGCTTATGGTCATGGGGGATTTTAACCTGCCATCCATTGATGAGGCGTCTGAGATGGCTCAGGAGTTCATGGCTTCCATGACTGCCATGGACCTGACCCAGTTAGTTCATGACCGTACTCACACGGGGGGAAACACGCTGGACCTGGTTTTTGTCTCTGGTCAGTGGCTGAGTGATCTTGAGATAGGGGATATAATGACTGAGCCCTTGTCATGGTCAGATCACTCCCTCCTTCGCTTAGACCTTCGAACTGCCACACCTCGCCGCAGGGAGGCGGAACTGATTAGGTGGTTCTGCCCCAGGTGACTGATGGATCCTGATAGGTTCCAGATAGAGCTTGGGCCATTTCCTGAGGCTCTGGCTCATGGCTCGACTGAAGACCTAGTGGCCGCCTGGGATAGGGCGGCCACTGGAGCTTTGGACCGGGTCGTGCCTTTGCGGCCTCTGATCTGGCGCCAGTCTCACCTGGCTCCTTGGTTTACCGAGGAGCTGAGGGAGATGAAGCGCTGGAAAAGATGCCTGGAGAGCAGTTGGAGGGCCAGCCATTCTGAATCCGACCAAACACTGGTAAGATCTTATATTAAGACCTACCTGGTGGCGATAAAAGTGGCAAAATGTAATTATTTTTCCACTCTTATTGCATCATCAGATAATCGCCCGGCTGCCCTGTTTAGGGTGACCCGCTCTCCGCTCCACCAGGACGCGCGGGAGGACCCCTTGGAGGGTAGAGCAGAGGACTTTGTACAGTATATGAATGACAAAATCGCTCAGATTCGGGAAAATCTGGACTCTGACTGGGTAGATTCAGGTGGGATGATGGAGGCAGGTCTTGAGAATATTACCTGGGAAGAGTTTAATTCTGTGATTCCCGAAGACGTGGACAGGATACTGGGTAGACTGAGCATGGCCACATGTTTATTGGACCCGTGTCCCTCCTGGTTGGTGCTGGCCTCCCGAGAGGTTACGCGAGGCTGGCTCCAGAGGATTATTAATGCTTCCTTGAGTGAGGGTGTCTTCCCTGCCACCTTGAAGGAGGCGGTGGTGAGGCTTCTCCTCAAGAAGCGTTTCCGGGACCCGGCAGTCTTGGCGAATTATCGTCCAGTCTCCAACCTTCCCTTTGTTGCGAAGGTTGTTGAGAGTGTGGTAGCGCGACAGCTTCCTCAGTACCTGGATGAATTGGTTTATCTAGATCCGTTCCAGTCAGGCTTCAGGCCTGGGTACAGCATGGAGATGGCATTGGTCGCATTGGTCGATGATCTCTGGAGGGCTCGGGACAGGGGTTGCTCCTCTGTCCTGGTCCTATTAGACTTCTCAGCAGCTTTTGATACCATCGCTCATGGTATCATGCTGCACCAGTTGGAAGAGTTAGGGGTGGGGGGCACCATGTTGCGGTGGTTCTCCTCCTTTCTCTCCGACTGGTCGCAGTCTGTGTTGACAGGGGGGCAGAGGTCGACTCCAAGGCCCCTTGTATGTGGGGTGCCAAAGGGGACAGTCCTCTCGCCCCTTCTGTTCAACATTTATGTGAAGCTGCTGGGTGAGATCATCCATGGTTTCGAGGTGAAGTACCATCAGTACGCTGATGACACTCAGCTGTACATCTCCACCCCGGACCACCCCAATGATGCCCTTGAAGTGATGTCCTGGTGCCTGGAGGCTGTACGGATCTGGATGGGGAGAAACAGACTCAAACTCAACCCATCCAAGACCGAGTGGCTGTGGTTTCCGACATCCCGATATAGTCACTTGGTGCCATCACTGACTATTGGGGGTGAGTCACTGGCCCCCATGGAGAGGGCTCACAACTTGGGTGTCCTCCTGGACTCCTGGCTGTCTTTAGAAGAGGATTTGATGGCTGTGGCCGGGAGGACTTTTTATCAGGTTCGCCTGATTCACCAGTTACATCCCTTTCTGGATCGGGATTCATTATGCACGATCACTCATGGCCTCGTCACTTCTTGCATGTACTACTGTAATGCTCTCTACATGGGGCTCCCCTTGAGGAGCACCTGGAGGCTCCAACTGGTCCAGAATGCAGCTGCGCAGGTGGTTACGGGACCGACGTGTCGCTCCCATGTGACTCCCCTCCTGCGCGAGCTGCTCTGGCTCCCGGTGGTCTTCCGGGTGCACTTCAAGGTTCTGGTTACCATCTTTAGAGCGCTCCATGGCTTAGGACCAGGGTACCTATGAGAACGCCTTCTGCCACCAATAGCCTCTTACTGACCAGTACGCTCCCATAGAGAGGGTCTTCTCAGAGTGCCGTCAGTCAAACAATGACGACTGGCAGCTCCCAGGGGGAGACCCTTCTCTGTGGGGGTACCTGCCATCTGGAAGAGCTCCCCCTGGAAATACGAAGGATCCCAGATCTGAGCATTTTCCGCCGTGCCCTCAAAACATTCCTATTCCAGCAGGCTGGTCTGGCCTAAACTCCCTTTTTAATTGCTTTTAAATTGGTTTTATAACTGGTGTGTTTTAAATCTGGCCAAAGTATTTAATGTACTGTAAATGGTTTTTAACGTTTGTATTATGTATATTTTACTTTTTTGGCTGTTCACTGCCCTGAGTCCTTTGGGAGTAGGGCAGTATATAAATTTAATTATAAATAATAAATAAATAAATAAATAAATATTTATTAATATTTGGTATTAAACACTGCTAATTTGAAAAGGACGCATGCAGTTTTAAATAAATCCGGGTAGGTATATGGTTGATGATTAGCATCGTAGAATTTTACCTTTGTAAATGTAATGGAGACCTTGAGGCCATCTAGCCTCACCATTCCTTTCTGCATGAATCCCAGCCGAAGCTTCTTTGGCCTATATCTGCTCAGTCTTTGCATTAAGACAAGAGGAGACTGAATTTCTCAGGTTCATTGGCTCAGTGCTAAAACTGCTCCTCCTTTTATGACATTTTTCTTCTTATTCAGCCAGAATCTCCTCAGTCTTATGACTGAGTTCAATTTTCCATATCTATAAACTATGGAATATAGTGCTTAATCTTCTGTGTAACATTTTTTTAGTAATTGGAAGAGTGTGCTATCCTTTCCAACAAAGAGATTGTGTTATTTGAAAATGGTGCTACTAGAAGCATCTTCTGATTTTCAGCTGCCATAAACCAACATAGTTCTTTCCCTTGTTGTCTTTCTTCATGGCTAGAGCAGCTCCTTTCATCTCAAGACAGTTTTTATCCATCTAATTATCACAATTCAGAACTTATGTAAGTAGCTTCCTAATCATAACCCCAGGAAGTAATTTGTTAGTACTTTGCTAAAATCAAGTTTTATTACTGCCATCCCTACATTTCATTAAAGAAGCAGAATGACATGTCAGAATGATCTTGAGGAATGATGGGGAAGATTTCCTGGGAACAACCAGATAAGAGGGGGCAGGCAACAGCTGAATAACAGGCAAAAAAAAAAAAAAGGAATTCAAAAATTATCATCCCTAACTTTTCAGGCAATCAAAACTGATGGTGGGAGATTTGTACTTTCAGACTTGCAAGATTCTGTTGATGTGGCTTTACAATAAGGTAGAATTAGCTTATTAGGATGTGTTTTTTCTGTCAACTATGAAAATTGGCAACTTTCTTCTTGACAAATCCCTGCTTTCTTGTAATCACCCTGTTGTTTTCAGGGAGCGTATACATAATCTCTTTATTTGTTAATTTATTTGTGAGCTGTTCAAGAATGTTCCATATAATTGACAAACTTTGTCAATTATTTATTTTCTCAATCTATATTTTCTCAAAATGTGGTTGACCAATGTTGCTGAACCTTTTTTAACTTTTGAAGATAGTGGTAACACTTTTCCCCCGACCAAGCCTATTTGCAACTTAGACAACTGTTGAAGAAAGATTCAAATGTTAAAACACCACATGGGATAAAAAGAAAAAAAAGAAGGGCTCTATTTTTAAAACATGGGAATGAATTCATTCCAGTTCCACCCCTTCCTTGAGAAGAATGAATTTTGGAATTTTTCCCACTTTAAACTCTACTTGGACCAAAATGGAGATGTAACCGCAGATCTGGACTTCGGGTGCTTGTTGATTCTCTCCGAGGAGGATCCCATCCAACTGCAACTTGGGAGCATTGAAAGACAGAGAGTAATTATCAACCAAGATGCTCTGTCAAGGCTAAAGTCGCTCAACAAGGTAGGGAAAATATTGGAGACTTTTCTCCGGCTTCCAAAGTCCTAGAACCCATTTCAAGTGGGCTAAGCCTGGTCACCAAGATGGAGAATTTAATGTGGGGAGTGGTACTCTTCTAATTTTGTTAGGTGGCTTAGAAAGCTTCAGTGCTATTGACCAAGGTGTCCTTCAGATGCTCTAGTATGGAACACTGTTTTCAGCTGATCCAGCCATCTCCAACATGGGACGCTGGGTGACTAAACTTTATGACATAGATCATGGCCCTTTTGTCTCCCCTCTGCAATTTAGTATCCTGCTGAACAGAACTTTCCTTCTTCATCACTGTTTTGTTCTACTTATTTTTTAAAAATCTAATAAAATAAAAATTAATAAACCATTTAGAATAAATTTTATTATAAATTTAAGGGATAGACCATCATCCTTGAAAATCATGACTATAGGAAGAACGGAGGAATGCATATTAATAGGGCCATAGAATGAAATAGAATTATGGAATGGAATGGAATTTAGAATAGAATAAAGAATGGGATGGGATGGAATAGAATAGAAAAGAAAATGGAATGGAATATAGAATAGAATAGAATAGAATAGAATGGAATGGAATGGAATGGAATGGAATGGAATGGAATGGAATATAGAATAGAATAGAAGAAATAGGAATGGAATAGAATTATGGAATGGAATGGAATTTAGAATAGAATAAAGAATGGGATGGGATGGAATAGAATAGAAAAGAAAATGGAATGGAATATAGAATAGAATAGAATAGAATAGAATAGAATAGAATAGAATAGAATAGAATGGAATGGAATGGAATGGAATGGAATGGAATTTAGAATAGAATAAAAAATGGGATGGGATGGAATAGAATAGAAAAGAAAATGGAATGGAATATAGAATAGAATAGAATAGAATAGAATAGAATAGAATGGAATGGAATGGAATGGAATAAAAAATGGAATGGAATGAAATGGAATATAGAATAGAATAGAAGAAATAGGAATGGAATAGAATTATGGAATGGAATGGAATTTAGAATAGAATAAAGAATGGGATGGGATGGAATAGAATAGAAAAGAAAATGGAATGGAATATAGAATAGAATAGAATAGAATAGAATAGAATAGAATAGAATAGAATGGAATGGAATGGAATGGAATGGAATGGAATGGAATGGAATATAGAATAGAATAGAAGAAATAGGAATGGAATAGAATTATGGAATGGAATGGAATTTAGAATAGAATAAAGAATGGGATGGGATGGAATAGAATAGAAAAGAAAATGGAATGGAATATAGAATAGAATAGAATAGAATAGAATAGAATAGAATAGAATAGAATGGAATGGAATGGAATGGAATGGAATGGAATTTAGAATAGAATAAAAAATGGGATGGGATGGAATAGAATAGAAAAGAAAATGGAATGGAATATAGAATAGAATAGAATAGAATAGAATAGAATAGAATAGAATGGAATGGAATGGAATGGAATAAAAAATGGAATGGAATGAAATGGAATATAGAATAGAATAGAAGAAATAGGAATGGAATAGAATTATGGAATGGAATGGAATTTAGAATAGAATAAAGAATGGGATGGGATGGAATAGAATAGAAAAGAAAATGGAATGGAATATAGAATAGAATAGAATAGAATAGAATAGAATAGAATAGAATGGAATGGAATGGAATGGAATGGAATGGAATTTAGAATAGAATAAAAAATGGGATGGGATGGAATAGAATAGAAAAGAAAATGGAATGGAATATAGAATAGAATAGAATAGAATAGAATAGAATGGAATGGAATGGAATGGAATAAAAAATGGAATGGAATGAAATGGAATATAGAATAGAATAGAAGAAATAGGAATGGAATAGAATTATGGAATGGAATGGAATAGGTTGTCTGTCAATGATGGGAAGTCAGGTGATATTTCATATTTATTTAACCAAAGCCTAGTTACTTCCCTAAGGTTTATGTCTACCTCCGTTTTCCATGGATGGTGAGTTCTGAGGTTTTACTTTTGGCATCCCTTCTTTTCTGCTCAGTCTCTACCTCAGTCCAAATGTGTGGAAAACTGTCATCCTGGATTTGTCAAGAGGGCTCGAGAAGGAGAGCCAGTTTGCTGCTATGACTGCGTTCCTTGTCCAGAGGGGACCTTCTCCACTCAGGAAGGTGGGTGACACCAAAGAAAAAGACAGGGAATGGATTCATCCACACCAGAGCATTTTCATGGAAGTCCAAGTTAAAAGTTAGAAGCTTGTTTATTATCAAACTGCACAATTTCTTATCTAAGGGATGACAAACATGAAGGAGTGGCTGGGAACAGAGAGGAGGATGTGACAGATTGCACCAGCTTCGCTACTCTCAGAGAAAATCTCTCTTCTGGTTTTCAGTTGGGAGGCGTCCTTGTAGTTTTTAACCTTTCTGGGGAGATCTGAGTTCTTTGCCAGCAAACTAGATTCCAAAAGTTAGCCTCTCCTGAGTCCTGTATATTAAGAAGTGCCATGTGGAGGACTCAGGAAGTGTGTCTAGAAAGAATAACTGATTTATTATTTACCTGTAATAATGTAGGTTCCTATGAAGATTCTCCACATTACATAGGAAATCATTAATATCCTAGGACATTCCCCAATTTAATAAACAATTAGAAATATTATTTTTTTAAGAAAATGATATTCTTTTTATGAACTTTCTGTGGAGAAGATGGTAAGAAATGCATCTTGTCCCATGAATGTATTTCTTTGAAGGTGAAAAGATAATATGTTAAAGAAATTTTTTTGTTTTGTTTTCTCAGATACAGAAAAATGCACCAAGTGTCCGGATGATAAATATCCAAATGGGGATCAAGTCCAATGTATCCCCAAATTTATAACCTTCCTGTCTTATGAAGAACATCTGGGCAACATCCTGGTGTCATTTGCTCTATTCTTTTCCCTAACCACAGGCTTTGTCTTACTCATCTTCATTAAATACCGGGAAACTCCCCTTGTCAAAGCCAACAACCGGGACCTCTCCTACATCCTCCTGGTCTCCCTCCTGCTTTGCTTCTTGTCTAATTTTCTCTTCATTGGTCAACCAAGGAAAGCCACCTGCCTTCTCCGACAGACGGTTTTCAGCATCATCTTCTCAGTTGCCGTTTCTTCTCTCTTGGCCAAAACCATCACGGTGGTGCTGGCCTTCCTTGCCACAAAACCAGGAAACCGAGTGAAGAGATGGTTGGGGAAGAGCTTGGCCAACTCCATCATCCTTTCTTCTTCTGCTGTCCAAATTATCATCTGCTCCATCTGGTTGGGAGTTTCTCCCCCATTCCCTGACTCTGACTTCCACTCCCAGCCTGGAGAGATCGTCCTGCAATGCCACGAAGGGGCCGTTGTCATGTTCTACGTCACCCTCAGCTACATGGGCTTCCTGGCTGCCATCTGCTTCACGGTGGCTTTCCTGGCCAGGAACCTGCCTGGGGCCTTCAACGAAGCCAAGCTGATCACCTTCAGCATGCTGGTCTTCTGCAGTGTCTGGGTGACTTTTGTGCCCACCTACCTGAGCACCAAAGGGAAATACATGGTGGCTGTGCAGGTCTTCTCCATCTTGGCCTCCAGTGCTGGTCTGCTTGGTTGCGTCTTCATCCCCAAGTGCTACATTATTATTCTGAGGCCAGACCTGAATACAAAGGAGCAACTAACGACCAGAAGAAATATAGCTATGTGAGTCAGAAGTATTTTGACTCTTAACATGTTCCAAAAGACCAAACCAAGAAAATGGTGCGAAATGATGATCATACGTATAAAAAATACAATAGATGTTGTAAGCACAAATATCCATAAATAACAATCCTCAGATTACTTTCCCACCCATCTGCTGTTTGTAGTCTTGATAATTATTGCCTTAATAAAAAGAAACCCAATCAGTTGTTTTGCAGTAGCAATTTTGATAAAATGTACTGAGAAGCAAGGAGTTCAGGGTCCCAAAAGCAGAACTTCCTGTTGCCTGGCCCTTCCTGTTGCCAATGCAGAGTTCGCAGCAGATACATCCTCATTGTGCCCAGAGAGAGAAATATCTGCCTGTACCTAGGATCGAACTCACAGCCTCCTGATTGCTCCACCTATAGGCCACCACGTACTGCTTTTACTTGCAAGGAATTGTCAGTAAGGTTGAAGCAACCCAAACCAGGAAATCCCTCACATCCATGGGCCATTTTGAGCAGCATCAAGTCCATGGCCCGCCTGTTTTGCAAGATTGCTGTTCTTTGCTATTCCTGCTTCTCATTGAGGAGAGCTTTACCAAGCCTTATTTATGTTTCGTAACTGTTGAAGACAGATTTTTTGGGGATGTAAAGGCAGTCATGGACTGCAAAGGTTGGTGGTGAGCCAATAATGGAAATAGCAGCTGGGGAGTTCTGTGAGGTACCAGCTTCTGTATACTCTCGTGTGCTTATGATGACTGTAGTATTGGACAACTGGTGTTGCATGAAATGAGTTTAAAGGCCCAAATACACAAATGCACAAGGATCTCTGGAAAATATGAAATGGCATCATTTCCACACAGCAAATACAATCCCTCTAGTAAATAGAGATAGAGTCCCACCACTGACCTTCAACTGTGTCTTCCATTGTTCCATCAATCTTTGTGCATTATTTCTGGCATTTCTGCTGACTCCTGTTATTTCTAGGCACTTGATTATTATTGCTATTTACTATATAGCTATTTATTTAACTCCAGGATTAGAGGGAAAAAACTATTTTTTAAACCAATTACATGAAGGGAGTTCATAGGGAACTCAGCAAGTTAACGAGTCTATCAAAACAAATGTGCTTAAAAACACTGAACGAGAACTTCACCCTCAGATTTCAAAGACTCTTTTGATTAAAATTTATAAAATATGAATCCAAACAGGAGGTCAACAGGCATGAGTGACCATGAAAAAGGCCTCCCAGTCCCTGCTAGAAACTAATAGCCACATCTTTAATATCAATGGCTACTTCCAAGTTGATCACTGGACTCTCACTGGCATTAATGAAACATAAAACTACAGATGATTATTGCTGATTATAAAATATTTTCCATGATTTCCAATCATTTAATGGACAAGCCCTCTCCCATGTCATCATTTTTAGGAAATCACATCACATTTAAAAAGGGCCCAAAATCAAAATAAAAGTTCCAAATAACTACATTAATCAGAGACTGTGCCTTGTTATATTTTCTCTACAATTCAGATTAGGTCTGAATAGGATAATGAAGCATTTGGGGAAAAAGATGCAAGCCAAGAGACCAGCCCCAGAGGCCAAGATGGAGGAGATCTCCACGGCCACCATGGACTTCCCTTTGGTGCTTAGATAGGTGGGGAGGAATGAGATCCAAACACTGCAAAAAACCAGCATGCTAAAAGTAATGAACTTGGCTTCGTTAAAGCTGTCAGGCAATTTCCTAGCCAGAAACGCCACAGTGAAACTGATGAGAGCCAGGAAACCCAGGTAGGTGAGAACAGTGTAAAACATGGAAGCTGAGCCTTCATTACATTCCAAGATGGCCTCTCCTACCAAGGAATGAAAGTCCAAGTTGGGAAATGGGGGAGAGGTTACCAGCCAGATGGTGCAAATAATTGCTTGAATCAGGGGACAGGATAAGACAATGGAGTTGGTAAGTGGTTTTCCTAAGAGTTTCCTTGCACTGTTCCCTGATTTGGTAGCCATGAAGGCCAGAACCACCATGACAGTTTTTGCCAAGACAGAGGAAACCGCAAGGGAAAAGAGAATGGCAAAGGCAGTTTGTCGGAAGAGACAGGTGAGCTTCCCAGGTTGACCAATGAAGAGGAAGGAGCAGAGGAAGCAGAGCAGGAGGGAGACCAGGAGGATGTAGGTGAGGTCTCGGTTGTTGGCCTTGACAATTGATGTGTCACGATGTTTAAGGAATATCACTAAGATAGCAGATGTCAACATGGAGAGAGAAAGTGCTAAAGAAACTAAAGTGTATCCCAGGGTCTCTTCATAGGCAAGGAAGTGGATCTTCTTGGCAATGCAATGCACCAGAACAATAGGAACATATCACCTTGTGGGTTCAAAGGGTCTAAAGACAAGAGGAAGTGGCTGAATTCTGAGATATCTACAGTGTGGTCCCTAACATGCAAAGCCCCGTGCAAGGGCTTTAGAGCTTGCCAGATACCTACACCTTCCACTACACTAAGTTTCCAAGAGGAAGTTAGGATCTGAACATCCTGAAGTGTTCCCCTTTCATGAATTACATAAAGACTCAGGAGCTTCTGAAATCTGCAAAGAAAATAATAACAGTCCGACAACAGTCAATAGAATACACGTTCTTGCACAGGAACAGGAAGCTCACATGCAAAACCCAAGAGAAGGTATAAAAAAACCCCACTCTCAACTCCATGTGGTCAGCTGACCCAGGACTGCTGTTGGTTCTGTTCATCATTAAACCATCTTTCCAATCAGCCTCCATGTTTCCAGCGTCTTCCTCCCGGCTTGGAACTGAACCAGATGGATATTTCTTCCAACAGGATGGAAAAGGCATTGGTTGTGATTTTAGATGAGGTTTGGTAAGAGTGGGATGAGCGTAGTGCATCCATCGTGGCTCAACTTGACCTCTGGGTGTTCTTCAACCTCATTGACCATGGTTTCCTTCTCTAACGGGTCCATGGAGTGGGAGTGGGTGGCACTGCAGTCTGCGGTTCCTTTTCATCTCTATGGGGCAGATGACCATCAGCCTTGACTGGGAGAGAGAGGTCCCACCCTTGGCCGCTGTTTGGCAGGCAGCCGATGGAAATAATGCAGCCTGAAATGGGCTAAGACAAGTTTTGTAGTAAGTCCGTTTCTGAAGATGGACACAGGAATGTGCAAATGAATAAATGAAACATGATCATTGCTTGGCATTTCTCTTTTCTCTTTTAGAAGGTGCCCTTTGCCAGGTGTGGCATGAATTTTTCTCCCTTTTTTTTTTAATTTTAAATTTTAAATTGAAATTTTAATCTGTTTTAAATTTATTGGGATTTTAATTGTCGTGGGCCAATATTATTTAATTTGGTTTTAAATTGTTTTTACCTTTTGTATTTCTGTATTTTATCTTGTGCCTGTTCACCGCCCTGAGTCCTTCGGGAGTAGGGCGGTATACAAATTTAATAAAATAAATAAATAAAATAAATAAACAAGAGGTGCCATTTCATTTCATTTCATTTTTTTAGATTTATATACCACCCTACTCCCAAAGGACTCAGGGCAGTGAACAGCCAAAAGATAAAACACACATAATACAAAATTTTAAAAAAAACAATATAAAAATACATTAAACAATTTGGCCCAAACAAATTAAAACACCCCTATTGTTTTAAAACAAATTTGAAATTAACAATTAAAAGGAAGTTAGGCCAGGCCAGCCTGTTGAAATAGAAATGTTTTGATGGCACGGCGGAAAGTGCGTAAATCCAGGATCCTCCGTATCTCCGGGGGGAGCTCGTTCCAAATGGCAGGTGCCCCCACAGAGAAGGCTCTCCCCCTGGGGGCCGCCAGTCGACACTGTTTGGCCGACGGCACCCTGAGGAGCCCCTCTCTATGGGAGCATACCGGCCGGTGGGAGGCTACTGGTGGCAGAAGGTGGTCCCGTAAGTACCCAGGCAGGAGAGAGGAGAAGAGGGCCAGAGGGAGAGCAGGTTTGCTGCTACCAATGTTCCCCTTGCCCAGAAGGGACCGTTTCTAATCAGACAGGTAGAAAACCCTTCAAATGCAGATCTTCTAAAGTCAAAGAAGTCACTCAGTGGGTCAAAATATTTGTTGTTGTTGTCGTCATGTTTGGTAAGATTGTCCTGCTTGAAATTATTCATAGTTTTCTGTAGAACCTTTCAGTTTGTGGATTTAAACTGTCCTTCTGCAAAGATTACATGTCTTGGTGCTCACCAGTTTAAAGCAGAGCAGTTTCAGGATAACAATCACAGGTTTCCTACGAGTTTTTCCACTCCTATTGTCGAATAAGATTGGGAAAACAAACTTCCATCTTTTCCTGAAGAACTGAAGTTTGTGCTTCAAGTTATTTCTGAGCAGAGGGTTGGACTAGAAGACCTCCGAGGTCCCTTCCAATTCTATTATTCTCTGTTACTTGTTGATTTATACAATAGAATAGAATTTTTTATTGGCCAAGTGTGATACAAGGAATTTGTCTTGGTGCATACGCTCTCAGTGTACATAAAAGACAAGATCATCAAGAATTCTAAGGTACAACACTTAATGATAGTCATAGGGTACAAATAAGCAATCAGGAAATGGATTTTTGCAATGGATCTATTTCTTGGAATCCTGACATTTATTTATTTATTTATTTATTTATTTATTTATTTATTTATTTATTTATTTATTTATTTATTTCTGTACCCTATAAAAAGACTTGACACCGCATCACCCCCCCAAATGCTTTTGGCTTTGCCTGAGTTCCTTGGTGGTTTCTATTTACGGGTAGGCAAAAACAGCCAAATTTACAAAGGTGACAGTATTTTTCTCTTCCAAGCTCAGGGAATAGGTCTTCGCCTCCACACAAACTCAGGTTCCTGGGCCTCTCGAGAACAAGAACAAGGGGAAGGAGCTCAGGATGAGGCAAACCTCTTTGTGGTTGTGTAAGAACTCTCTGTGAGGCCTCAGGAGGAAGAAGATGGACAGAGCTGAAGCCCAGGAGGCAGAGAAAGAGGCTAACTCAGAGATAAACTGCTCGGACGAGAAGAGGCAAACAGAAAGGAGGAAGCAACTGAGGGAAAGAGGGAAAGAGAGACGTTGATTGCCTCCCCTCAGAACCTGCATGAGGGAAAAGTCCTTCTGGTAAATGTCTATGGAGATTCTCAGTCCTCCAGGTCATGGTTGTTCCAAAGATGCTTTTTCAAGAGGCAACTGGACTTTCTGGAAGTTTTTTTTTTTTTGAAGATGTTTTGCTTCTCACCCAAGAAGCTTCTTCAGTTCTAACTGAATGGTGAGAATCCCCACCATCCAGTCAGAGCTGAAGAAGCTTCTTGGATCAGAAGCAAAACGTCTTTAAAGAAAAAACAGAAAGTCCAGTTGCCTCTTGAAAAAGCACTTTTGAGTCCTTCCAGTAATTTCCCTCAGATGGAACCAAGAGTTGGAAGAGGAGAAGGAAACAAGCAGAAAAAACAAAAAAAAATTAAAGACTTTGACAGAACAGGAATAGAAAACAGAAACCACAAATAGATGAAAAAACCAGATTGGATTCTGTAGAAAAAGAGGATATCTCTCCCCCCTCAAATCAAGATCAATGTATCCAAAATCAAAATAAAACTTCCCAATCCCTGCATAAATGGGGGTGTAATGAGGCATTTCAATGGGTTTTATGCTGTGATTTTTAATGTTATAATCTAGCCGGAGTCACCAATGCGTAAATTGGATAGTAATATAACTATGTTTCATAAATAAATAATAAAATCAGAGATTCTTGTGCCTCATTATATTCTCTCTACAATTCAGATTGGGCCTAAATAAAATAATGTAGCATTTGGGGAAAAAGATGCAAGCCAAGAGACCAGACCCAGAGGCCAAGATGGAGAAGATCTCCACGGCCACCATGGACTTCCCTTTGGTGCTCAGGTAGGTGGGGAGAAAGGAGACCCAAACGCTGCAGAAGACCAGCATGCTGAAAGTAATGAACTTGGCTTCATTAAAGCTGTCAGGCAACTTCCTAGCCAGAAACGCCACAGTGAAACTCACGAGTGCCAGGAAACCCAGATAGGCAAGGACAGCATAAAATATAGAAGTTGAGCCTTCATTACATTCCAAGATGGCCTCTCCTACCAAGGAACGGAAGTCCATGTTGGGAAATGGGGGAGAGGTTACCAGCCAGGTGGCACAAAGAACTGCTTGGACCAGGGGACAGACTGAGACAATGGAGTTGGTCAGTGGTTTTCCTAAGAGTTTCTTTGTCTTATTCCCTGGTTTGGTGGCCATGAAGGCCAGAACCACCATGGCAGTTTTTGCCAAGATAGAGGAAACTGCAAGGGAAAAGAAAAAGGCAAAGGCAGATTGTCGAAAAAGACAGGTGAGCTTCCCTGGTTGACCTATGAAGAGGAAGGAGCAGAGGAAGCAGAGCAGGAGGGAGACCAGGAGGATGTAGGTGAGATCTCGGTTATTGGCCTTGACAATTGGTGTGTCACGATGTTTATGGACTATCACCAGGATTGCAGATGTGGTCACAGAGAGAAAAAGAGTGAGAGATGTTAATGAGTATCCCAAGGTGTCTTGATAGGAAAGGAAGTGGAGCTTCTTGGCAATGCAGTGGTCCTTGTCCTTGTTGGGGTATTGGTCTTCTGGGCAAGGATCACAGAGAGCTGCATCTGAAATCAAGAGTCAGTGTGCATTTCATGGTGAATCAACACAGGCAAATCATCCATCCATATTGACGATGCTGGGAATAAATTAGCCAGAAAAACAGATCTGTTCTCTGGCTCAACTTCTCTGCTTTATTCTTCAAATCCAGACATTCAATCTTTTTCCTTAGTAGGAAACCTATAAATTTTGCCGTGAAAAAACCTGATATTAAATTGTTGGGGAGCAGGAAAAGTGGCCTTTGGGGTTGCACAGCTTAGATTCATGAACTGAGAGGGTCTGCTGAATATATGAATATATTGAATCATATAAAGCATCCTACCAAAACTGATGCCAAAATTCATATTTTCCCATTGAATGACTTCCTTGAAGATCTACACTTGACGTGTGCTGTACCTGTCTGATTAGAAATGGTCCCTTCTGGACAAGGGTCACACTGATAGCAGCAAACTTCCTTGCCTTCTGGGATGCTCTTCCTCTCTCCTGCATGGCACCTCTTCATGCCACACCTGGCAAAGGGCACCTTCTGGAAGAGAAATATTTGAGATGGCCTAAGTAATAAACATGCTTCATTTGTCTATTTCTGCATTTCTGTTTCCATCTTTAGAGTGTCTTCAAAAGAAATGGTTTACCAGGGCCTACGAGAGGGATAATCTCCAGGGGGAGTCAGGCCAGTGACAATCCTGACCCTCCAGAATGGATGCTGGAGATTGGAACAGAGACCTCAAAATGAAAGGAAGGCTTGTGACATGGAGCTACAGCTTTTCTGAAAGAAAGAATCATGAGGCTCCAACTGAATGGGAATTCTCCATGGAAATCATTCTTGCCTGATTTAATGGGCTTCTGGGTTCCAAGCAGGAATTCTTCCCAATCTATCCCATCTTGGACTTTTCAGAAGTCAAATTGTAAATGTGTTAAAGTCAAAAGCAGGTTTTTCATCAAATCCCTGATTTTTTTTTCTGACTGTCAGGTGTGCTTCCTTCAAAATCCAGGAAAGAATGACCCAGACTCCATGATTTATAGAGTAATGTACTTTTACTAGAAATGAAGGGAACGCAACCATGGCTAAGCTGAAATTAAAGCAATAGATGTGAAAAGTGAAAGCATCCCCTCCCACTGTCCATCGTAAATCATCCAATCCAAAGGTCTCCCAGGGTCAGGTGGAAGCACGTCTGGCAGCGTCATCAATCAGGAAGGCCATGACAGTTCATCCGATAGCCCCTTCAGGGATTCGGTTTTGTTTCTTCCGAAGCCACGCCCCCCTCCAGCACGCTTCCCCCCCCAAGCTCCCCAGCTGTCCCCCCTCCCGGTTCCTATGGCAGCCAAAGCAGCAAAAGCGGAGGCTGACACTGACTGAATAGACCAGTTTCCCAGTTAAAAGGGGGTTATGCTCCCCCTGGAGTGATTTAATCCTTTGCTGAATTTATAATGTTTCCTTCCAGTTCACCTTTGTGGCCCAGATGATCGCATCAGAGTTAATGGTGAAATCTTGTCGTGGGGAAGCCGTGGAATCTATTTGTCCAACTTTGGTGGTGACAAAAGATTGATTGGGGAGGAAAACCCAGTTGAGAAGATCATAACGAGAAGAAACTAATCCACTTTCTGAGAAGGAGACTTCCTCTCCAGCACTGTTGTTGAACTTGACGTTCCTCAGATAGGGAAGAAGCTGAAAGGAAAGACAGCCGGATTAATTGGCTGAACACCACACATGAGACACCCTGATTTCTATCATAATGTGATGGCCATCAGCCTAGGAGATGGGTCTATACCTGAGAAGCTAAATGAATTCCCTTGATGGAGATCTAAGCAATCAGAAGTAACATCAGATATTCAACTCCATCCTTAAAATGACAAGACATTCTCTTTATCATTGGACATTTGTATCATGGCTTCTTCAATTCCAGTCTTACAAGGATGAGAGCTACATACAAATATTACAAATTACATTGTGTAGTTTTTCCTCTGTGATACTCGGCAAGCTATGTTTTTAATCTTATTTGGGCCCACATTCTTGTAAATGACAAATGCAAATGACAAATTTTAAGAATGATTAATTATTTGTCCTTGGTTCTCTCTGAGCCTCGTTGTTTTCTTGCAGATGTTTCATGACCTAAACTGGGTAACGCTGAAAGTGATATCCCTCCCTTCTAGCACTGATGATACTACCTAGCTGGGTTGTAAGAAAACAGCCAAACTCAAAGAGCACCAAGGACCCCTCATTTCAACCCTGAGCTATAATATTCTCCTTTACTGGTAAATACTTTCTATCATAAAATCCTACAGTTCCCCTGACTTTCTCTAGCTGATGGTCAAAGGGAGCAGAATGAAGAAGGAGATCTGACCAAGAGGGGCCACGTAGAAGGTTTGTCCTGCCCTGGTTTGTCACTTCATTGTCCAGAGAGGAATAATTGAGCCTTTGATGTTGAAAAATCTGAAGAATTTCAGATCAGGAACCCATTAGGACCATATATTGAGTCTTCTTCTGCACATGCTGAGGTTGACAGAGGCTGAACACAACAAGCAAAGCAGTACAAGAAACAGCGTACTAAAAAATTGTCACAATAACAAACATTTCCAAGGCACAATAATCTAAACCAACATTAAAATGAATTGAGTGTTTTTTACAGATTGGATTCAGGCTACTGACTGAGAGAAAGTGAGGAGGTTCTACAAAAATTATTTTTAATAATGGCTGTCTTAATCCCTTCTTAGATACATTGATAGCACACAGATATTTAATCAGTAATTCAAGAAATGCATATAGGGAGTTTCCTACCTAGAGATCTCTGGACTAGATAAAAACTCACTGAGATTACCTGCCATGACTGAATATTTGAGATCCTCTTTCTGAGCCTCATTGTGGTTGGTTGTCCTCCAGATCCATGTATTGCATGCAATGCATGTCCCACAGCATAAACAGCATTGTAGATACTGTAACTTTCACCTTCCATGCTTGTTTCAAATAAAAAAATTGGTAGATTCTGTAAATTCTCTTTTCCTGTACATTTCTTTCCCCAGTTTCGAGTGATTTTGCCTGGTTTATGGAACCTGCAGCCAAACAACATTTCCCAACATTGCAGGAGAAAGAGGTCCCCTTGTGGCTTCAAGGGGTCTAAAGACAGGAGGAAAGGACTGAATTCTGAGACATCCCCAGTGTGGGGCCTAAAATGCAGAGCCCCATGGAAGGGCTTTACTGCTTTCAAGATGTTTTGATTCCTGGCCACAGTAAGTTTCCAATGGGAAGTTAAGATCCAAACTTTCCAAAATGACATCTTCCTCAAATGTTCATGGACACTGATTGCCACCTGTACATTTTTGATACTATTGGGGTCTCCAAATAGAACAATCACTTCAGCTTTAGACCAAGTCTCCACAATATGAAGTAATTTCAGCATTGTAGTATCAAGAAAATCTGATTTCAATATTTCAGTGAAGGCCAAACAGATCTCCTTCTCCTTCAGCATTGGCATCAGAGATGAGACGAAACGTTCTCCACTGTCATCTTCAGGGGCAATAATCCCAACCCAGTTCCACTGGAAATGCAGAAGCAGCTGGACTAAACCCACACACTCAGCAAAGTCACTGGGATTGATCCGGAAGAAGGAAGGATAAATTATTCTGTCTCCCTGAGTGAACTCAAAGCCAACACCGAGCTGGAGAAAGTGAGATTCTTGATAGTAAATTTTAGGGGTTATCATTATTTGGATTATGTCAGAAGCCAATGGAACCATACATCAAATCAATACAGAGAATATACTACACTACACTCTTATGAAGAATAGATTAAGAAGAAATTCCTCTTGGCAAGTACCACATTTCAAAGTTATCTCACTGATCAGTTTTGGCTTCTATAAAAACATATCATGACACAAAAAATAGAACTATATGTCCCCCAAAACACCCCCTTTGTTTTCCACCTTTGGCTTCTGGATGTGCTATAGTTGTGTTTGTACTCTCTACTGTATCCAGTGAAGCCCCCTTACCTGTGGGACCTTGAAGAGGCTGAAGATGGAGGCCATCTGCCTTGAGGATCTGGGATTGAGATCTCCAATGACAGAGAGAAGAGGGTCCTTCCTGTCACATTTGTACCCTGGAACCATTCGGTCTCGGGTGGAGAGCAGGGAGAGGCTGTTTGAGCAAATCTCCACCTCCGACTGAGAATTGCTATGGATGTGGAAGCCAAGGGTGATGTTGGGGAGGAGAACTATATCCTTGTTGACCTCTCTAACTGCAAACACCAAGGCGCTGAACTGCTGGTAGTTCTTGGGTATCATTCTACAGTGAGAAAATCATTGGGGAAATTTTAAGGAGAGCTTGTGGGTGCTGGTGGAGTTTGTTGTGTCTTTTTAAAAAATGTTCTTTGTAGCAGGAAGTTTCAAAGTCCATGGGGTTTGATTCATTGTTAAGGCTGTTCCTTGATTAATGGCCTTGACAGAAAGGAGCCTTGGTAGTACAAGGGTTTAAGGCACCCTGTTATTAAGCTGCTTAAGACCAGCTGCCTGCAATTACTGCAGGGTTCGAATCTCGCCAAGGCTCAAGGTTGACTCAGCCTTCCATCCTTTCTAAGGTAGGTGAAATGAGGACCCAGTTTGTGGGGGCAATAAGCTGACTTTGTATAAATATACAAAAGGATGAAGGCTATTGCTGAGCACATTGTAAGCCGCCCTGAGTCTCCGGAGAAGGGCGGCATATAAATCAAAATTAAAAAAAAAACACAACAACGAGAAAATCCTGTTTCTCCATTCCACAGATCATTTGATACCCCTCCATCAGCCTCCCTCCTTCCTTCACTTTGCTTCAGTGATGGTCATCCTTCCCTCTTCCACCCCAATTAATTTCTTTCCCTCTTGAAGCAGCTTCTTCAGGTCTAGAAACCACTGTCTTCCACACATTAAATGGGTTTGACCTCATCATTGAGTTTTGCATCAGGAGTTTCTGTCCAAATTTATATTGTAAATCAACTTCTTCACTAGGCCAGAACAGTTTCTAAGGTGTCCTTCCTGACTTTTTTGGCGGTTTATTTGCTTCCTGATCAAGAGTTCTGGAAAGATGGAGAATTCTAGCCTATTTTATGAGTTTGGTTCTTTATTGAGAAAAGCACAAAGATCTGAACTAAGGTAGGACATTGCAAACGTCACTAGAACAAGTGTTTCTGAAAAGAGTCCCTGAATATAAAGCAAAGAAAATAATTATTTACATCTTTCCCCTTTGGGTGAAACTTACAAAATATTCTCCAGAAGTAGAGATGGGTTTTCTTGAAAGGATTGGAAGTTGATTTTAAGTGCAGTTCCCAGGGGAACGTTCCCACCAATAATGAAATCAGCAGGCCTGTAAAAGTCTCTCCTAGTCTGGAAAGTGCTTGTCAACACACACCCAGTTTGCACCCTCTTAGAAATAGTTGGAGAAGTTGGAGGCAGGAGCCAGAAGAGCAGCAGTAGGAGGAAGAGAGGCAGTCCCATCATTCTTCTCACCTTCCCTCCTAGATAAAAAAAATGTTTTTTTTTTTTTTGCAGAAGTTGAAATCTCAGCAGAGCTTTAGCACAAGAGAAATAATCTGTGCTACCTGGATGGCCCCAAGGCCAATTTAGATCCAGCCATGTTTCGTCTTACCTGTGTTTGGTTTATGACCAAAGAGTAAACTGAGGCCAGCTGAGTCTCAGCAAACCACAAAGTTGGCTTTTTGCAACACAAGGCAAGATGACATATCCTGCCCCCACCAGGAGAACTCCGAGTATCTAATTTAAAGCATCTTTTATCTCGGAAGATTTTTTTAATGTAGAAATCCATAGGGGATATATTAGAAATTACTGTTCTTCTTATAATTGCATGGAAAAGCAATTGTTCTATTTACTGAGCAATAGCTACTCTTCATACAGCAGATGGAGAAAAGTGAGTTTGGGTCTCCTGTTGTTAATCCACAGATCAGATGCAGTTGAGAGTCAAGGCATTTGAATTATGTGGAACTGAGCCTTAACAGATTGACAGAGTTGGAAGGGACCTTGTAGGTCATCTAGTCTAACCCCCCATCCAAGCAGGAGACCCTACACCATTTCTGACAGATGGCAGTCCAGTCTGTTCTTGAAAGCTTCCAATAATGAAGCTCCCACAACTTCCGAAGGCTGTTCCCTTGGTTGATTACTCTCACTGTCAGAATTTTTCTCTTATTTCCAGGTTGAATCTCTCCTTGATCAGTTTCCATCCATTATTCCTTGTCTGCCCTTCGGGTTCTTTGGGAAATAGAATAATAATAATAATAATAATAATAATAATAATAATAATAATAATAATAATAATAAGTTTTATAAGAGTTTAGAAAATGGAAATGGAGTAAGCACAAATGAAAAGCCTGATAAAGAGAAAGCTCTGAAATTCTGGAAAAATTTGTGGGAAAACAACAAGAAGCACAACAGAAATGCAAAATGGATCAAACAGGTTGAGGACTCTATTAAAGTGCATAAAATGGAAGATGTGAAAATAACAAAAGCAATGGTGCAAAGACAGTCAAGAAAAGTGAAGAACTGGAGTGCACCTGGACCGGATGAGCTGCATGGCTTCTGGTTAAAGGCACTTACAAGTCTGCACAAAAGATTGGCAACCCAGATGAACCAGATCCTAAAAACACCTGAAAATTTATTTATTTATTTATTATTTGAACTTCTATACCGCCCTTCTCCTTTCGGACTCAGGGCGGTGAACAGCCAAAATAAAAAACATTTATACATAAAGTACAATTAAAAATAGATTTAAAATAATTAGATAAATTTGGCCCATAGTTTAAAAATTTATCAGTTTAAAATCCGTATCAAATTTTAAAACCAACCCTAAAATCAAGACAGACCGGCTAACTGAAAAAAATAAGTTTTTAGGGCCCGACGAAAAGTCCGGAGGTCGGCGATCACTCGTATCACTGGGGGTAGATTGTTCCAAAGGGTAGGTGCCACCACAGAGAAGGCTCTCCTCCTGGGGGTCGCCACCTGGCATTGTCTAGCCGAGGGCACCCTGAGGAGGCCCTCTCTGTGGGAGCGAACTGGCCGGTGGGAGGCTATTGGTGGCAGAAGGCGGTCCCGTAAGTACCCCGGCCCTAAGCCATGGAGCGCTTTAAAGGTGATCACCAACACCTTGAAGCGCACCCGGAAGTCCACCGGAAGCCAATGCAGCTCGCGCAGGAGAGGAGTCACATGGGAGTGTCCCGTCGCTCCCATAATCCCCCGCGCGGCCGCATTCTGCACCAGTTGGAGCCTCCGGGTGTACCCCAAGGGGAGCCCCATGTAGAGAGCATTACAATAGTCCAGATGAGAGGTGACGAGTGCTTGAGTGACTGTGCGTAGGGAGTCCCGATCCAGAAAGGGGCGCAACTGGCATATCAGGCGAACCTGATAAAAAGCCCCCCTGGCCACAGCCGTCATATGCCCTTCTAAAGACAGCCGTGCATCCAGGAGGACGCCCAAGTTGCGGGCCCCTTCCGTGGGGGCCAGTGATTCACCCCCAATAACCAGCGATGGCATCAGCTGGCTATACTGGGACGCCGGCAGCCACAGCCACTCGGTCTTGGAAGGGTTGAGTCGAAGCCTGTTTCTCCCCATCCAGACCCGCACGGCCTCCAGGCACTGGGACATCACTTCCAAGGCATCGTTGGGATGGTCTGGGGTGGAGATGTACAGCTGAGTATCATCAGCGTACTGATGGAACTCCACCCCAAAACCATGGATGATCTCACCCAGCGGCTTCACATAAATGTTGAACAGGAGGGGTGAGAGGACCGACCCTTGTGGCACCCCACAAACAAGGCGCCTTGGGGTCGACCGCTGCCCCCCTGTCAACACGGATTGCGATCGGTCGGAGAGATAGGAGGAGAACCACCGCAAAACGGTGCCCCCACTCCCAGTCCCTCCAGCCGGCGCAACATGATACCATGGTTGATGGTATCAAAAGCCACTGAGAGGTCTAACAGGACCAGGATAGAGGAGTAACCCCTATCCCGAGCCCTCCAGATATCATCCACCAACGCGACCAATGCCGTTTCCTTGCTGTACCCAGGTCTGAAGCCAGACTGGAGTGGATTCAAATAGACAGCTTCATCCAGGTACTGGGGAAGCTGTCGCGCTACCACACTCTCAACAACCTTCGCAATAAAGCGAAGGATTGGAGACTGGACGATAGTTAGCCAAAACAGCCGGATCCAGGGATGGCTTCTTGAGGAGAGGCCTCACCACTGCCTCTTTCAAGGCAGCTGGCAGGACACCCTCACTCAAAGAAGTGTTGATAATTCCCTGGAGCCAGCCTCGTGTAACCTCCCGGGAAGCCAGCACCAACCAGGAGGGACACGGGTCCAATAAACATGTGGTCGCGTTCAGCCGTCCCAAGATCCTGTCCACGTCCTTGGGAGCCACAGGATCGAACTCCTCCCAGATAACACTCTCAAGGCCTGCCTCAGTCATCACGTCTGAACTAACCCAGTCAGCGGCCAAGTCTTCCCGAATCTGAGTTATTTTATCATCCAGATACTGTACAAAATCCTCAGCTCGACCCTGCAAGGGGTCCTCCCGCACTCCCAGATGGAGAAGGGAGTGGGTCACCCTGAACAGGGCAGCTGGGCGGTTATCTGATGACGCGATAAGAGTGGCAAAATAGCTAGATTTCGCCGCTTTTATCGCCACTAGGTAGGTCTTAATATGAGACCTTACCAGTGTCAAGTCGGATTCGGAACGGCTGGCCCTCCAACCGCTCTCTAGGCGTCTTTTCCGGTGCTTCATCTCTCTCAGCTCCTAGGAGAACCAAGGAGCTAAGTGAATTCGGTGCTGGGTCAGAGGCCACAAAGACACGACCCAGTCCAAAGCCCCAGCAGCCGCACTATCCCAGGCGGCCACCAGGTCATCATCCGAGTCATGAGCTAGAGTTTCAGGAAATGGCCCAAGCTCCATCTGGAACCTATCAGGATCCATCAGGCGCCTGGGGCGGAACCACTTGATCAGATCCGCCTCCCTGCGACAGGGTGCAGCGGTCAGAAAGTCAAGTCGAAGGAGCGAGTGGTCAGACCATGACAAGGGTTCAGTATCTATATCCCCTATATCAAGGCCACTCAACCACTGACCAGAGACAAAAACTAAGTCCAGAGTGTGTCCCCCCATGTGAGTAGGGCCGTGAATTACTTGGGTCAGGTCCATGGCCGTCATGGAAGCCATGAACTCCCGAGCTACCTCAGAAGTTTCACCAATGGATGGCAAGTTGAAATCCCCCATGACAACAAGTTCGGGCAGGGTCGTCGCCACGTGGCAGGGAGCCAGGTACGTGATCAACAGACCCATTTGCACCCCATGACCCCACTTCACGAAAAGGGACTCACATCTGGCTATCTGAGGCACAGTGGTCTCCCTCGGATCAAGATCCTCTCTTATAATGACCGCCATCCCCCCGCCCCTGCCTTGAGCTCTCGGCTGATGAAATGCACGGAAGCCTGATGGGCACATCTCCATGAGGGGAACCCCCCCCTCATGGCCCAACCAGGTCTCCGTAATACCTGTCAGGTCCGCTCCCCCCTCCTGAATGAGATCACAAATGAGGGGGGCTTTATTTACTACGGACATTTACTACGGAAAATGATGAATGGATGACAACTGGAAGGACATTTTTGATCCAAAAAGATAAAGAAAAAGGAAAGGACCCTGGAAACTATAGGCCAATCACCTGTTTGCCAACAACATACAAGCTTCTTACTGGTATCATTGCAAACCAAATCTATGGATACCTGGAAAGAAATAACTTGCTTCCTGTAGAACAGAAAGGATGCTGCAAAAACTCAAGAGGAACAAAGGATCAATTGCTGATCGACAAGCTAATCCTAAAGAACTCAAAGAAAAGACGAACCAACCTGTTCATGGCTTGGATAGACTACAAGAAAGCGTTTGATTCAGTTCCCCATAGCTGGATCAAGAAATGCCTGGAAATCTTAGGCATCAGCAGCAACATACAAAAATTCATGGAATCTTCAATGAACCTCTGGAAAACAAAACTTATGGCTAATGAAAAAGAACTGGGTGAAGTTGAAATTAAACGAGGCATTTTCCAGGGCGATTCCCTTTCACCCCTACTTTTTATACTCTCAATGCTACCATTGACAATCATTTTGAAGAAGATGAACTGTGGATACGAACTTGCAAAGAAAGGACTGAAAATCTCGCACTTGATGTACATGGATGATTTGAAGCTGTTTGGTAAAACAAAAGCTGAACTGAATTTATTAATTGAAAACACAAAAGAATTCAGCCAAGACATTGGTATGCAGTTTGGAATTGACAAATGTGCAACAATAGCAACCAAAGCAGGCAAGATCATAGAAGAGGATGGAATAGAACTAGAGAATGAAGAAATGATAAAGGCAGTAAAATCAGAAGAAGGCTACAAGTACTTGGGGATTTTAGAGGCCTCTGACTTAATGCATAATAAAGTCAAGGGATCAACTTCAGCCAAGTACATTTGGCAAATTCGTAAGATATTAATGTCCAAATTGAGTGGAGGAAACATCATAAAAGCCATAAATGCCTGGGCTATACCTGTGATTAGATACTCTGCAGGAATAATTGACTGGACCCAGATGGAGTTAGACAACTTGGACAGAAAAACAAGGAAGCTTATGACAATGAATCATGCCTTGCACCCTAAAAGTGATGTTGACCGATTATATTTACCAAGAGCAGAGGGTGGTCGAGGACTCCTACAAGTAAAGCAGACTGTGGAAGAAGAAAAATGCAGCTTGAATGATTACATCCAGAAAAGTGAAGAACCAATGATTAAGGAAGTAAATAAAGGAGGCCTTTTAAAGACAACTAAAACAAAAGCAGAATATAAGAAAGAAGTAATTGAGCAGCGAGCTCAAAATTGGAAACACAAAGCTCCGCATGGCCAATACTTGAAAAGTATTGAAGGCAAAGTTGACCAGAAACTAACTTGGAACTGGTTAAGATCAGGAGTACTGAAAAAAGAAACAGAAAGCTTTATTTTGGCAGCTCAAGAACAAGCCCTAGCCACAAACTGCATGAAGGCAAAAATTCAACATGTTACCACCAACAGCAAACGCCGCCTCTGCAATGAGAAAGAAGAGACAGTTGACCACCTGATCAGTGGGTGCAGCAAAATTTCACAAACTGACTACCTACAACGCCATGACCGTGTTGCTAAGATCATTCACTGGAAATTGTGCCAGAAGTTTGGATTTGAGTACAGCAAAAACCACTGGGAACATCAGGTTGAGAAAGTTTTAGAGAATGAGAAACTCAAGATCTTGTGGGACTTTAGGATTCAGACTGACAGGCACTTGGTCCACAACACACCTGACATAACAATAGTTGAAAAGAAAAAAGTATGGTTCATTGACATTGCAATACCTGGTGATGCACGGATTGAAGATAAGCAGCAAGAAAAAATCACAAAGTACCGGGATTTGTAAATTGAAGTTGAGCGACTGTGGAAAAAGAAATCGTGTGTTGTCCCGATTGTAATTGGAGCAATACCCAAAGGGCTACTCTGCTATTTAGAAATTCTAAATTTGCCGGACTTGAACATTTTGACTCTACAAAAAACCACCTTACTCGGAACAGCTTACATCCTCCGATGATACCTTAACAGTTCCTAGGTCCTTGGTTAGGACTCGAGCTGCTGAGCTATTAACCAGCCTCAAAGGCTGTGAATCTCACTAAAGATTAACCAATAATAATAATAATAATTTTATTTCTATACCGCCCCTCTCCCGAAGGACTCGGGGAGGTGTACAGCCTATTAAAACAAAAAATATACAAATCTCAAAATTTAAAAAATATTAAAAATATTACACAATTTTGGCCCGGATTAAAACCCCCAATTTAAAATAATTACATAGTTAGCCCTGCCTGGCGAAACAGTAGGGTCTTAAGGGCACAGCGAAACACATGGAGGTTGGAGATCTTGCATATTTCCGGGGGGCAGTTCGTTCCAAAGGGCAGGGCTCCCACAGAGAAGACTCCCTCTGGGTGTCGCCAGCCGACATTGCTTGGCCGATGGCACCCTGAGAAGTCCCTCTCTGTGTGAGTGGACTGGCCGGTGGGAGGCTTTTGGTGGCAGAAGGCAGTCTCACAAGTACCCGGGTCCTAAGCCATGGAACGCTTTAAAGGTGGTAACCAACACCTTGAATCGCACCCAGAAGACCACTGGGAGCCAGTGCAGCTTGCACAGGAGAGGTGTCACATGGGCGCAACGAGTCGCGCCCATAACCACCCATGCGGCCGTATTCTGGACCAGTTGGAGCCTCCGAGTGCTCTTCAAGGGGAGCCCCATGTAGAGAGCATTGCAGTAGTCCAGTCGTGAGGTGACAAGGGCATGAGTGACCGTGCGCAAGGCGTCCCGGTCCAGAAAGGGCCGCAACTGGCGTACCAGGCTAACCTGATAAAAAGCTCCCCTGGCCATGACCATCATATGCACTTCTAAAGACAGCCGTGCATCCAGGAGGACACCCAGATTGTGAGCCCTCTCTGTGGGGGGCAAAGATTCACCCCCAATAGTCAGCGATGGCACCTGCTGACTATATTGGGACGCCGGCAGCCACAGCCACTTGGTTTTGGAAGGGTTGAGTCTGAGCCTGTTTCTCCCCATCCAGACCCGCACGGCCTCCAGGAGCGGGACATCACATCTTGACCCCCCTCTTCTCTGTGGCAGCCCCTCAAATATTGGACCACTGCTATCATGTCTCCCCTGGTCCTTCTCTTCACTAGACTAGCCATGTCCAGTTCCTGCAATCGTTCATTGTATGTTTTAGCCTCCAGTCCCCTAATCCTCCTGGTTGCTCTTCTCTGGACTCTTTCTAGAGTCTCAACATCTTTTTTATAGTGTGGTGACTAAAACTGGATGCAGCAGGGGTGAAATCCAACAGGTTCTGACAGGTTCTGGAGAAGTAGTGGAAATTTTGAGTAGTTTGGAGAACTGGTAGTAGAAATTTTGAGTAGTTTGGAGAACCAGTAGTAGAAATTTTGCGTAGTTCGGAGAACAGGTAGTAGAAATTTTGAATAGTTTGGAGAACCGGTAGTAGAAATTTTGAGTAGTTCGGAGAACCAGCAAATGCCACCTCTGGCTGGCCCCAGAGTAGGGTGGGAATGAAAATTTTGCAATATTCTTCCCCCAGACTGGGGTGGGAATGGAAATTTTGCAGTATCCTTCCCCTGCCACGCCCAGAAAGCCACACCATGCCCAGAAAGCCATGCCCACAGAACCAGTAGTAAAAAATATTGGATTTCACCACTGGGATGCAGTATTCTAGGCGTGGTCTTACTAAGGCTTTATATAGTGGTATTAGTACCTCACTTGATCTTGATTGTATCCCTCTGTTAATGCAACGTAGGATTGCATTGGCTTTTTTGGCTGTCGCTGCACACGGCTGGCTCCTATTTAGATAGTTGTCCACTAAGACTCCAAGATCCCTCTCACAGTCACTGCTGATAGGGCCCAGTGTTCAAGTCTGTCAAGATCCATCTGGATCTTCAGCCTATCTTTATTTTATTTTATTTTATTTTATTTTATTTTATTTTATTTTATTTTATTTTATTTTATTTTATTTTATTTTATTTTATTTTATTTTATTTTATTTTATTTTATTTTATTTTATTTTATTTTATTTTATTTTATTTTATTTTATTTTATTTTATTTTATTTTATTTTATTTTATTTTATTTGTCAAGTACATATTAGATAATATATACTGCTCAAAAAAATAAAGGGAACACAAGCAGAAGACATCAGAGATCTGAACGAATGAAATAGCCTTATTAAATACTTTGTTCTTTTACATACAGTAGTTTATACACTGCTCAAACAACTAAAGGGAACACAAAATTAACTTGGGTTAACTTGGGTTAAAGAATGGATTCTACTGAGAAATACAAGACTATTGACTTTGGAAGGACATGATTTGCAACTAGGCTGGCATGCTTTCTTATGGTATAGAAAGTTAAATGAGAGATAAGACAAAAAAGAAATAGAAACTCAGATGACCCCAGAGTAAATGGAAAAGGGGGATGGGGGGGGGGAGAAAGAAGATTATAAATATAAATGTACAATTATAAAATGATAGACTGGGTAAAATGGGAAATAAATTGAAAAGAAAGCATATATTATTAGAATATTGGAGTTGCTCGGATACCAAATAAGGGAAATATTGCACAACAAGGAGAAAGAAAGGAGAGAAGAGTAAAGGGATAGAGGAGGAGAGGGGGAGAGAAGAATGGAAGAAAGGGGAAGGAGAGGAAGAAAGGATAGGGGACAAGAGCAGGAGAGAAGGCGAGAAAGGGGGAAAAGAGGGGAGGAGTGGGGGAGAGAAAGGGGAAGTAGGGAAGAGGAGAGGAGGAGGAAGAAAGGAGAAGAGGAGAGGAGGGAGGGAGGGGAAAGAAAGAAGGAGAAGAAGGTTTGTTGTGAAAAGAGGGAAAAGAGAGGGTAGAAGAGCAATCCCAAATGTAATTAAAATGTCTTATTTTTATGCTTTCGTTAGAAAAAAATATGTATATATACGATCAATTATGGATAAGAGAATGTACATTTACAATATGTGTATAAGATTGGGTGTCCCCCAAGGCAGCATTTTAGGACCTACACTCTTTATACTTTATACAAATGATCTTTGGATCATATTATAAGATTATTGCATCTATTGATTTACCCTGGTCGAGTTTTGAAGTCCATATGTTTTTGCAATGTAATAGTTGCAGATTGCAGGACAATTTTTTTCTAAAGCCAAATTGCTTGTTAGAGAGTAGGTTGTTAGTCTCTAAGTAGAGGGTAATGGATTGGTTTATGATTGATTCCATGACTTTGCAGGTGACACAACATAATGAGATTGGTCTGTAATTGTCAACTAGGCTGGGATCACCCTTTTTGAAGATAGGGATGACCGTGGCCAGCAACCATAAGTTAGGTAAGGAGCTGGTTCTGAAAGATATTTCGTAGATTATGCTAAGTGGTTCTGCTATGGTGGTTGAGAGCTTCTTTAGGAGGCATCTAATCCATCAGGGCCAATCGATAGAGATGGTTTTAGGTTGCGTAATGCCTTTTCAACGGCATCTTCTGTGAAATCGACATGTAGTAGATCGTTGTGAGTAGTTGTGGTACAATTGGGAAATGAGAGGCATGAGCCATTGCTGTTTACGAAGACTGAACTGAAGAATGTGTTGAAGAGGTTGGCCTTAACACTTTCATCATTACAGTCTTTCCCTTTTGGTCCTTTTCGTGGTGAGTTGGATCTTGAGTCTTTATGTTTGTTGTTTACGAAATTGTAGAAGGCCCGGGTGGATTTAGTGCGTATTAGGTTTTCCTCTTGTTGCTGTGATAACTGATGCATTCTGCCTTTATCTATCATACGGTTTTGTAGTGATCTTTGAAGTTAGTTACGTAGTCAGTTTTGTTTTTGCACCAAAGAGGTTTTTTTTTTTTAGTCTGAAGCTTCCTTATTGTTATGGGTAATTTATTTTTCCTGGTTTTGGGAATAATTAGTCACTGTCGGAAAAGGGTTCTTTTATTTGTAGTCAATAAATTGAATTTAAACTGTTGCAGAAGATGAGATCAAGACAGTTGTTGAGTCTAGTGTTATTAGTTACTAGTTGATCTAGTCCCAGATTAGTTACAACATTGTACAGAGTTGCATGTATGGGTTCAGTTGTACATTCATTTAGGGTCCAAATAAATTAAATCTAAATGCGTTTGCATGTCTTAGAAGTCCACCTATTTCCCCATCTTGACTGTGTGTTGTGACACACACAATTCATAAAGACTGAATTCTTCCAGACAGTCACTGGAACAGCGGGAAAAGGGTTCTTGTTAACAAGTTCATTCAATTTCTCTTTCAAACAAAGCTATCTTGATATTTGAGATACTATTTTTCAATTACATACAGTACTCATAGCAAGGACATATATCTATCTATGGAACGATTCTTGGAAATGATTCAAGTCCTTAAACAACATACTATCATCTGCATATAGAAGTACAAGACATTTGTCTTCTCAAATAACCAATTTTTAAACCATTTCCTGACCTCTAATCTGTAATTTCATTAAACAAATCAGGGAGCATCATATAACAGTCTCTTCCTCCCTTTAATTAAATATATGAACGAATTATTTAATTATTTCTTCAAGAAAGAACAAGTCATGATGTATTCATCTATCTATCTATCTATCTATCTATCTATCTATCTATCTATCTATCTATCTATCTATCTATCATCCATCCATCCATCCATCCATCCATCCATCCATCCATTCTTCTCAACAATAGTAGGACAGAATAATCAATGTATGAAAAGCAGGGGCAGGAAAATATCAATAATATTACTGATCACATGATTTATGAAAAGATATTTTTCTCAATTAACAGAAATTAAACAGTGTGGTTCATATAAACTCTATACCTTTTTAGAAATCTATTGAAACAAAGAAGCTTAAAAACACCAGAAGTGAACACAACAAAACACATTTTTACACCCAATCAGATTAAAATAAAAGAGAGGGTAACATCTATGTTGGAAAGGAATAACAACATCTTTACATTATTATTGTTTATTTCCAAGTTGATCATGGGGTCTCCCTGGGGAGAATTGGCATCAATGAAAAATAAAAGGCTAGGCATTTAATGCTGATTGATAGAAACTTTGTGATTAGTACATCACTTGATTTCCAATTATTTAATGAAAATGCACTTCTGTCATTTCATCAAACACATTGATTAAAAAAATCAAACATAAAAATGTCAAAATTAAACATACATCCCCACATACATCAGAGATTCTTGTGCCTCATTATATTTTCTTTACAATTCAGACTGGGCCTAAGTAGGATAATGTAGCATTTTGGGAAAAAGATACAAGCCAAGAGACCAGACCCAGAGGCCAAGATGGAGAAGATCTCTACAGCCACCATGGACTTCCCTTTGGTGCTCAGGTAGGTGGGGAGGAAGGTGATCCAAACACTGCAAAAGACCAGCATGCTGAAAGTAATGAACTTGGCTTCATTAAAGCTGTCGGGCAATTTCCTGGCCAAAAAGGCCATCATGAAACTGACACTGGCCAGGAAACCCATGTAGATGAGGACAGTGTAAAACATGGAAGCTGAACCTTCATTACATTCCAAGATGGCCTCTCCTACCAAGGAATGAAAGTCCAAGTTGGGAAATGGGGGAGAGGTTACCAGCCAGATGGTGCAAATAATTGCTTGAATCAGGGGACAGGCTATGACAATGGAATTGGTCAGTGGTTTTCCTAAGAATTTTCTCATCCTGTTTCCAGGCTTGGTGGCCATGAAGGCCAGAACCACCATGACAGTTTTTGCCAAGACAGAGGAAACTGCAAGGGAAAAGAGGATGGCAAAGGCAGATTGTCGAAAAAGACAGGTGAGGTTCCCTGGTTGACCAATGAAAAGAAAGGAACAGAGGAAGCAGAACAGGAGGGAGACCAGGAGGATGTAGGTGAGATCTCGGTTGTTGGCCTTGACAATCGGTGTATCGTGATGCTTAAGGAAAACTACCAGGACTAAAGCTGTGGTCACAGAGAGAAAAAGAGTGAGAGATGTTAATGAGTATCCCAGGGGGTCTTGATAGGAAAGGAAGTGGAGCTTCTTGGCAATGCAGTGGTCCTTGTCCTTGTTGGGATATTGGTCTTCTGGGCAAGGATCACAGAGAGCTGCATCTGAAATCAAGAGTCGGTGTGAATTTCATGATGAATCAACAAAGACAAATCATCCATCCATATTGACAATGCTGGGAATAAATTAGCCAGAAAAACAGATCTGTTCTCGGCTCAACTTCTCTGCTTTATTCTTCAAATCCAGACATTCAATCTTTTTCCTTAGTAGAAAGTCTATAAATTTTGCCGTGAAAAAACCTGATATTAAATTGTTGGGGAGCAGGAAAAGTGGCCTTTGGGGTAGCACAGCTTAGATTCATGAACTGAGAGGGTCTGCTGAATATATGAATATATTGAATCATATAAAGCCTCCTACCAAACCTGATGCCAAAATTAATATTTTCCCATTGAATGACTTCCTTGAAGATCTACACTTGACGTGTGCTGTACCTGTCTGATTAGAAATGGTCCCTTCTGGACAAGGGTCACACTGATAGCAGCAAACTTCCTTGCCTTCTGGAACGCTCTTCCTCTCTCCTGCATGGCACCTCCTCATGCCACACCTGGCAAAGGGCACCTTCTGGAAGAGAAATATTTGAGATGGCCTAAGTAATAAACATGCTTCATTTGTCTATTTCTGCATTTCTGTTTCCTTCTTTAGAATGTCTTCAAAAGAAACGGTTTACCAGGGCCTACCAGAGGGATAAGCTCCAGGGGGAGTCAGGCCAGTGGCAATCCTGACCCTCCAGAATGGATGCTGGAGACTGGAACAGAGACCTCAAAATACAAGGAAGGCTTGTGACATGGAGCTACAGCTTTTCTAAAAGAAAGAATCGTCAGGATCCAACTGAATGGGAATCATTTTTGCTTTAATGGGCTCCTGGGTTCCAAGCAGGAGTTCTTCCCAATCACACCCCATCTTGAACTTTTCAGAAGTCAAATTTCAAATGTGTTAAACTCAAAAGCAGGTTTTTCATTAAATCCCTGAATTTTTTTCTGACTGAATAGATCTATTTCCCAATTAAAAGGGGGTTATGCATCCCCTGGAGTGAATTAATCCTTTGCTGAATTTATAACATTTCCTTCCAACTCACCTTTGTGACCCAGATGATTTCATCAGAGTTAATGGTAAAATCTTGTCCTGGGGAAGCCATGAGATCTATTTCTCCAACTTTGGTGGTGACAAAAGATTGATTAGGGAGGAAAAGCCAGTTGAGAAGATCGTAACGAGAAGAAACCAATCCACTTTCTGAGAAGGAGACTTCCTCTCCAGCACTGTTGTTGAACTTGACGTTCCTCAGATAGGGAAGAAGCTGAAAGAAAAGACACCCAGATTAATTGGCTGAACACCACACATGAGACACCCTGGTTTCTATCATAATGTGATGGCCATCAGCCTAAGAGATGGGTCTATACCTGAGAAGCTAAATGAATTCCCTTGATGGAGATCTAAGCAATCAGAAGTAACATCAGATATTCGACTCCATCCTTAAAATGATGACACATTCTCTTTATCATTGGACATTTGAATCATGGCTTCTTCAATGGCATAATAAAATAATAATATGACATAAAATGGCATAATAAAAAATGGGGTGGAGTCACAAAGAATTCTAAGCCACAGTAACGTTGAAATGTATTGAGTATCTTTTTATAGAGTGGATTCAGGCTACTGACTGAGAGAAAGTGAGGAGGTTCTACAAAAAATATTTTTAATAATTGCTGTCTTAATCCCTTCTTAGATACATTGATAGCACACAGATATTTAATCAGTAATTCAAGAAATGCATATAAGGAGTTTCCTACCTAGAGATCTCTGGACTAGATAAAAACTCACTGAGATTACCTGCCATGACTGAATATTTGAGATCCTCTTTCTGAGCCTCATTGTGGTTGGTTGTCCTCCAGATCCATATATTGCATGCAATGCGTGTCCCACAGCATAAACAGCATTGTAGATATTGTAACTTTCACCTTCCATGCTTGTTTCAAATAAAAAAGATGGTAGATTCTGTAAATTCTCTTTTCCTGTACATTTCTTTCCCCAGTTTCGAGTGATTTTGCCTGGTTTATAGAACCTGCAGCCAAACAACATTTCCCAACATTGCAGGAGAAAGAGGTCCCCTTGTGGCTTCAAGGGATCTAAAGACAGGAGGAAATGACTGAATTCTGAGACATCCCCAGTGTGGGGCCTAAAATGCAGAGCCCCATGGAAGGGCTTTACTGCTTTCACGATGTCTTGATTCCTGGCCACACTAAGTTTCCAATGGGAAGTTAAGATCCAAACTTTCCAAAATGACATCTTCCTCAAATGTTCATGAACACTGATTGCCACCTGTACATTTTTGATACTATTGGGATCTCCAAATAGAATAATCACTTCAGCTTTAGACCAAGTCTCCACAATATGAAGTAATTTCAGCATTGTAGTATCAAGAAAATCTGATTTCATTATTTCAGTGAAGGCCAAACACACCTCTTTCTCCTTCAGCATTGGCATCAGAGATGAGAAGAAACGTTCTCCACTGTCATCTTCAGGGGCCAGAAGACCAACCCAGTTCCACTGGAAATACAGGAGCAGCTGGACTAATCCCACACACTCAGCAAAATCACTGGGATTAATCCGGAAGAAGGAAGGATAAATTATTCTGTCTCCCTGAGTGAACTCAAAGCCAACACCAAGCTGGAGAAAGTGAGATTCTTGAGAGAGTAAACTTTAGGAGTCATCATTATGTGGATTATGTCAGAAGCCAAGGGAACCATACATCAAATCAATACAGAGAATATATTACACTACACTCTTATAAAGAATAGATTACGAAGGAATTCCTCTTGGCAAGTACCACATTTCAAAGTTATCTGACCCATCACTTTTGGCTTCTATAAAAACATATCATGACACAAAAAATATAACTATATGTCCCCCAAAACTCCTCCTTTGTTTTCCACCTTTGGCTTCTGGATGTGCTATAGTTGTGTTTGTACTCTATACTGTATCCAGGGAAGCCCCCTTACCTGTGGGACCTTGAAGAGGCTGAAGATGGAGGCCATCTGCCTTGAGGATCTGGGATTGAGATCTCCAATGACAGAGAGAAGAGGGTCCTTCCTGTCACATTTGTACCCTGGAACCATTCGGTCTCGGGTGGAGAGCAGGGAGAGGCTGTTTGAGCAAATCTCCACCTCAGTCTGAGAATTGCTATAGATGTGGAAGCCAAGGGTGATGTTGGGGAGGAGAAGCAGATCCTTGTTGACCTCGCTGACTGCAAACACCAAGGCTCTGAACTGCTGGTAGTTCTTGGGTACGACTCTACCGTGAGAAAATCATTGGGGAAATTTTAAGGAGAGTTTGTGGGTGCTGGTGGAGTTTGCCGTGTCTTTTTAAAAAATGTTCTTTGTATAGCAGGAAGTTTCAAAGTCCATGGGGTTTGATTCATTGTTAAGGCTGTTCCTTGATTAATGGCCTTGAGAGAAAGGAGAAAATCCTGTTTCTCCATTTCACAGATCATTTGATACCCCTCCATCAGCCCCCCCCCTTCCTTCACTTTGCTTCAGTGATGGTAATCCTTCCCTCTTCCATCCCAATTAAATTCTTTCCCTCTTGAAGCAGCTTCTTCAGGTCTGGAAACCATGGTTGAGCACAAGACAGATGGATTTTTTTACTCCTCCACAACACTTTCAATGGGTTTGACCTCATCATTGAGTTTTCCATCAGGAGTTTCTGTCCAAATTTATATTGTAAGTCAACTTCTTCACTAGGCCAGCAGAGTTTCTACGGTGTTGTCCTTCCTGACTTTTTTGGTGGTTTATTTGCTTCCTGATCAAGAGTTCTGGAAAGATGGAGAATTCTAGCCTATTTTATGAGTTTGGTTCTTTATTGAGAAAAGCACAAAGATCTGAACTATGGTAGGACATTGCAAACGTCACTAGAACAAGTATTTCTGAAAAGAGTCCCTGAATATAAAGCAAAGCAATAATTATTTACATCTTTCCCCTTTGGGTGAAACTTACAAAATATTCTCCAGAAGTAGAGATGGGTCTTTTTGAAAGGATTGGAAGTAGAATTTAAGTGCAGTTCCCAGGGGAACACTCCCAGCAATGATGAGATCACCAGGCCTGTAAAAGTCTCTCGTAGTGTGTACAGTATTTGTCAACACACACCCAGTTTGCTTCCTCTTAGTAGACATTAGAGAAGTTGGAGGCAGGAGCCAGAAGAGCAGCAGTAGGAGGAAGAGAGGCAGCCCAGACATTCTTCTCCCCTTCCCCTCTAGATCAGCAATCTAGAGGTTATTTTTTTGTAGAAGTCGAATCTCAGCAAGGATTTGAAATCTCAGCAGAGCTTTAGCACAAGAGAAATAATCTGTGCTACCTGGATGGCCCCAAGGCCAATTTAGATCCAGCCATGTTTCGTCTTACCTGTGTTTGGTTTATGAGCAAAGAGGAAACTGAGGCCAGCTGAGTCTAAACAAACCCAGGAGTTGGTTCTTTGCAACACAAGGCAAGGTGACACGTCCTGCCCCCACCAGGAGAACTCTGAGTATCTAATTTAAAGCAGCTTTTATCTCAGAAGATTTTTTTTTTCTGTAGAAATCCATAGGGGATACATTAGAAATTACTGTTCTTCTTATAATTGCATGGAAAAGCAATTGTTCTATTTACTGAGCAATAGCTACTCTTCATACAGCAGATGGAGAAAAGTGAGTTTGGGTCTCCTGTTGTTAATCCCCAGATCAGATGCAGTTGAGAGTCAAGGTGAACTTGGGCATTTGAGTTATGTGGAACTGAGCCTTAAGAGATTGACAGAGTTGGAAGGGAGTTTGTAGGTCATCCAGTCCAACCCCCCTGCCCAACCAGGAGACCCTACACCATTTCTGACCAATCTGTTCTTGAAAGTTTCCAGGGATGAAGCTCCCACAACTTCCGAAGGCAACTTCTGTTCCATTGGTTGATTGTTCTCATTGACAGAAAATTCCTTCTTATTTCCAGGTTGAATCTCTCCTTGATCAGTTTCCATCCATTATTCCTTGTCTGGCCTTCAGGTGCCTTGAAAATAGGTTGACCTGCTTCTCTCTGTGGCAGCCCCTCAAATATTGGAACAGTGCTCTCATGTCTCCCTTGGTCCTTCTCTTCACTAGACTAGCCAGGCCCAGTTCCTGCAACTGTTCATTTTATGTTTTAGCCTCCAGTCCCCTCATCATCCTGGTTGCTCTTCTCTACAGCTTTTCTAGAGTCTCAACAACTTTTTTATAGTGTGGTGACCAAAACTAAATGCAGTATTCTAGGTGTAGTCTTACTAAGACTTTATAGGGTAGTATTAGTATCTCATTTGATCTTGATTGTATCCCTCTGTTAATGCAATTTAGGATTGCATTATTTATTTATTTATTTATTTATTTATTTATTTATTTATTTATTTATTTATTTATTTATTTATTTATTAGTTCAATTTATATGCTGCCCTCCTCCGGAGACTCAGGGCGGCTTACAATGCGTTAAGCAATAGCCTTCATACTTTTGTATATACCTGCTTATTAGGGCTTTTGACCCCCCCCCCAGAGGTGTTCTTTTTTATACAAAGTCAGTTTATTGCCCCCACAATCCGGATCCTGATTTTACCTACCTCGAAAGGATGGAAGGCTGAGTCAACCTTGAGCCTGGTGAGATTCGAACTTGCAGTAATTGCAGGCAGCTGGTGCTAATTAGCTTTTTTGGCTGCCGCTACACACTGCTGGCTCATTTTTAGCTGGTTTTCCACTAAGATTCCAAGATCCCTCTCACGGTCACTGCTTTTAGGCCTGGTTTCCCCCAGTTTATATCTGTGCTTTTGGTTTTTCTTACCTAAGTGTAAGACTTTACTTTTCTCTACGTTGAATTTCATTTTGTTAGATAGGGCCCAGGGTTCCCGTCTGTCAAGATCCATCTGAATCTTGAGCCTATCATCTGTTGCTTCTACCTTGGTATTATCCGCATGTGCGCACAAGATGGAGTCTGGCCTCTTCCATAGTTTGTTTGAATAGTATAAGTGTTCATGGAGCATAGTGACAGTTGACAATCAGTTGTACGCCGAAAAGATGAAATACGTTTAACAGAAAACTTTCTTTCTACATAGGGCACTAGGACTCCATGTGGACAACTGGAAGGCATAGGATGAAAATAGTTGCATGATTGTTGGTGATAAAAAGTTTACTTTACTTCATTTACGTATTCAATTTCTATATCTGCCCACCTCAGACAAGTGACTCTTATTGTAACCAGTTATAACATTTAATAAGGCATTATTCAATGGACATGTTCACTTTCTCTGTTATCATATTTTAGAAAAGTCATTAGATATTAAACATGCCTCAAAATTTTTTTAAAGTGTTTCCCATATGTGCATCTGTTAGAGATTCTTGATCCTTATCATATTTTCCTTACAGTTAAGATGCGGCCTTAATAGAATAATGAAGCATTTGGGAGAAAAGATGCAAGCCAAGAGACCAGCCCCAGAGGCCAAGATGGAGAAGATCTCCACGGCCACCATGGACTTCCCTTTGGTGCTCAGGTAGGTGGGGAGGAATGAGATCCAAACACTGCAAAAGACCAACATGCTGAAAGTAATGAATTTGGCTTCGTTAAAGCTGTCGGGCAATTTCCTAGCCAGAAAGGCCACAGAGAAACTGACACTGGGCAGGAAACCTAGATAGGCCAGGACAGCATAAAACATTAAAGCTGAGCCTTCATTACATTCCAAGATGGTCTCTCCCACTAATGAGTGGAAGTCCAAATTGGCAAATGGGGGAGAAGTAACCAGCCAGGTGGTGCAAAGAACTGCTTGGACCAGGGGACAGGCTATGACAATGGAGTTAGTAAGTGATTTTCCTAAGAGTTTCCTTGACTTGTTTCCTGGTTTGGTGGCCATGAAGGCCAGAACCACCATGACAGTTTTTGCCAACATGGAGGAAACTGCGAGGGAAAAGAGAATGGCAAAGGTGGTTTGTTGGAAGGGACATGTGAGTTTCCCAGGTTGTTCAATGAAGAGGAAGGAACATAAGAAGCAGAGCAAGAGAGAAACCAGAAGAATGTAAGAGAGATCTCGGTTGTTGGCCTTGACAATTGGTGTATCACGATGCTTAAAGAAAATCGCCAGAACTGCTATTGTGATCACAGAGAGAGAAAGAGCGAGAGAAACTAAGGTGTATCCCAAGGTCTCTTGATAGGAAAGGAAGTGGAGCTTCTTGGCAATGCAGTGGTCCTTCTCCTTGTTGGGATATTGGTCTTCTGGGCAGGGGTCACAGTGGGCTGCATCTGAAATCAAGAGTCCTTGTTGAAGTATTTTATGGGCATCCACAATGACCATTATCCCTCTCACCAAGGGTCTCGAGTGTGACTTCCTTCTACAAGGATCAACTCAAAAAGAAACTGGTCCACTTACATGCCTGAAAATGGCAAATCATCCTGGTTCAAAATGAGCCTGTGTCAGGGACTGTGTAAAATCTGTCACAAATGACAACCCCTCCCTCTATTTTAATCTTAGAACTAAGGAGAAATTTCCTGACAGTTAGAACAATTAATCAGTGGAGCAACTTGTCTCCAGCTCCAACACTGGAAATTTTTAAGACGATGTTGGATAACCATTTGTCTGAAGTTGGTGTAGGGTTTCCTGCCTAAGCAGGGGGTTGGACTAGAACAGCAGTCACCAACTGGTGGTCTGTGGAAAAAATTATTTGCAATTTTTTATATTACACTAAATCAGGGCTCCTCTAACTATGGCCCCCGGGCCAGATATGTGCAATGAACGTTTGTGTTGCTGCAGAGAATCTCCCCCTTCAGGGTCTTTTTGTGCTGGTTGGAGGGGGGCAGAAATTCTGACTTGGGGTCTGCCTCAGCCTCCTGGTGTGGGGCTTTGGGTGAAGGCTGGAAGGAAGTGCCAGGAGCCGGAGGGCCTTGTTCCTGTGGGACTGCCTCATGGCCTGGAACTGGCTGAACATCTCAGCCTGTTGAGCCTCCAGGTGCTGGTACCTGGCCTTGCACTCCTGCAGGTCTTCCCTCTACTCGGAAAGCCTATGCTCCTAGTCTTGAGTGAGTGATTCTGCTGAGCCTCCTTCTCAGTCAGATCCAATTTGAACTGATCCAACTGTTTTGCCAACTCTTTCCTGTGGTGGAGCCCGGGCAGGGAGGTGAGGAGTGGCTGGCAGGAGAAGGGTGCGTAGAGGCTGGTGAGGTCCCCTCGATTGAGTGACATTGAGTTGGCCATTGAGTTGGCCATTCCCACCCAGTCACATGACCACCTAGCCACGCCCACCCAGCCGGTCATTAGGCAGATCATATTAGTGATCTGTGGGATTTAAAATTATGAATTCAGTGGTTCCTGAGGTCCAAAAGGTTGGGGACCCCTGGACTAGAAGACCTCCAAGGTTCTTCCAACTCTGTTATTATACATATATATATATATATATATATATATATATATACACACACATATATATCAATTTTCTTACTTCTTCGTAGGGTTTATGTGTGTTTTTCTTCTAGCCAGGTTTTCCCTACGTAGCCAAGGTTTTTTTGAGCTGGAGCTACAAAAAAACCTTAGCTACGTAGGGAAAACCTGGCTAGAAGAAAAACATATATATATATATATATATATATATATATATATATATATATATATATATATATATATATATATATATACACACATACATACATACATACATACATACATATATATATATATATATACACATACATACATACATACATACATACATATATATATATACACATACATACATACATACATACATATATATATACATACATACATACATATATATATATATATATATATATATATACACATACATACATACATACATACATACATACATACATATATATATATATATATATTATTTATTATATTTATTTTTGATAAAGAACTAAAGGGAGACTATTATAGATCTATTTCAAGCTTTTTAGCTTTCATCAGCTAGTCATAACCTCTGAGCCACAAGTTCTCCTCCCTTTATCAGCTGAGCCAGGGGAGAGATTAAGTGTTTTTCTGTGGAAGTACCTGGTCTGCCCCAATGTGGGAGGGAGCATACTGCTTCCCTTTCGCCTTTCAGTTCCAATCCAGGAGCCCTCAAGCAGTCGCATTCATGACAAACCATTTTGGATTGGAAAACCCCTACATAATTGGAGTGCTGCGCTCCTGTCAAACAAACAACAAATGGTCAAAATAGGGAGCACCCTATCAAATCCTGCACCTGTTAATAGTGATGTCCCCCAAGGCAGCATTCTAGGACCAACACTCTTCACACTATACATAAATGACCTTTGTGATCATATTATAAGCAACTGCGTTCTCTTCGCTGATGATGTAAAAATATTTAACACCACCGACAATGCTGCTACCCTTCAAAAAGACCTTGACTTTGTGTCAGAATGGTCAAACAATTGGCAATTCCAAATCTCAACCAACAAATGCTCCGTCTTACACATTGGCAAAAAGAACCAGAACACAAAATACAATCCAAGTGGACATGACCTTGTAGATGACCCTCACTCTGTCAAGGACCTTGGAGTACTCATATCTAATGATCTAAGTGCCAAAGCCCACTGTAACAACATTGCCAAAAAGGCATTAAGAGTTGTAAACCTAATCTTGCGTAGCTTCTTCTCCGGTAATATCACATTACTAACCAGAGCATACAAAACATTTGCTAGACCAATTCTCGAATACAGCTCATCTGTCTGGAACCCACACTGCATATCTGACATTAGTACAATTGAGTGCGTCCAGAAATATTTCACAAGAAGAGTCCTCCACTCCTCTGCTTGCAATCTTATACCACCAGACTTGAAATTCTAGGCTTAGGAAACTTAGAACTATGCCGCCTTCAGTATGACTTAAACATAGCACATAAAATTATCTACTACAATGTCCTACCAGCCAATGACTATTTCAGTTTCAACCACAACAATACACGAGCACACAATACATTCAGTCTTAAAGTGAACTGCTCCAAACTTGATTGCAGAAAATATGACTTCAGTAACAGAATGGTCAATGCCTGGAATGCACTACTTGACTCTGTGGTTTCATCCCCAAACCCCAAAAACTTTAACCTTAGACTGTCTATTGTTGACCTCACCCCATTCCTAAGAGGTCTGTAAGGGGCCTGCATAAGAGCACCAGCCTGACTTCTGTCCCTGTCCTGATGTTTCCTCTATTTGTATCTATTTTATGTATTCAGTTCATGCTTATACTTATATATATTACCTAATACGTTCTTGACAAATAAATAAAAAATAAAATAAAATAAATCCCTCTTACAGTTACTGTTTTTGAGCCAAGTCATTCCTAATATGTACTTATATCTTTGATTTTTCCTGCCTAAATATAAAACTTTGCTTTTCTCCACATTAAAATTCATTTTGTTGAATAGGGTCCGTTGTTCAAGTTTGTCAAGATCTTTTTGGATCCTGAGCTTGTCTTCAGGGGTGTTGGCTTTTCCTGCCAGTTTAGTGTTATCTGCAAATTGGATGAGTTCCCCATCTATTCCCTCATCTTAATCATTTATGAATATTTCGAAGAGTACAGGGCCTAAGACGGAGCCTTGTGGTACCTCACTGCTTATTTCTCTCCATGTTGATGTAGTACCAGAAGGACTACTCCTTGAGTACGGTTTGTCAGCCAGCTACAAATCCATCTGGTGGTGGTTGTCTATTCCACATTTTTCTAGCTTACCAAGAAGTAGGTTGTGGTCTACATTGTCAAATGCCTTACTGAAATCTAAGTGTACTATGTCCACAGCATTTCGCTGGCCTACTAATTTAGGAGAGTGTCAATTCATTTTCCAAAGCACCAGAAGGCAGGATAAGAAACAATGGATGGAAACTAATCAAGGAGAGAGGCAAACTGGAATTAATGTGAAACTGAGCACAATTAACCAGTGGGATAACTTTCCACCAGAAGTTGTGGGTGCTTCATCGCTGCAGGGTTTTAAGAAAAGACTGGGCAGTCAGTTGTGTCATGGTTCCAAGTAAGGAACTCATGGAAGTCAGGATTCTGATGTTTCTTCAGGTTCAAGAGATCCTTTATTGAGTACACCATATCGGCACTTAGAAAGGTGAAGCTAGCTCTGAATTATTCCCACGCTTAGGGATAGTTAAAAGAATAAGACCTCCCCAGCCCCCCTTGTCTCTCAAGTCACATGGTCCTATCAGTCGAGATGTAGGTTCCCGCTCAACTTCAATAGATATCCGTTGAAATGACCTTGGTTCTCACGCCGGCTGGTGGATGTTATGGTTAGCCATCCGAGGCACCACATTCCTGAGTCCCCCCCACCATACTCTCCCCCCTCCCCCTTGAATGGCAACCAAGAAATGAAACAGAAGTAAGTATGGCCTAGATGAAGAGCTGAGGTGGCACAGTGGTTAGAGTGCAGTACTGCAGGCTACTTCAACTGACTGCTAGCTGCAGTTTGGCAGTTCAAATCTTGCCAGTTCAAGGTTGACTCAGCCTTCCATCCTTCTGAGGTGGATAAAATGAGGACCCAGATTGTTGGGGGAAATATGCTGACTCTGTAAACTGCTTAGAGAGGGCTGTAAAAGTACTTTGAAGCGGTATATAAGTCTAAGTGCTATTGCTATTTCTATGGCTTCAGCTGAAGCTGTTTTAGAATAGAGTAACAGAGTTGGAAGGGACCTTCAGGGTCTTCTCGTCCAAACCCCCTGCCCAGGCAGGAGGTTGACAACCTGTCTGAGATGATGTAGGATCTCCTGCTTGAGCTCCAAGGTCCCTTCCAGCTTTAGTCTGATTGAAATTGAAAGTCTCCGATTTTCTTTTTTCTTTTAGTTTTTTATTAAGTTTTTACAGTTAAACAATTCTTATTCATCGCTTACACATGACTGTGACCATTTTTATATCCTCCTATTAGTATTCACCTATGTTCTATACATTTATACTAATTTTACATTCTATGTAGAGTTCTATCCCCCCCTTTTTTTCTTCTATTTCCGTTCCAATTGTACCATTTCTCCCATATTACATAAAAATCTGAATCCATCAGTCCTTTCAATTCAAGAGTCATTTTGTCCATTTCGGCGCAGTCCAATATTTCTTTAATTATTAAATCTTCAGAGGGTATGTTTTGACTTCTCCAACATTGTGCGAAAGCCAATCTTGCTGCAGTTATCATATGCACAATAATATATGGGTTTTTTTTTTTTTCATATTTCCTTTTCATTATTCCTAGAAGAAACAATTCTGGTTTATATTCTATCTTGAAGCCTGTTACTTCCTGTATCCAACTATGTACCTTCATCCAATATTTTTTAGTTTCAGAGCATAACCACCATATATGAAAGTAGGTACCTATCTTTTGTCCACATTTCCAACATTTGGGATTAAAATTTGGATATATTTTTGCCAATCTAGAGGGTGCCAAATACCAACGGTAAAACATTTTATATTGATTTTCTTTATATTTTGCTGATCTGGTTAATTTATAATTTCTATTCCAAATTGCTTACCAATTTGGAATAGAATTGGAAAGAATCCTCTAATTCAATGTTGTGACCAACATTTTTTGCCCAGGCTATCATAGCTCCCTTTACTACGTATTCAGCTCTATAAAATTCTAATAAATAATTATAATTTTTAGTTATTGATTTCTCATCTGGTCCCACCAATATTTTATCCAATTGTTTTGGCCGTATTTCAATTCCATATTCATATTTATCCTTTATAAATTGTGATTTTAATTGCAAATAAGGCCACCAGTCTATATTTATTCCCTGTTCTTCCAATTCCTGCCTACTTTTTAGATTCCCCTGATTGTCTAAGATTTCATTGTATTTGGCCATTTTGCTTATATCCAGGGTATTGGGATGTATCATTGCTTCCATCGTTGAGACCCAGCTAGGAATTTTCATATAGTGTTTTTTCTTAATTTATTAATTAGATGTACTATCAAGAGCCTTGATAGTACAGTGGTTTAATGCACCCTGTTATTAACACAGCTGCCTGCAATTTACTGCTGGTTCAAATCTCTCCAAGGCTCAAGGTTGACTCAGCCTTCCATCCTTTCTAGGGTAGGTGAAATGAGGACCCAGATTGTGGGGGCAATAAGCTGACTTTGTATAAATATACAAAAGTATGAAGGCTATTGCTTAACGCATTGTAAGCTGCCCTGAGTCTCCGGAGAAGGGCGGCATATAAATCAAATTAAAAAAAAAAAATAATGTTTGCATTAAGGCTTTTCGTACTTTATGTTGAAAAGAATATAAATGAGATTTGTTCTCTCTGTCCCATAAACAGACGTGTCATCCTTTTTAAAAATCATGTCCTTCCAATACAAGTAATCTTTTATTTCTTGAATTAATCCACTCTTTAACCCAAACTAAGGTTGCTGTTTTATAATAAAGTCGCCATCTGGGAGCCCAAACCCACCTCTGCTTCTACTATCCTGAAGATCGTATATTTTTATTCTTGCTTTTTTCCCTGCCCATATAAATTTTGTTGTAATTTGATTCAACTCCACAAAAAAATTCTTATCCAATTTTATGGGTACTATTTGAAAAAAATATAGTAGCTTCGGTAAAATGTTCATTTTAATAGTTGTGATTCGACCTAGTAAGGATAAATGTAATGGCTCCAATCTTGCTAAATCTACTTTTATTTGTTGCATTAATTTTACATAATTGTCTTCCTTAATTGAGGAACACATCACTGTCAGCCAAATTCCTAAATGCTTAACTTTTCTCACACTCTGTAGACCTAATTCTTTCTCTAGTTCTTTTTCCTGTTGTGATACTATGAAAGTCACCAATTTTCATATAAATCAGAGATTCTTGTGCCTCATTATATTTTCCCTACAATTCAGATTGGGTTTAAGTAGGATAATGTAGCATTTCGGGAAAAAGATGCAAGCCAAGAGACCAGCCCCAGAGGCCAAGATGGAGAAGATATCCACGGCCACCATGGACTTCCCTTTGGTGCTCAGGTAGGTGGGGAGGAATGAGATCCAAACACTGCAAAAGACCAGCATGCTAAAAGTAATGAACTTGGCTTCATTAAAGCTGTCAGGCAATTTCCTAGCCAGAAAGGCCACTGTGAAACTCATGAGGGCCAGAAACCCTAGATAGGCAAGGACAGTGTAAAACATTGTAGCTGAACCTTCATTACATTCCAAGATGGTTTCTCCTACCAAGGTATGGAAGTCCATGTTGGGAAATGGGGGAGAGGTTACCAGCCAGGTGGCACAAAGAACTGCTTGGACCAGGGGACAGGCTAAAACAATGGAGTTTGTCAGTGGTTTTCCTAAGAGTTTCTTAGTCCTGTTCCCTGGCTTGGTGGCCATGAAGGCCAGAACCACCATGACAGTTTTTGCCAACACAGAAGAAACTGCAAGAGAAAACAGAATGGCAAAGGCAGTTTGTCGGAAGAGACAGGTGAGCTTCCCAGGTTGACCGATGAAGAGGAAGGAGCAGAGGAAGCACAATAGGAGAGTGACGAGGAGGAGGTAGGTGAGATTTCTGTTGTTGGCCTTGACAATTGGTGTGTCATGATGTTGACAAAAAATTGCCAGAACTGCCAGTGTGATCATAGATAGAGAAAGAGTGAGAGAAGTCAAAGTGTATCCCAGGGACTCTTGATAGGAAAGGAAGTGGAGCTTCTTGGCAATGCAGTGGTCCTTTTCCATGTTGGGATATTGGTCTTCTGGGCAGGGATCACAGGAAGCTGCATCTGAAATCAAGAGTCAGTTTTCATTTCATGGTGTGTCAAAAAGGGCTAATCATCTTTTACTACTGATAACCCTAAGGATACATTAGCCTTTCAGCTCTTGGGCTCAGTTTCTCTGCTTTATATTTTGCATTAACTCATTCACACTTTTTTTGGCAGAGAAAGGCAGGCAGAAATAGCTAGATCTATCTTCTCTTTCTCTAATGGGTCTTTCAGTTTCCTGGGAGACTGATAATGCTGACAGAAGAAGCAAAATAAGGAAAATTAAACCTTGAACCTCACACTCCTCTCCTTCATGAAAAGATTGGTAGCTGGATTTGCTGGTGGCTTGTAAGAGAAGGAGTAGAAAGTCTATTGGGGAATCCATGAATTCTGCCCTGAAGCTACCTTGCATTAAATGGCTGAGGAGCAGGAAAAGTGGCTGAGGAAGGGGGAAGCACAGTTTAGATCCATGAATTCAGAGGTTCTGTTGGAAATCATGAATATTTTGAAAAATGTCAATCTACCAGAATTGATATTTGTTCCTACTTAATGGCTTCCTTGATCCTAGAAGATATAAATTTGAGATGAGCTCTACCTGTCTGACTAGAAATGGCCCCTCCTGGACAAGGGTCACATTGGTAGCAGCAAACCAGCTCTCCCTCTGGAACTCTTCTCCTCTCTCCTGCCTGACACCTCTTTGTGCCACACCTGGCAAAGGGCACCTTCTAAGAGAGAAAAAGGGAAATGCTTGAGATGGCCTCAGCAATGAATATGCTTCATTTATTCATTTGAGCATTTCTGTATCCATCTTAAGGAATGGTTCAACAGGGTGTCCAGGAACATATTTGAGGGAAATAAAACCAGTGCCTCTCCCTACCCACCAATGGAGGTCGAGATAGGAATGGGGAACGGGGCATGCAAGGGAAGGCTAGTGAAACTGGGACCCACCTTTCCTAAAACAAAGAATCATGACAATTCAACTATGCATGAATGGTGCATGGAAATTACTGCTGTCTTCCCTAATTGCATTCTGGGGTTTTAGCAGAAGTTTTTCCCAAACCCAACTCTTTGAGTCCTCAAATGTTTTACATACATTTCGTCAAGTGGTTACCACGTTTTCTGATTCAATAGACCTATTTTCCATTTAGAAAGACGGTCTGCATGTCTTCTAGTCCAACCCCCTGCTCAACCAGGAGACCCGGTACTATTTCAGACAAATGGGTGACTAGACTCTTTCTAAAAGCCGCCAGTGATGAAGCACCACAAGAGCAGCCATTCCACTGGTTTAATTCGAATTCTTTTCTATATTGATCATTTTGTCATTTTTACACTGCCTGGAATTGCCTTATAGGTGACATTGGTGACATATAATATATAAAATAGGTGTATCTACCACAAATGAGACCTCAAATCCATTGCATTCAAAGCAGGTTTTTCATGAAATATCAGATACATTTTTTGATTCAGTAGACCTGTTTTCTAGTTAGAAGGATGTTGGATATCCCAGGAGAGAATGAACCTTTCTTTGAATTTACAAGTTTTCTTTCCAACTCACCTTTGTGGCCCAGATAATAGCATCGGAATTAATGGTGAAATCCTGACCTGGGGGAGCCCCAGGATCTATTTGTCCAACTTTCACGGGGACAAAAGATCGATTGAGCAGGAGAACCCAGTTGAGAAGATCATAACCACCAGATCCCAGTCCATTTTCTGAGAAGGAGATTTCATCCCCAGCACTGTTGTTGAATTGGACTTTTCTCAAATAGGGAAGAATCTGAAAGAAACGAGACCTTCAGGCATTGGAATACTTGGCTGGAAGCCACAAATGAGACATCATGGGCTTCTATCATTCTGTGATGGCCATCATCTTAGCAGATGGTTTTATATTTGAGAAGCTAGAGGATTTCCCTTCATGGTGATCTCAGCAATCAAGGATAACACCAAATATGTTGTTCATTTCCCAATACCACAAATGATTCTCTTTATCATTGGTCATTTCTATCATGGCTTCTTCAACTCTAGTTTTATCAAATGATTCCTACATACAAATATCTTAATTCCACATTTAGAATTTCATACTGAAGGAAACTGAGGTGGTTCTACAAATGTGCCCACTAGGACTTCAAGTAAACTGTTGAAGCACCCAGATTTTGATCTTGCTCAGAGCTGACACCTCCTGCATGGACTTGTCACCCTCTCAAACACAGGTAACCATTGAAGAACATTCAGGACCTTATAGGAACATTTTCATCTAGAAAACTTATGAACAACTGGTTTTGTTTATTTTTCCCTTCCCCTCTTCTACCCCTTTTCAACGAAACCTTAGATTTCATTTATATTATTGTTTTAATAACTGCTCTCTTAAACTGTTCTGAAATTCATGCATAAGCAAACATATCACAATTGCAAATACAAATTCAATTACATATTACAATTACAAATCAGTAATTCAGGAGATGCACGTGGGAAGATTCCTCTCTAAGGATGTGTAGATTGGATAAAAAGTCCTATAGATTACCTGCCATGATTGGACATTTGAGATCCTGTTTCCGAGCCTCAACTTAGTTGGTCGCCCTCCTGATCCATCCATTGCATGTAACGCATGTGCCACAGCATAAGCTGCATTGTGGATGTTGTAACTTTCACCTGTCATGCCTGTTTCAAACACGTAAGTTGGCACATTCCGTAAATTCTCCATTCCTGTACATTGTTTTCCCTGTACATTCCCATTCCTAGGTATCTGGGGGAACTTGCAGTCAAAAACTGATTCCCACCATAATGGGAGAAAAGTGTCCCCTTGTGGGTTCAATGGGTCTAAAGACAGGAGGAAATGACTGAATTCTGGGACATCAGCCGTGCGATCCCTAAAATGCAGAGATCCATGGAAGCGCTTGATATCTTTCAGGATAGGATGAGGTCCTATCTCATTAACTTTCCAATGGGAAGTGAAGATCCAAACTTTCAAAAATGGTTTCTTTTTCAAATATTCATGAAAATACAATGCTGTCAGTACATTTGCAATAACATGGAAGTCTCCAAATAGAATAATAATTTCAGCGCTAGACAAAGTTTTGATAAGATAAAGCGTTTTCCATTTTGTTAAAGCATTAAAATTAAATGTGTACTTCTCAGTGAAGGCCAGGCAGATCTCCTTCTCTTTCAGCATTGGCAAGATAGATGAGATGAAATGTTCTCCATCGTCATCATCAGGGGCCACCAGCCCAACCCAGTTCCACTGGAAATACAGGAGCAGCTGGACTAAACCCTCATACTGAGCAAATTCATTGGGATTAATCCGGAAGAAGGAAGGATAAAGTCTTCGGTCTCCCTGAGTGAACTCAAAGCCAACACCGAGCTGAAAAAAGTGAGAATCTTCTTTGAAGGACAAACTAATGTTTTGTGCTCACCTTAGGGGTCATCACTGTGCGATTGATTGCCCTACAACCAGACGACTCACTTTAAGAGAAAAGCTGAAGCTTCTTCCCATAATTTCATATTTTGCTTGGTTGTAAGAGGTGAGATGCCAAGGGAATAAACTATCAACCTGATACAGAGAATAAACTGCATTGGATGGATTGGTAAAATTTAACGAAGAGTAAATTAGGGAGGAATTCCTCTTGGCAAGTACAGCATTTCAGAATCATCTCATTATCTCTTTGGAGCTATATGAATAAAAAAAATATATAAATTGAATTCAACTGTATCATGAATTCTCTAAAACACCGAGTCCTGATATAACCCTGCTAAACACCTCTAGTTCCATCTTTGGCTTCAGTTGTGCTTCTGTTATTTGTCTACTGCATAAGTCTATCTAAAGGAGCCTCCTTACCTGTGGGACCTTGTAGATGCTGAAGATGGAGGCCATGTGCCTTGAGGATTTGGGGTTGTCACCTCCAATGACAGAGAGCAGAGGGTCCTGCCTGCCACATTTGTAACCTGGAACCAATCGGCCTCGTGTGGAGAGCAGCATGAGACTGGTTATGGAAATCTTCATCTCAATCTGGTGGTTGTCATAGATTTCCATGTCAAGGGTGATGTTGGGCAGGAGATGCAGATCCTTGTTGATCTCTCTGACTGCAAACACCAAAGCCATGAAGTGTTGGTAATTCTTGGGTATGCGTCTAGAGTGAGAAAAACCTTGGACATCATTACAGCAAAGATGGAGTATGTGTGAGATGGAGTTTGCCTTGCCCCCTTTTTTGTATTTTCCATGGAACAGCAAGTCCAAAGTACAACCTTTTTTTTAAGGTTGTTCCTTCGTTAAATTTGAACACCTTTGTCAGAAAGGAGAAATGCCTGTCTCTCCATATCATGGACTATTATATACCCCTCTATTGTTCTCTCCTTCTAGACTTTGCTCAAGTGAATGTCATCCTTCTTAACTCTTCCTCCAGCACCAGAATTAATTCCAGCCTCTCTTTGAGCATCTAGTTCAGCTCTGCTAAGCATTGCTCAGCACAAGACTCCAACTGGGGTCACAGCATCCGTTTCTTGAAGGCCATCAGTCCTAAGCACTGCTGATTCCAAAACTGAGCTCGGTTTTTGTTTTTTTTCAGTATCCCATACTGGAAAAGGATAGACCTTTTATCTGAGTTTTCCAATTCTGTCCAAATTAATATTATAAATCAACTTCTTCACTAGGCCAGCACAGTTTCTAAGGTGCCAATAAAGGAGAATATTTGTAGCTGAAAGTCCTTGATGCTCTCAGAGCTTGGTTGTTTTCTTGCTGATGTTTCATTACCCAAATTAGGTCACATTATTTGGGTGTTACCTAGTTTTGGTAATGAAATGTTTGCAAGGAAACAAGCAAGCTCAGAGAACACCAAGGATGCCTCAGCTTCTAAAGTGTTTTCCCTCCTCACATTTTAAGTTGCTTAGCATCTTCCTGATGGAGAGTTGTGGAAAGACGGAGAAGTTTGCCTCTTCATTGAGAAAAGCAAAGATCTGAACTATAGTAGGAGATTGCAAGTATCACTAGAACGAACATTTCTAAAAGGAGTCCCTGAACCAAAAACAAACCAAAGAATTCTTTACATCTTTCCCACCAGGAGAAACTTACAAAATCTTGATAGAAATGTGATATGGGTTTTTTTGAAAGTTTGGGAGACTGGATGAAACCAAAGTTGCCAGGAGCAAATTTCCACCAATAATGAAATCACCAGACTTGAAATAATACCATTTTTCGTCAATCCGGGGAGGATTTGACAACACACATTTGATCCTCTTAGCAGAAGTTGGAGGCAGGAGCCCGAAGAGCAGCAGCAGCAGGAGGAGGAGAGGCATCCTGGCCATTCTTGACACCTTCATTCCTAGATCAGAAATCAAGGTTTGTGCAGCTGTTGAACTGCTGGTAGCCCTTGAAATCACACCCAAATTTCTTCACCATAGAGCGAGAGAGAGACGATGCCACCTGGATGGTCCCAGGGCAAATTTACATCATCCGTGCTTCCCCTTACCTATCCTTGGTCTGTGACCAAAGAGAAAACCAAGACCAGCTGAGTCTCACCAAAGCCAGGAGTTGCCTTTTCAGGAGGAGGTAACTCAGAGCATATTTTTAAAAGCTTATTTTACCTCAGAATATTTTTCTGGGTTGAAATCCATGGGGGATACATTTAGAATGACTGTTATTCTGATAATTGCAGGGAAGACCAATATCTTACCCACTTAGCAATAGCTTCTCTTCATACATCAGAAGTCTGTTGTTGATCCAAGGAGCAGATGGACTTGAGGGTCAAGGTTCAGGTGGAATTTGGCCTACCTGCAACTGAGCCCCTGAACCCAAGATGGAGTCTGACCCATAGTTTGTTTGGATAGCATGAATGAAGTAGGGTGGCACATGAGAATCAGTTGTCCCCTAGTAAGTGTGAACAATCGTAACAACATTTGGATAAAATCACTGGTTTATTTAAACCCCCATGGCAGGGGATGAAATAAGAAACTAACTTCTACCATAGATCTTTAAAATAGATGTCAAAGGTATTAGGCTAATTTAAACTCTGCAGGCGAGCTGTCTAACAATTCCTTGGAGCCAGAAAAGTTTGTTTGGTGTGTTTATCTTGTGAAGTGTGTCTTCTGAGTTGTCAATTGGTGTGAAAGGATTCCATCTCCCATGGCAAAACCCTGGGATGGTTTTGGGGTTATAGGAATGGGTGCATGGGGCTATGTTCTTCTCTCCTTCCTCTGAAGCTGATTCCAGCCAGTGCTGGTTATGGGGAAGAGAACGAGTTCAGACCATTGGTGTATTAGGATGATTAGGGAATATGGCCAGGACTGCAGATGTCCTCCTACAGAGAGAAAAAGGACAAGAGAAGCTAAAGTGTATCCCAGAGTATCTTGATAGGCAAGAAAATGGACCTTCTTGCAATGCTCTGGTCATTGTCCTTGTTGGGATATTGGTCTTCTGTGTAGAAGTCACAGAGAGCTGCAACTGAAGTTCAGACCCTTTTTGAAGTGTTTCAGCCATCTGCACTTTGCAAGATCCTTCAATGAGATGTCTCAATGTGATGTGAATGTTCCTTTTCTGCAATAGCCAATTCACAAAAAGTGATGGAGTGACCCTTATATGTGCAGCTTATGGTATCCTAAAGAGTGTGAATAGTGCAAAGAAGTGAAGTAGTCAAGATTTCATCTACTTGCCGCCCAGAGTCCCTTGGGAGTTGGGTGGCATAGAAATGCGATAAATAAAATAAAATAAATTAAATTACTTCCTTAGGATGTTGAATGGGAGCTACGATCTCAGTTTGTGTTATGACCCAAGTCATGTGAACAAGGCAGGTCTTTATTTATTTATTTTATTTTATTTATTTTATTTGTCAAGAACGTATTTGATAATAAATATACGCATGGATTGGATACATAAAATAGGTACAAATAGAAGAAACATTATTTATTTATTTATTTATTTATTTATTTATTTATTTATTTATTTATTTATTTGATTGATTTTTATATCGCCCTTCTCCAAGGTAAAACATAGCATACAAAATTTAAAATAATTTAAAAAGATATTAAATAATTTCGGCCCACAATTTAAAAACACCCCAATAAAATCAATTACAAATTAAAACTGAAAGACAGGATCAAGCCAGTCCGGCTAGATGAAATAAGTGAGTTTTAAGGGCCTGACGAAAAGTCCGGAGGTCCAGGATCATACGTATCTCTGGGGGTAGGTTGTTCCAGAGGGCAGGTGCCACCACAGAGAAGGCTCTCCCCCTGGGGGTCGCCAGCCGACATTGTCTGGCTGACGGCACTCTGAGGAGCCCCTCTCTGTGCAAGCGTACTGGCCGGTGGGAGGCTATTGGCGGTAGAAGGCGGTCTCATAGATACCCAGGCCCTAAGCCTTCTGGAGCGCTTTAAAGGTAGTCACCCACACTGTGAAGCCCACCCAGAAGATCACTGGAAGCCAGTGCAGCTCGCACAGGAGGGGTGTCACATGGGACGGCTGCATTCTGGACCAGTTGGAGCCTCTGGGTGCACCTCAAGGGGAGCCCCATGTAGAGAGCATTGCAATAGTCCAGGTGGGAAGTGATGAGTGCTTGAGTGACTGTGTGTAAGGAGTCCTGATCCAGAAAGGGTCGCAAGTGGCGTATCAGGCGAACCTGATAAAAAGCCCCCCTGGCCACGGCCGTCATATGCTCTTCTAAAGACAGACGTGCATCCAGGAGGACACCCAAGTTGTGAGCCCTCTCCGTGGGGGCCAATGACTCGCCCCCAATAACCAGCGATGGCACCAGCTGGCTATATCGGGACGCCGGAAGCCACAGCCACTCGGTCTTGGAAGGGTTGAGACGAAGCCTGTTACTCCCCATCCAGACCCGCACGGTCAAGTCGAAGGAGCGAGTGGTCAGACCATGACAAGGGTTCAATGACTATATCCCCTGTATCAAAGCCACTCAATCACAGACCAGAGACAAAAACTAAGTCCAGAGTGTGCCCGCCCATGTGATAGGGCCATGAATTAACTGAGTAAGGTCCATGGCCATCATGGAAGCCATGAACTCCCGAGCCACCTCAGACATTTCACTGATAGATGGCAGGTTAAAATCCCCGATGACCAAAAGCCTGGGGGTATCGACCGCCACCCCGGCTATGATGTTGAGCAGCTCGGGCAGGGCTGTTGCCATGTGGCAGGGAGCCAGGTACATGATCAACAGGCCCATCTGCACCCAATGGCCCCACTTCACAAAAAGGGACTCACATCCGGCTATCTGCGGTACAGTGGTCTCCCTCAGATCAAGATCTTCCTTTATAATAACTGCCACCCCCCGCCCCTAACCTGAGCTCTCGGCTGATGGAATGCACGGAAGCCTTATGGGCACATATCCACGAGGGGAACCCCCCCTCCTGGCCCAACCAGGTCTCTGTAATACCTGCCAGGTCCGCTCCCCCCTCCTGAATAAGATCGCAAATGAGGGGGCCTTTATTTACCACGGACCTGGCATTGCAGAACAACAGCCGAAGGCTCAGACCTTGAGAGTCTGTGCAACCTGGGGAATGGGAAGAGCTTTATTAGGACAGGGACGGTAGGCACGCTGGTGCTCTTATGCAGGCCCCTTACAGACCTCTTAGGAATGGGATGAGGTCAACAGTAGACAATCTTAGGTTAAAATTTGGGGGGGGTTTGGGATGAAACCACAGAGTCAGGTAGAGTATTCCAGGCATTGAACACTCTGTTGCTGAAGTCATATTTTCTACAATCAAGTTTGTTGCGGTTTACCTTAAGTTTGTATCTATTGTGTGCTCGTGTATTGTTGTACTTGAAGCTGAAGTAGTCATTGACAGGTAGGACATTGTAGCAGGTAATTTTGTGAGCTACGCTTAGGTCAGACCAAAGGCAGCGTAGTTCTAAGTTTTCTAAACCCAGAATTTCAAGTCCGGTGGCATAAGGTATTTTGTTGTGAGCGGAGGACTCTTCTTGTGAAATATTTCTGAACACTTGTATTAATTGTATTAATGTCCAATATGCAGTGCAGGTTCCAGTCAGATGAGCTGTATTTGAGAATTGGTCTAGCAAATATTTTGTATGCTCTGGTTAGTAGTGTGATATTACCAGAGAAGAAGCTACGCAAGATTAGGTTTACTACCCTTAATGCATTTTTGGCAATGTTGTTAAAGTAGGCTTTGGCACTTAGATCATTAGATATGAGTACTCCAAGGTCCTTGACAGAGTGAGGGTCCTCTACAAGGTCGTGTCCGCTCAGCATGTATTTTGTGTTCTGATTTTTTTTGAAAGTTAAAGTCAGTTTCTTACTCACTTACACAATATCCCATATTTCACCAATGGGGCTGGTAAAGCTCCACCTCATTTTCCCTTTCTGTAGTCCCCTTCCCCCAGAACCTCCCGGTTCCAGAAACTGGGTTCAAGCTGACCCACCAGGCATAAGCACAAGGCACACTGCTCCCAAAAACTGAACCCAGAAAACAGAGTCCAAGGTTCCAAAAGTCAAAGCACACTCCAAGATTCCAAAGACAGGAAGGCGAGTCCGAAGTCCACAAGTAAAGTCTGAGGTCCAGAGTCCAAAACAACAGTCCAAGGTTCAAGAAACAGAGTGTCATGGTCGGCTCCCTATGCAAACCCCACTGACAAGCAGACATCAGCAATGGGCGGGAAGGGAAGGCACTGGAATGCAAGTGGAGGTATTCGGAAGGTCAAAGGAATGCAAGTTTGTTGGCTTGAAGCCTGAGATAGATCCAGTACCCCAGGGTCATCAACTACAAAAGTCCAAGACGAAGAGACTGTTACCAAAACAACACGAATGTAAGCGATTGGTTAGACAAATGGACAAATCGGGAAAAGGGGAAGCTTTCCTATGCTGTTTGTGTGCGAAATTGTTAGAATTGGCTTTTCCACTCCTGTACCCACATGGAATTTTCAGTAAAGTTATAATCTTGGCTATTTTGAATGGCAGGTACTTCTTTTTTTAAAAAAAGTTTTTTTTTATTTTTTTAACACAGAGACAGGCACACATACAATGTATTTTTTCTGAACAGAGTATTGGCCGGTTTACAAATTTAAACAATTTTTAGTCATTTCAACACAATTTATATATTCCCTTTTTGTCATAATATTTATTCCCTCTATTTTCTTTCTTTTTTTCTTCCTTTTTTTAAAATTAAATCAATATTACCCATTATCCTAACTCTTAATCTTAACCAAATTCCATTTTTTCCTTCTTCTCTATATTACACCCCTTGAGTTTGAAATCTCATTTAACATAATTCCTAATATTACAACCATTCACTTCATATCAAGATAATAAATCAAAAACATTTTATACCACGTATTTCCTTAAGTCTTGTTCCAAATCATACATTCCAATATCTTAGTAAAAATCAATTAATTATATAACAGTTTTTTTCTTTATATCCTTAAATCTTATCTCTAATTTTCAAATACTTTGTCAAAAATGTATATTCAAACTCTTCAAACATTTTAATCATTTCTTCTTTCATCACAATCTATTTCAGAATACAATATCATTTCACCTTCCAATTCTTACAATTTCCTTAATTAAATTTGTTCATATTTTTAGAACTTGTCATTTTATAAACTCCAACAATGCAATTCAAAGTGTTCCAATTATTACAATTTCTCTAATTTTAGATAAAACATATTTCTGAAAATTTATTTAATATTGTTCATACTTGCATATAATTTTCCATTATTTTAAATTACTTAATTAACCTCACAATTTCATTTTTACCATCATTTATTTCATCTATAAATCCTACTTCAATTCATATTTCAATTCTAAATGTATACAACATATTCCTCTTTCATTTCTTTCCTTTTCTCTCTTTCTGTTTTTATTTTTTTTCCTTTTTCTTTCCCTTTCTTTTCTTTTGTGCTTTAAAATCCTGAACTCTCCTGTTTTGTCCTATATTTCCCATTATTTCCCATTTCTTTCCCCTTTTCCTTTTCTTTCCATTGTTAATTCCAGTGTAAACATTTTGCGTTTTAAAATCATAAGCTCCTCTATTTTGCCCTGTATTTCCCCTTTTTTTCCATCCCTTCTCCTTCTTTCTAATATTTCCATTGTAATGATCTTGTTTCTCCTGAAGATGTTTCTCTACAATCCACAATCCGAGTCAGAGTCTAAAAATTTATCCATTTTATTTGCAATCCACTTTAATGATCTTTACTAATTTAATTTTCTTCTTCTTCTTTTTTGCCTTTATATACACCAAATCAATTTATAGTCCAGTCCAAATTTATAAAATCCAAATTCCAGCTTTACATTCCAATTTAAGTTTAATTAAAATCTTTGGTCAAACTTTTCTATTACGATCTTCTCTCATTCTTTAATCTTCCTCTAAAATTCAAAATTTTCTATACAGTCCTGTTAAAGATACTTTCTTTTGAGGTTCTTTTTCTTATGTTCAGTTTACTCTCCAAATTCGATATCCACATTTAAAGTTTAAGCATCAGATTCCGTTTTGGGCTTTAATGTTTTTCACTTCCTCTTTCTTTCTTCTCTGTCTCCCCCCAGCTCTATTTAGCCGCTGTTTCCATGCCAGGGTAATTTTATGAATTTCCAATTTTTCTTTTAATACCTGTGAGTTGGCCAATCACTCACCCGGTACCAGTACTCCATCCAAATCTTCGCTCCTGCACAATTCTTATTCTGGATGCCCCAGCTTCAGGGCGGTTCCTAATGCCCCCCCCTGCTGTTGGATTGAAGAGTTTTCTCTGGCTTTCCGAGGAACTTGCCTGTTCCTCTTTAGCCAACCAAGATGCCTCTCCTTCTTCACTGTCCCTACAGGACAGTTCCAGTCCAAAGACCCCCCCAGACAACAGTTCGTCTGGCTGAGTTTTCACCAGGCTCATTAGAGCCCAGTATCTTCCCAACAAGTCCCACAGCGATGCTTCTGGGTTTTCGAATGGCAGGTTCTTCCATGATGGACATGCTATTGGTTGCCCTGCCCTTAGCCAGAGGCTCACCTGATTACTTCTTAGGATCAAGCATCGAGCCATCTGGGGGGACAAAAGGGTTAATTTCCAAAGCTTCCCCTTTCCCAGAGAAGTTTCTTCTGACTTAGAAAACAAACAGACAATAAACCCAAGCAACCATTACCTTCTTTTATCCCCTCCCTTTCTCTTGTTTTTTAGGTGCAGATCTCCTTTTTCTAGGGGGGCAGCATGTCAGGTCCCTATTGGAATGCTGCCATTCTGGAAGGGAGGGGGGCAGCATCATGGGCCACATAGTTTGCGTGCTTTTGCTTTGCTGTTGCTGTAACTGCTTGGGAGCTAAAAGAGAGGGGGGAAGCTCATGCCATCTGCAGCAACTCCCTCTGCAGCAGTCTGGGCCAGTTATCCAAGGTCGCAGTGCCCCAAAGGTGAACTCTTCTCACCATCTAGCTTCATAGATTCTCCTAACACCTTTGCAGCCTGTTATTGGTCATTGATGGATATGGGGAATCAAGGTGGGAGGGTTACAAGGGAAACTTTAGCCCAATGCTTTGCCCCTGAATTTCAGACTCCGCCTGACTACTCTGCAATCACTATCTTTCAGTAAAAGCTCCTTTTGAAATGTGAATTGTTTCAAGAGTTTTACTTTCTTGAGAAGGTAGCTGAGGCAGGGCCTTAAAAAAAGGCCTGGAGACTAAAACAAATGAAGAATGGTTGCAGGATTTGGGTTTGGCTAGTCTATAGAAATGAAGTTTAGAGAAAAGAAGCCTAACCTAGAGAAAAAATGGATTAGGTGGGACATGATAGCAGTATTCCAGTATTTGAGAGGCTGCAGAATAGAATAGAATAGAATGGAATGGAATGGAATGGAATAGAATAGAATGGAATGGAATGGAATAGAATAGAATAGAATGGAATGGAATGGAATGGAATGGAATGGAATGGAATGGAATGGAATGGAATAGAATAGATCTGGAAGGGACCTTGGAGCTCAAGCAGGAGATCCTACATCATTTCAGACAAGTTGTCAACCTGCAAAACAACTTCAGCTGAAGCCATACTTACTTCTGTTTCATTTCTTGGTTGTCATTCAAGGGGGAGAGCTCAAGCAGGAGAACCCATACTATGTCAAACAAGTGACTGTCTAATGTCCTCTTAAAAACCTCCAGTGATGCAGTGCCCATGATTTCTGGTGGCAAGCTGTTCCACTGATTAATTGTGCTCACTTTTACAAAGTTTCTACTTAATTCCAAGTTGCTTTTCTCCTTGGTTAGTTTCCAACCATTGTTTCTTGTCCTGTCCTCTGGTGTTTTGTAGAATAATTTGACTCCCTCTTCTTTGTGGCAGCCCCTCAAAAACCGGAATACTGCTATCACATTGCCCCTAATTCTTCTTTTCTTTAGATTAGCCAAACCCAAATTCTGCAGCTGTTCTTCATATGTCTTTGTCTCCTGGTGTTTGAACAAAATTGGTTGCAGTATTTAAGGTGTGGTCTTTTTGGGTTTTATGAAGTGGTACTCATACTTCATGTAATCTTGATTCTATGCCTTGGTTTATACAACCTGGGATTGTAGTAGCTTTTTTGACTGCTGCTGCACACTGCTGGCTCATATTCAAATGATCGTCCACTAGGACTCCAAGGTCCATCTGTTTTTTGAGCCAGGTCTTGCCAAATCTGTACTTATACCTTTGATTTTTTTCCCTGCCTAATTATAAAACTTTGCTTTTCTCTACATTAAAATTCATTTTGTTGAATAGGGCCCATTGTTCAAGTTTGTCAAGATCTTTTTGGATCCTGAGCTTGTCTTCAGGGCTGTTGGCTTTTCCTGCCAGTTTAGTGTCATCAGCAAATTGGATGAGTTCCCCATCTATTCCCTTATCTAAACCATTTATAAATATTTTGAAAAGTACAGGGCCTAAGATGGAGCCTTGTGGTACCCCACTGCTTATTTCTCTCCACGTTGATGTACTACCACAAGGACTACTCATTGAGTACGGTTTGTCAGCAAGCTACAAATCCATCTGGTGGTGATGTTGTTTATTCCACATTTTTCTACCTTACCAAGAAGTAGGTTGTGGTCTACATTGTCAAATGCCTCACTGAAATCTAAGTATACTATGTCCACAGCATTTCACTGGTCTACTAACTTAGGAGTGGGTCAATTTATTTTCCAAAGCACCAGTGGGCAGGATAAGAAACAATGGATGGAAATGGAACTTAAGGTGAAACTTCATAACACCCAGCACAATTAACCAGTGGAACAGCTTGCCTTCAGAAGTTGTGGGTGCTTCATCACTGTAGGGTTTTAAGAAAAGACTGGACAATCACTTGTCTGAAATGATGTAGGATCTCCTGCTTGAGCTCCCCCCCCCCTTGAATGGTAACCAAGAAATGAAACAGAAGTAAGTATGGCTTCAGCTGAAGTTGTTTTGCAGGTTGACAACTTGTCTGAAATGATGTAGGATCTCCTGCTTGAGCTCCAAGGTCCCTTCCAGATTTATTCTGATTGAAATGGAAAGTTTCCAATTCTGATATAAATCAGAGATTCTTCTGCCTCATTACATTTTCCCTACAATTCAGATTGGGTTTAAGTAGGATAATGTAGCATTTGGGGAAAAAGATGCAAGCCAAGAGACCAGCCCCAGAGGCCAAGATGGAGAAGATCTCCACGGCCACCATGGACTTCCCTTTGGTGCTCAGGTAGGTGGGGAGGAAGCTGATCCAAACACTGCAAAAGACCAGCATGCTAAAAGTAATGAATTTGGCTTCGTTAAAGCTGTCAGGCAATTTCCTAGCCAGAAAGGCCACTGTGAAACTCATGAGGGCCAAAAACCCTAGATAGGCAAGGACAGTATAAAACATTGAAGCTGAAGTTTCATTACATTCCAAGATGGCCTCTCCTACAAAAGAGTGGAAGTCCATGTTGGGAAATGGTGGGGAGGATGCCAGCCAGGTGGCACAAAGAACTGCTTGAACCAGGGGACAGGCTAAGACAATGGAGTTGGTCAGTGGTTTTCCTAAGAGTTTCCTTGTCCTGTTCCCTGGCTTGGTGGCCATGAAGGCCAGAACCACCATGACAGTTTTTGCCAAGACAGAGGAAACTGCAAGAGAAAACAGAATGGCAAAGACTGTTTGTCGAAAGAGACAGGTGAGCTTCCCAGGTCGACCAATGAAGAGGAAGGAGCAGAGGAAGCAAAGCAGAAGGGAGACCAGGAGGAGGTAGGTGAGATTTCTGTTGTTGGCCTTGACGATTGGTGTGTCATGATGATGACGAAAAACTGCCAGAACTGCCAGCGTGATCATAGATAGAGAAAGAGTGAGAGAAGCCAAAGTGTATCCCAGGGTCTCTTGATAGGAAAGGAAGTGGAGCTTCTTGGCAATGCAGTGGTCCTTGTCCATGTTGGGATATTGGTCTTCTGGGCAGGGATCACAGGAAGCTGCATCTGAAATCAAGAGTCAGTTTTCATTTCATGATGTGTCAAAAAGGGCTAATCATCCTTTACTACTGATAACCCAAAGGATACCTTAGCCTTTCACCTCTTGGGCTCAATTTCTCTGCTTTATATTTTGCATTAACTCATTCAGTCTTTTTTGGCAGAGAAGGGCAGGCAGACATAGCTAGATCCATCTTCTCTTTCTCCAATGAGTCTATCAATTTCCTGGGAGACTGATAATGCTGACAGAAGAAGCAAAATAATGAAAATTAAACCTTGAACCTGTAAGAGAAGGAGTAGAAAGTCTATTGGGGAATCCATGAATTCTGCCCTGAAGCTACCTTGCATTAAATGGCTGAGGAGCAGGAAAGGTGGCTGAGGAAGGGGGAAGCACAGTTTAGATCCATGAATTCAGAGGTTCTGCTGGAAGCCATGAATATTTTGAAAAATGTCAGTCAACAAGAATGACAACAGAATTGATATTTGTTCTTACTTAATGGATTCCTTGATCTTAGAAGTTACTGTATAAATTTGAGATGAGCTCTACCTGTCTGATTAGAGATGGTTCCTTCTGGACAAGGGTCACATTGGTAGCAGCAAACCTGCTCGCTCTCTGGAACTCTTCTCCTCTCTCCTGCCTGGCACCTCTTCATGCCACACCTGGCAAAGGGCACCTTCTAAAAGAGAAAAGAGAAATGCTTGAGATGGCTATCCCAGGAGAGAATGAATCCTTCTCTAAATTTAGAAGATTTCTTAACAGCTCACCTTTGTGGCCCAGATGATAGCATCGGTGTTAATAGTGAAATCCTGACCTGGGGGAGCCCCAGGATCTATTTGCCCAACTTTCATGGGGACAAAAGTTCGATTGGGCAGGAGAACCCAGTTCAGAAGATCATAACCACCAGATCCCAGTCCATTTTCTGAGAAGGAGATTTCATCTCCAGCACAATTGTTGAATTGGACTTTTCTCAAATAGGGAAGAATCTGAAAGAAAAGGAACCTTCAGACATTGGAATACTTAGCTGGAAGCCACAAATGAGACATCATGGGCTTCTATCATTCTGTGATGGCCATCATCTTAGCAGATGGTTGGATATCTGAGAAGCTAGAAGATTTCCCTTCATGGTGATCTCAGCAATCAAGGATAACACCAAATATTTCATTCATTTCCCAATACCACAAATTCTCTTTATCATTCGGCATGTCTACCGTGGCTTCTTCAACTCCAGTTTTACCAAATGATTCCTACATACAAATATTTTAATTCCACATTTAGAATTTCATTGTATTGTTTTATAGAATAGAATAGAATATAGAATATATAGAATAGAATTCTTTATTGGCCAAGTGTGATTGGACACACAAGGAATTTGTCTTCAGTGCATAAGCTCTCAAGTCTACATCAAAAATACATTCATCAAGAATAAGATGATACAACACTTAGTGATAGTCATAGGATACTAAATAAGCAATCAAATCATACTAGGAAACTAAATAAATAAATGATCCCTGGTAGCGCAGCAGACTAAAGCAATGTTATTAACATCAGCTGCCTGCAATTACTGCAAGTTCAAATCTCACCAGGCTCAAGGTTGACTCAGCCTTCCATCCTTTCTAAGTAAATGAGGACCCAGATTGTGGGGGCAATAAGCTGACTTTGTATAAAATATACAAAAGTATGAAGGCTATTGCTTAATGCATTGTAAGCCGCCCTGAGTCTCTGGAGAAGGGCGGCATATAAATCAAATCCAAATAAATAAATAAATAGATAGATAAATAAATAAATAAACCAATATAAATCATAAAGATACAAGCAGCAAGGTTATAGTCATAAGTAGGAAGAGATAGGTAATAGGAAGGATGAGAAGAATAATAGTATTACAGTCTTAATAAATAGTTTGACAATGTTTTTGGAATTAGTTGTTTAGCAGAGTGATGGCATTCGGGAAAAAACTGTCCTTGTGTCTAGTTGTTCTGGTGTGCAGTGCTCTATAGCATCGTTTTGAGGGTAGAAGTTGAAACAATTTATGTCCAGGATGTGAGGGGTCTGTAGGTATTTTCACAGCCCTCTTTTTGACCCGTGCAGTATACAGGTCCTCAATGGAAGGCAGGTTGGTAGCAACTGTTTTTTTCTGCAGTTCTAATTATTCGTTGAAGTCTGTGTATGTCTTGTTTGGTTGCAGAGCCAATGATTTATACATTTTTAAATATATACATATTAAAACACTTGCTTTGGCCCAGGGTCTTATAAATGAGAAATGCATTTTAGGAATGATGAAATAATATAATCCCATTGACTTTCTCCAGCTGATTGTTAAGCTAATTGAGAAGAATGCAGGAACCTTGTCTGACCAAGTGGAGCTTTGTGTAAGGAAAACCCTGCTCTGGTTTGTCACCTCACTGTGGAGAGAGGCCCAATGTTTGAAATCCTTTGAAAAGTCTGAGGGATTTCAGGCCAGTCATCCATTATGTCCACTTTGAGTGCTGCTTGATGTGCTGAGGGTGACAGATTCTGCTTTCACTCAACAAGCAGAGTAGTTGAAGAAATGGCAAATTAAACAAGTGGCAGAGAGTCACACAGAATGCTAAGCCACAGAAATATGTACCAAGGAAGTTAAAAGGAATTGGGCTGATGATGACTGACTGTTTACAGGTTGGATTCAGGCTACATGCTGAGGGAAACTGAGGTGGTTCTGCAAATGGGCCCACTAGGACATGTCAACTTCTTGAAGCATCCAGATTTTGATCTTGCTCAGAGCTGACACCTCCTGCATGGATTTGTCACCCTCTCAAACTCAAACTCAGGTAACCATTGAAGAACATTTGGGACCTTATAGGAACATTTTTCCTCTAGAGAGCTTATGGACAACTGGTTTTGTTTACTTTTCTCCTTCCCTCCTTTACCCCTTTCCAATAAAATCTCACACTTTATTGATATTATTTTTTTAACAACTGCTCTCTAAAACTGTTCTGAAATGCATGCATATGGAAGCAAACACATCACAATTGCAAATACAAATTCAGTCACGTTACAATTACAAATCAGTAATTCAGGAGATGCACGTGGGAAGTTTCCACTCTAAGGATGTGTAGATTGGATTAAGAGTCCTATAGATTACCTGCCATGATTGGACATTTGAGATCCTGTTTCCAAGCCTCAACTTAGTTGGTCGCCCTCCTGATCCATCCATTGCATGTAACGCATGTGCCACAGCATAAGCAGCATTGTGGATGTTGTAACTTTCACCTGTCATGCTTGTTTCAAAGATGTAAATTGGCACCTTCTGTAAATTCTCCTTTCCTGTACATTGTTTTTCTTGTACGTTGTTATTCTGAGGTACCTGGTGGAAGCTGCAGCCAAAGACCCATTGCCACCATAGTGGGAGAAAGGGGTCCCCTTGTGGGTTCAATGGGTCTAAAGACAGGAGGAAATGGCTGAATTCTGGGACATCAGCTGTGCGGTCCCTAAAATGCAGAGATCCATGGAAGCGCTTGATATCTTTCAGTATACCAATAGATGCTATCACATTAACTTTCCAATGAGAAGTTAAGATCCAAACTTTCAAAAATGGTTTCTTTGTCAATTCTTCATGACAATACAATGCCACCAGTACATTTGAAATACTATGTGCGTCTCCAGATAGAATAATCACTTCAGTGCTAGATAAAGTTTTGAAAAGACGAAGCATTTTCAATTCTGTAAAAGCATTAACATCAAACTTGTACTTGTCATTGAAGGCCAGGCAGATCTCCTTCTCCTTCAGCATTGGCAAGATAGATGAGACGAAATGTTCTCCATCATCATTTTCAGGGGCCAGAAGGCCAACCCAGTTCCACTGGAAGTACAGAAGGAGCTGGACTAAACCCTCATACTCAGGAAATTCACTGGGATTAATCCGGAAGAAGGAAGGATGAACTGCTCTTTCTCCTTGAGTGAACCCAAAGCCAACACCAAGCTGGAGAAAGTGAGATTCTTCTTTCAAAAACAAGGTTTTTGAGATACCAAGGGAACAAACTATCAACCTGATACAGAGAATAAAGTGCACAGGAAGGTTTGCTAAACTTTAATGAAGAGTATATTAGGGAGGAATTCCTCTTGGCGTATACAGCATTTCAGAATTATTTCATTATCTCTTTAGAGCTGCATAAATCAAAACATAAAATATAAAAATGAATTCAATTTATCATGAATTTTCTAGATCACAGACTCCTGATGTACCTCCTCCCAGAAGACACCTCTGGTTCCATCTTTGGCTTCAGTTGTGCTTCTGGTATTTGTCTACTCCATGACTCTATCTAAAGGAGCCTCCTTACCTGTGGGACCTTGAAGAGGCTGAAGATGGAGGCCATCTGCCTTGAGGATTTGGGGTTGTCACCTCCGATGAGAAAGAGCAGGGGGTCCTGCCTGCCACATTTGTAACCTGGAACCATTTGACCTTTTCTGGAGAGCAGGGAGAGGCAGATTATGGAAATCTTCACCTCAATCTGGTGGTTGTCGTGGATATGGAAGCCAAGGGTGATGTTGGGCAGGAGATCCAGATCCTTGTTGATCTCTTTGACTGCAAACACCAAAGCCATGAAGTGTTGGTAATTCTTGGTTAAGGGTCTATAGGGAGGAAAACATTGGGGAACATTACAGTAAAGGTGGTGTGTGTGTGAGTTGGAGTTTGCCTTGCCTTCCATTTTTGTATCTTGAGTGAAGCAGCAAGTATGAAGAACAAATGAGGGTTGTTTTTTTTAAAGTTGTTCTTTCATTAAATTTGGAGGCCTTTATCAGAAAGGAGAAATGCCTGTCCCTCCATATCATGGACCATTATATACCCCTCTATTGTTCTCTCCTTCTAGACTTTGCTCAAGTGAATGTCATCCTTCTTAACTCTTCCTCCAGCACCAGAATTAATTCCAGCCTCCCTTTGAGCATCTAGTTCAGCTCTGCTAAGCAAAGATGGGCACAAGACTCCAACTGGGGTCACAGCATCAGTTTCTTGAAGGCCATCAATCCTGAGCACTGCTGATTCCAAAACTGAGCTCGGTTTTTGTTTTTTTTCAGTATCCCATACTGGAAAAGGATAGACCTTTTATCTGAGTTTTCCACTATCATTTTCTGTCCAAATTAATATTATAAATCAACTTCTTCACTAGGCCAGCACAGTTTCTAAGGTGCCAATAAAGGAGAATATTTGTAGCTGAAAGTCCTTGATGCTCTCAGAGTTTGGTTGTTTTCTTGCTGATGTTTTATTACCCAAATTAGGTCACATTATTCGGGTGTTACCTAGTTTTGGTGATGAAACGTTTGCCAGGAATCAACCAAGCTCAGAGAACACCAAACAACCTTCAGTTTCTGATGAAGAGTTGTGGAAAGACGGAGAAGTTTGCTTCTTCATTGAGAAAAGGAAAAAGTAGGAGATTGTAATTATCACTAGAACAAATATTTCTAAAAGTAGAATTGGAACCAAAAACAAACCAAAGAATTCTTTACATCTTTCCCACCAGGAGAAACTTACGAAATCCTGAAAGGAAGCTGATATGGGTTTTTTTGAAAGTCTGGGAGACTGGATGAAATAATAGTTACGAGGAGAAAATTCCCACCAATAATGAGGTCACCAGATTTGTAATAATCCCATTTTTCCTGATTCTGGAAAGGATCTGCGAACACACATTTGATTGGCATCCTCTTAGCAGAAGTTGGAGGCAGGAGCCAGAAGAGCAGCAGCAGGAGGAGGAGAGGCAGTCCGGCCATTCTTCTCACCTCCCCTCCTAGATCAGAAATCAAGGTTTGTGCAGCTGTTGAACTGCTGGTAGCCCTTGAAATCACACCAGAGTTTCGGCACTAGAGAGAGCGAGAGAGAGACGATGCCACCTGGATGGTCCCGGGGCAAATTTACATCATCCGTGCTTCCCCTTACCTATCCTTGGTCTGTGACCAAAGAGAAAACCAAGACCAGCTGAGTCTCACCAAAGCCAGGAGTTGCCTTTTCAGGAGGAGGAAACTCAGAGCCTATTTTTAAAAGCTTATTTTACCTCAGAATATTTTTCTGGGTTGAAATCCATGGGGGATACATTTAGAATGACTGTTATTCTGATAATTGCAGGGAAGACCAATATCTTACCCACTTAGCAATAGCTTCTCTTCATACCTCAGAAGTCTCTTGTTGATCCAAGGAGCAGGTGGACTTGAGGGTCAAGGTTCAGGTGGAATTTGGCCTACCTGCAACTGAGCACCTGAACCCAAGATGGAGTCTGACCCACAGTTTGTTTGGATAGCATGAGTGAAGTAGGGTGGCACATGACAATCAGTTGTCCCCTAGTAAGTGTTAACAATCATAACAACATCTGGATAAAATGGATGGTTTATTTAAACCCCCATGGCAGGGAATGAAATAAGAAACTAACTTCTGCCATAGATTTTAAAAAATAGATGTCAAAGGTATTAGGCTAATTTAAACTCTGCAGGAGAGCTGTCTAACAATTCCTTGGAGCCAGAAAAGTTTGTTTGGTGTGTTTATCTTGTGAAGTGTGTCTTCAGAGTTGTCAGCTGGTGTGAAAGGATTCCATCTCCCATGGCAAAACCCTGGGATGGTTTTGGGGTTATAGGAATGGGTGCATGGGGCTATGTTCTTCTCTCCTTCCTCTGAAGCTGATTCCAGCCAGTGCTGGTTATGGGGAAGAGAACGAGTTCAGATCATTGGTGTATTAGGATGATTAGGGAATATGGCCAGGACTGCAGATGTCCTCCTACAGAGAGAAAAAGGACAAGAGAAGCTAAAGTGTATCCCGGAGTATCTTGATAGGCAAGAAAATGGACCTTCTTGCAATGCTCTGGCCATTGTCCTTGTTGGGATATTGGTCTTCTGTGTAGAAGTCACAGAGAGCTGCAACTGAAGTTCAGACCCTTTTTGAAGTGTTTCAGCCATCTGCACTTTGCAAGATCCTTCAATGAGATGTCTCAATGTGATGTGAATGTTCCTTTTCTGCAATAGCCAATTCACAAAAAGTGATGGAGTGACCCTTATATGTGCAGCTTATGGTATCCCAAAGAATGTGAATCATTTAAAGCTGACTTCTCTGCAATCACTATCTCTCAGTAAAAGTTCCTTTTGAAATGTGGATTGTTTCAAGAGTTTTACTTTCTTCAGAAGGTAGCTGAGGCAGATCCTTTCAAAAGTCCTGGAGACTAAAACAAATGAAGAATGGTTGCAGGATTTGGTTTTGTCCAATCTATAGAAATGGACTTTAGAAAAAAGAAGCCTAATCTAGAGAAAAAAGGGACTACGTGGGACATGACAACAGTATTCCAGTATCTGAGAGGCTGCCGCATAGAATAGAATAGAATAGAATAGAATAGAATAGAATAGAATAGAATAGAATAGAATAGAATAGAATAGAATAGAATAGAGCTGGAAGGGACCTTGGAGGTCTTCTAGTCCAGCCTCCTGCCCAAGCAGGAGAACCTATAATATGTCAAACAAGTGATTGTCCTGTCTCCTCTTAAAAACCTTCAGGGTGATGGAACACCCACAATTTCAGAAGGCAACTTCTGTTCCACTGGTAAATTGTCCTCACTTTAGGAAATTTCTCCTTCATTCCAGGTTCGTTCTCTCCTTGCTTAGTTACCAACCATTGTTTCTTGTCCTGTCCTCTGGTGCTTTGTAGAATAATTTGACTCCCTCTTCTTTGTGGCAGCCCCTCAAATACTGGACTACTGATATTATATTGCCCCTAATTCTTCTTTTCTTTAGATTAGCCAAACCCTAAATCTGCAGCTGTTCTTCAAATGTTTTAGTCTCCTGGTGTTTGAACAAAATTGGTTGCAATAATCCAGGTGTGGTCTTATTGGGTTTTATAAAGCTGTACCAATACTTCACATGATCTTGATTCTATACTTCAGTTTACACAACCCAGTGTGGTACCCCACTGCTTACTTCTGTCCATGTTGATGAAGTACTATAAGGGCTACTCATTGAGTATGGTTTGATAGTCAGGTAGAAATCCATCTGATGGTGTTGTCTATTCCACATTTTTCTAGCTTACCAAGAAGTAGGTTGTGGTCTACTTTGTCAAATGCCTTAGTGAAATTTAAGTATACTATGTTCAGAGCATTTCACTGGTTTATTAATTTAGGAGGGTTCTCTGTCCAAAATGTAGACTTTGCTGTCTTCAAAAGAGTGGCCTTTGTCTTTAAAATGCCCTTGAAGTGATGTCCCGGTGCTTGGAGGCCGTGCAGATCTGGATGGGGAGAAACAGACTCAGGCTCAACTCATCCAAGACCGAGTGGCTGTGGTTTTCGGCGTCCTGATATAATCAGCTGATGCCATCACTGACTATTGGGGGCGAGTCGCTGGCCCCCACGGAGAGGGCTCGCAACTTGGGTGTCCTCCTGGATTCACGTCTTTAGAAGAGCATTTGACGACTGTGGCCAGGAGGACTTTTTATCAGGTTCGCCTGATCCACCAGTTGCATCCCTTTCTGGATCGGGACTCCTTATGCACAGTCACTCATGCCCTTGTCACTTCCCGCCTGGACTACTGTAATGCTTTCTACATAGGGCTTCCCTTGAGGAGCACCCGGAGGCTCCAACTGGTGCAGAGTGCGGCCGTGCGGGTGGTTATGGGAGCGACGTGGCGTTCCCATGTAACACCTCTCCTGCGCGAGCTGCACTGGCTCCCGGTGGTCTTCTGGGTGCGCTTCAAGGTTTTGGTTACCACCTTTAGAGCGCTCCATGGCTTAGGACCTGGGTACTTACGGGACCGCCTGCTGCCACCAGTAGCCTCTCACCGGCCAGTACACTCTCATAGAGAGGGGCTCCTCCGGTGCCGTCGGCCAAACAGTGTTGACTGGCGGCCCCCAGGGGAAGAGCCTTCTCTGTGGGGGCACCTGCTATCTGGAATGAGCTCCCCCCGGAGATACGGAGGATCCTGGATTTACGCACCTTCCGCCGTGCCCTCAAGACCTTTTTATTCCAACAGGCTGGCCTGGCCTAACCTCCCTTTTTAATTGTAATTTTTAAATTTGTCTAAAACTTTAGGGGTGTTTTAATCTGTTCCGGGCCAAATTTATTTAATTAGGTTTTTATACTGTTTTTAAATTTTGTAATCTCTGTGTTTTATCTCTTGGCTGTTCACCGTCCTGAGTTCATCGGGAATAGGGCGGTATATAAATCTAATAAAATAAAATAAATAAATAAATAAAATGCAGATGAACTGCTGAATCTAGTCCTGATGTGTTTGATCTCTTATGTTGTGCCAAGTGCTTCTAGAGTGGTTGTTTTGTTTCCCCAATGTACAGGTCTGCACATGCCTCACTGCATTTTATTTCATACGTCACATTGCTCAGTTTGTGTCTGGGTGTTTTATCAGGGTGGACAAGCTTCTGCCTTAGTATATTCTTGGGTTTGAAGCTTGCATGTATATTATGTTGGTTGAAGATCCTCCTGAGCTTTTCTGATATTCCTGCAATGTATGGAATGACAACATTCCTTCATTTATCGTTCTCTTCATTATTTGTTATAGAGGAACTCCTGTGGGGCCTATTTTGAGATTTAATGAAGGCCCACTTGGGATAGCCACACATTCTGAGGGCTTCCTTGATGTGATTTTGTTCTTTTTTTCCGACCATCTTTTCTGGTAGGCAGGCCTTCCACTCAGTGATGTAGGATTCTGATGACTCCCATTTTGTGCTCCAGTGGGTGGTGGAAATCAAAATGAAAATATTGATATGTGTGGGTGGGTTTTCTGTAAGCTTCAATGTTAAGACTTCTGTCTTCCTTACTGTCTACTGCGCAGCCCAGAAAGGCTAGACTATTTTCCTTAACATCTTCCCATGTGAATTTGATGTATCCATCCACGGAGTTGATATGTTTGGTGAATACTTCCAATTCCTGTGTTTTGCTCTTGACCCAAGTATTGTCAAGTACCAGTATAATTGAACTGTAGAACATTATCAGTACAATTGAACTGATTCATTACCCTTTATGTCTATCTACAGGAATCTACTCAATTTAGCAGTCTGTACTATATTAACCGAATTCAAGAGGAGTTGGACTTAGTATGTACCAGACAAGTCGCACCAAGTCTAGTGTTTTTAAATCATATATTTAATAAAATTAATATATAATATATATTAATAAAAATATATAATAATAAAAAAGAGGGGTTGGACTTACATAGAGATTCTAGGCCACTTTCTCCTTTGACTTTGCACCCAGGTTCTGCCACACCTTCTCCTACAGTCAAAAGAACTTCATGAAGAAAGTAATCAACCTAATAATTTGGTCCTTTTGGAATTATAAGATAAAGAATTTCAATTACTGTATGTCCCTGGAGAAGACATAGGAGTAAAAGTGGTCCAATCTTTGGCCCAATCAACAAACTGTGAAGAAAATGGAAGTGGAACTAGGCAAGGCATACAGAATAAACTCCCACTAGGACACAATTAGGAAAGTTCCTATAGTTCCTATATCTGTGTTTATATTTTAATAATAATAAAAAAAATTTTTAAAAAAAGGAAAGTTCCGAGGAATATACTAATAAATTTCATAAGAAGAACCATAGAGCAAGTTTTGAGTTTCCATTTTAAATCTAAATTGAAGATTGACAACCTGGATATAATTGTTCTGAAGGAAATTCCCATCAGAAAAATAGCCTTTCTAACAAACAATGTGAAGAAGAGAAAAATTCCACTCCATTGGGATAAACTGAATCTTTAACAACTTTGGGATGATTTTTATCTATTAAGAACAACAATTTAGACTATAAAAAAAAAACCAAAGATATCTTAGTTAAACATAAATTAATTGTGTTTCAACAAATGCAAAAAGCAATGGATAATGGCAGAAAACCGGATTTGGATCAACCCCAGACATGGAAAAACGGGAAGAAACTGGGGGAGCAACTGCACGTGAAACCTGATTTAGAGATGGATAATAAATTTATAACATGGAATCTTAATAGGGCAAATATTATAACAAAGTGAAAGAAAATATTTCAGTATTTAAATTAAATGTCCATATAATTTGTTGACAGAAAACAAAAATGCTGGTTAAGAGTAGGACCACTCAAGGACATGAAATTTTGATGAAGGAAGCCGGTTTGAAGTAAAAAGTGAAATATATTTCAGTATTGCTTACAAATAAAGACTCTTAAGTTGTTTTGAGCCAGGCTAAGATTCGATATTGGGATAAAACTTAAATATTAGAAATCCAAATCTTTGGTCAAGACAGAAGTGCCTCTTCTGTGCCAAGGTGCTGAGATGGCAAACGGTATTTGACGTAGGTACAGAATTGTAAAAGGGCAAACTGACCCTAAACAGATACATCCTGTTGTTTAATGTTTATTATACCCCAAATGTCATGTATATCCTAGAGAAGAAATACTGCTTCCCTTACTGTCCTCTTTACTGCTCTTGAGGCGCCTTTGAGCCCCTTATCTCCTCTTTTATTATGTCTTGAGCTCCGGAGCTGAGAACCTGAGCCTGTGGGAACCAAGCTGTTATGTCTTTCCTAGAGATAGATTAAAGGGTAACCTCTACGTGTGAAATGTCTCACTCTTCGTAATAACTTTGCCTTTATACTGTATAAATATCTGGCCAAAAACAGCCATCATTGTTCAGACCCTTTGCTGTCTTTGAACTGTTTGAACCATGCACAAATAAACTGTTTCCTGCATCGAAGAGCTTGGCCTAGTTTCCGTTTTTTCTCCTACAACAGTTTCAAAATAGCCCTGTAGCTGTTTGGAATGACATCAAAAAGGCTTTCATAAGATGGGATAATTTACAATTATCTTTGCTGAGTAGAAAGATGTGAAGGTCTTTCTTATGTGAACCCTATGGAGAAGTGTTTTATTTTCCTACCATTTCCCCCATCTACTGCTTTTCAACAAGCATTAAAACATATTATTTTTTTAAATAATTGCTTTTTTAATCTGTTCTGAGATGCGTTTATATTTTGATATATTATAGATATTTAACCAATAATTCAACCAAATGCATATGGGAAGCTTCCATATTTTATCCGATCCATCTGTGGATCGGATAAAATGTCATAAAGATTACCTGCCATGACTGGATTTTGGAGATCCTCTTTCCAAGCCTCAGCATGAATGGCCGCCCTCTCAATCCATGCCTTGCATGGAATGCGTGTGCCACGGCATAAATGGCATTGTAGATATTGTAACTTTCACCTGTCATGCTTCTTTCAAAAATGTAAGATGGCAGATTCTGTAAATTCTCCTTTCCTGTGCATGCTTTTCTCCCATTTTGAGGGATCCCTTCTGGTTTCTGGAATTCACAGTCAAAGATAGTTTTCTACCACTGTGGGAGAAAGACGTCCCCTTGTGGGTTCAAAGGGTCTAAAGACAAGAGGAAGTGGCTGAATTCTGAGATATCACCAGTGTGGTCCCTCACATGCAAAGTCCCATGGAAGCGCTTTATGAATTTCAATTCCTCTTGCGCTCTCAACACAATAGGTTTCCAATAGGAAGTTAAGATCCAAACTTTTCGTAATGTTGTATTTTGAGAAATTTCAAATGATGCAAGAAATGATTGAATCTTTAGAATAGTAATGGAATCTCCAAACAGCATAATCACTTCAGCTTTAAACCAAATTTTAGAAGTACGAGGAAGTATCTTCTTTAAAGTATTATTGTTGCAATATTTTCAGGATCAGACTCAATAATAATAATAAGAGTTAGAGGTTTAAATATATTTCTCTTTAATTATAATAGGCATTCTATATTCACTGAATATTCACAGATAGAAGCAAAGAAAATGGTGAAGGTGGCTCCTTATATATACAAAGGGTGGAGCCAAGAGTGGGAGTGGTGAATTATGAATACATTAAGAGTCAAAGAATAAGTTAACCCCTGATATCCCATATATACATTATTTACACATTAGGGAATAAGGCATTTACATCTGACAAATCCCCCTCTAAATGCCGGTTCGCTATACAACACCAATTACATTCAGATTCAGGACAATATAAGACATACAATTTGGAAGTTAAGTATTTGTGCTGTTTAGAAGGTAAAGGCTTCGTCAATATGTCAGCTAATTGTTCAGAGGTATCACAATGCACTGCTTTGATAAATCCATCTTGAGACAATTGTCTCACATGCTTAAATTTTATATCTATATGCCTGGATCTTTGTCCAATGGCATCGGATCTAGATATTTCAATGGCTGCTTTATTGTCTTCATGCATAACAAAAGGCAAAGCAGGTTTTTTCCAAACATCTGAAATTAAATCATTAAACCATACAAGGTTATTTGCAGCTTTGGATAAACAAACATATTCCGCTTCTGTGGTTGAAGTGGCTACCAGTTCTTGTTTACCAGTGTACCAGTAAACTGGACAGTCATTTAACAGAAAAATATAACCAGAAGTACTTTTTCTGCATGATATATCTCCAGCCCAATCCGCATCTGCGTAACATGTAAGTTTTGGTTCTTTATTATCACTAGGTTCTAATACTAGGCAAAAGTCTAATGTACTTTTCAGATATCTTAAAATTCTTTTGACAGCTTCCCAGTGATACACTGTTGGTTTGCTAACGTGCCTTGATAATAAATTGAGTGGTAATGCAATATCTGGCCTAGTCCAATTAGATATATAAAGAAGTGAACCTATGACTGATCTATAAAATGTATTATCCTTGAATTCAGGGGAAGATTTATCAGTATTTCTAAGGAAATCAGTTTGCATAGGAGTGTCACAGGGTTTGGCATTGTTTAAATTGCATTTGTTTAGAAGTTCAATAATCTTATCTTTCTGAGTAAGTTTGAATCCCCTTCTAGTTTTGTTAATTTGTACACCAAGGTATTTGTTTACTTTACCTAGAGATTTCAATGAGAAATGTTCATTTAGCTTGTTTACAAAGATTTCTCTTCTCTCTTTGTGTTTTCCTATATATAAAATATCATCTACATAAATCAATACAAATTCAATGTAATCATCACTCTTTTTGACAAAGAAACAGTTATCAGCAGTGGTAGCGTTGAAATCCATGGTCTTAAGTACTTTTACCAAGCAATCGTACCATCTTTTGCCAGATTGCTTTAATCCGTATAAACTCTTGTTCAATAGCCAAATTTCATTTTTATTAGTGTATTGACTGTGAGGTGCTCTTACATATATTTCCTTATCTAGTTTTGCGTGTAGGTACGCAGTCTGTATCTCATATTGAAATACATCAAGATTGAGTGCGGATGCTACTACTAGAGCTGTTTTAACACTCTCTGTTCTTACTGTGGGGGAGTACGTGTCAGTATAGTCCTCCGGATATTTTTGTGCATAACCTTGTGCAACCAATCTAGCTTTGTATAAGGTATTGCCTCCTTCTAGGTTCTTAATTTTATAAATCCACCTGGTACCAATAATTGTTTTATCTTTAGGTGCAATCGCAGGTGTGAATACATTTAATCCTTGCAAACTTTCCATCTCTTTTTTCATAGCTAGTTCCCATTTTTCCTTTTCTTCACGAGGGAGTTTTAATACTTCCTCATATGTATTAGGTGTTATTTGTTCACCATCCATATGCATTATGTAATCTCTGTATTTATTTGGTATTTGATTTCTGTTGTTCCTAATAGCTCTTTCTGGTTTGCTATGGTAGTCATGCAAATATCTTGCTTCCTTTTTTGTTAATGTGTCTGTCTTTATTTTGTGTTGACTATTTGTCCATGTTTTGGTTTTGTTTTTATTTTTGTTGACATTTTGATTTTCTATTGTCCCTTCCTCACGAGATTTTGTATCTTTGCATTTATTTGGAAATATTTCATTAAGATGTAATTTAGACCAGTTGGCCTGTTCATGGAACACAGCTGTTCTGGAAACTATAAATTTGTTATTATTATCAATGAATCTGTACCCTTTGGTGCCAGTTTCATATCCCATAAATCTTAGTCTTCTGGATACGTTTTCTCCCTTTCTTCTCAACTGTTTAGGTATGTGTACGTCTGCAGTGACCCCAAATATGTGCATGTGTGCTAATTTTGGTTTCCTATTATACATCACCTCATATGGTGTCTTATTCACAATACTGGACCAGGTTCTATTTTGAGTGTAATTTGAATAATGTAAGGCTTCTGACCAAAATTGTTTGCCTAAACCAGCATCCTCTAATGTGCACCTAATCATGGTTTGTAATGTGGAATTCTTTCTCTCTGCAATCCCGTTCTGGAACGCAGAAAATGGACTAGACGTGTAATGTAGCATTCCTCTATCCTTTAACCATTGGGAGAATTCTTTAGACATGAATTCACATCCCCTATCTGTCATAATTTGTTTTATTCTGATATTATGTTGTGTTTCTATGCGTTTGTAAAATTCCTTAAATTTTTGAAAGGTTTCATCCTTGTGTTTTAATGTGTAAACAAAACCATAGCGACTGTAATCGTCTACTATTGTTAGGAAGTAACGTTTTCTATAAGTGATTGATGGAGTTAATGGGCCAACTAAGTCCATGTGTACTAAGTCAAAAATTTTGTTAGTTGATCTGGTGGATTTTTTTGGCCTGGGACTAGTTTTTAGTTTAGTAGATTTACATACTGAGCATTCCAAATAATTTTCACAATTTTTTATTTTGACACCTTCTGCGTGTTCAGTCATTTTTTGTACTACAGGAAAACTTGCATGTCCTAACTTCCTATGTAAGATGTGAGCACACTCGTCATGAATTGGTTTACCTATTTTTGGTTTCTTCTCATTGTGTGTATCTGTGTGATCATGAGATATTTTACATTCATCATTGTCACTGTTACTAATATTTTCATCATCTGCCTCAATACAATCTTCCATATTTGAATCAATGTTATGTAACCATCTTTCTTTTGTTATCAGATAGGGTAGGCCCCCTTTAATCATCACAGTGCCTACATTTGTTTTATTCTTTTCTAAAATTGCTTTTCCCTTTGAGAAAACTATATTGATGTCAGAATCTCTGCTTAGTTTTATGGCACTTAGTATGTTATGAGGTATTTCTGGTATTAACAATACCCCCTCTATTTTTCCTAGACCAGGCAAGGTCACATTCCCTCTGCCTAATACTTGAACTTTTTCTTGATTAGCTACCTTTATTACAAACTTATCTTCTGTAAATGAAGATAATATATTTTTGTTATTAGTGGTGTGATTAGTTGCCCCAGAATCAATAAGCCAACTATTGTTCTCATTTTGTTGCGTTTTAGTGCTGTCTTGTTTATTTAGTCCATTCAGTGAACCAGATTTTCTCTCTTTTGAATTTTCTCTGCCCCCTCTACTTTCTCTGTAATTTGGTGGGCTTCTATATTTATGTCTATCTGTGGAAGACTGTCTATAATTGTATTTATTCCTATATTCTGACCTATGTCTTTCCTTTGAAATTTTGGGACAATCTCTTCTATTGTGTTCCCTGGACCCACAATTGTGGCATTTAAAAGTTTCATTATATTTTTCTTGGAAAGCTACCTTCCTAAAAGATTTGTGTTCTGTGTGATTGCTATAACGATTTTTTCTTGAATTGTCTTCTGCTATCAATTTGTTAGACAGACTTTCTATTGATAAATATCCTAGATTGATGGTGTCTAAGTGTGACATAAAACTATCCCATGATGAATCAAGTGAGTTGATAATAACACTTTTCATTGTTTGATCTGAAATCACTTCCCCCCTCAAATGCAGCTCAGCTCTTATTTTGTTTAAAGATATTAAATGCTCACTTATGGAAACCCCTGGTTTTACTCTGGAAGAAAAGAAGTCCTTAGACATTCTTGTGGTGGTAGCTACACTATCGCTGTGAAACAAATTAAACATGCATTGAATTATTTCTGAAACAGTTAGATTTGGTTTGATGCTATGATACATTGCAGGAGACACGCTAGATATTATTAAGAAAAATGCCTTATGGTGTAAACAATCTATTTTTAAAGTCCAAGGTCTTCTTGGGGGACTAGTGATAAAAAATAGTAAATTTTCTTTCATAAAGACAACCTGGAGCTGTTGATACCATTCTTGCAAATTAATGCCATCAACTCTAAGTTTTGGGAAGTCACTGGGTAAGTTTCCCACATTATTTTGTCCATTACTTACAACCTGAGGTAGTCCGTGGTCTCGCAAGTGTAGGAAATTGCAAAACGGCATGGGGATGCTCGCAACGAGTCTGCGCGGTTCTCTGGCCAGTTCAAGTCTTTCCGGACCGTCTACGTAGTTTCGCACATGCGCGTTGTTCATTTCTTCTTTGGCGTCGTCGTGGAAGGTTCTCTCCATTGTAGCTCGCTCGCTCCGCTCCTCTTCAGACGAGTCGATCTCTGGCTCGGTCTTAGGAGTTCTGATGGCGGCGACTGTTCTTCTCTTTCTTTTGGGTGCGTTGGCACTTGCTTCGGTCTGCGGTGTAGGGCGGAATCGACATGGCTCTCTGGGCTCGGGCGTCGTCGCTCTCGAAGTCAGGATGGGAGCGTGCAGGTCTTGAAGTATCGGCTTGTTCGCTTGCTTCTTCGTTGGCGCTTTGGAAATTTTTAATTTTGGCCCAAATGCAGCAAAAAGCGTCTTCATTGCTGACTTTACTTGGGATTTCGTTAAGTCGTCTTCACTTTCTGATTCTGGCTCTTCCGAAGAGTTTGAATCCTCCTTTTTACTTTCGTAGTCTGATAACGTTTTTCGCGCCAGAAATTTTGAACTGAGCATTTTGATTGGCTCTGCTTCGCTCACTTTGGAGGCTTGTTGAAACCAAGATGGCTGCCATTCAAAATTTCGCGCGGGATCACATTTTTTCTTTTTCATAACGACTTTCTCTGTAGTCATATCACTCACAGTTTTTTGGTCTTTGGGTTTCTCTTTAGCGATGTTTTTCTCTCTCGCTGCTCCGCTGTTCTTCAGCATTTCTTGGAGGTTCGCGATGAGGCTTTCATCATTCTTCTGGCTTTTTAATAACTTCAATATCTCTGACCTGAGTTCGTTATTTTCTATTTCGGTTTCCTCCTGGCCATCATTTTCATTTATTAATTCTTCTTCTTCAGTGGTGTATTCTTCGGATTCTCTCGAAATCGCGTTTGTGGATTCGTTGATTATTTCTTGTTCAGTTTCTATTTCTTTGCTGTAGGCCCTGGTGTTGGGCCTATCTTTCTTAGACATTTTTAGGTATTTATTGAGTCAATTAACCATCCTCTGCTACCAGCTTGTTGCAATATTTTCAGGATCAGACTCAATAATAATAATAAGAGTTAGAGGTTTAAATATATTTCTCTTTAATTATAATAGGCATTCTATATTCACTGAATATTCACAGATAGAAGCAAAGAAAATGGTGAAGGTGGCTCCTTATATATACAAAGGGTGGAGCCAAGAGTGGGAGTGGTGAATTATGAATACATTAAGAGTCAAAGAATAAGTTAACCCCTGAAATCCCATATATACATTATTTACACATTAGGGAATAAGGCATTTACATCTGACAATTATAACCACCAACGTCCACCATTTCACTGAAAGCCAGGCAGATCTCCTTCTCCTTGAGTATTGGCATCAGAGTTGACATGAAATGTTCAGGGGCCACCAGCCCAACCCAGTTCCACTGGAAATACAGGAGCAGCTGGACTAAACCCTCATATTTTGGAAATTCATTGGGATTAATTCGCAGGAAGAAAGGATAAATTCTTTTGTCTCCCTGAGTGAACTGAAAGCCAACACCGAGCTGCAAGAAATGAGATTCTTCTTTTAAAAACAAAGTGTTATGGTGATTTTATGGGTCATCATAGTGTGATTTATTGCCATACCAGTTAGTCTGACTCAGTTTGAGTGGCAAGCTTAAAGTTCTTCTTTTCCTACGAAGAGCCACCAATTATATATTTTGCCTGAATGTCAAAGGTCATAACACAAGGAAAGGAACCATTAACTCATCCTCTGTGGAGATTCTCAGTCATCCAGGTCATAGTTGTCTCAAAGATGCTTTTTTCTTCAAATTGCAACTGGACTGTTTTTTCCTTGAGGAAGAAATAGAAAACTTTTCACTTCTCATCATGTGTAATCCGAGTGTCTCCCCGGAGCCTCCAGGGCTGCTCAATAAGGAGATGGAAACTATGGTGAGTTGTGACGAGAGGAATGTCACCTGTTGAGCTAAACGAGCATTGTCAGCAAGGAGCTGCTCCATTTTGTCTGGCTGCCACCAAGGTCCTTTTCAGTCAGGAACAAACTGTTATGACCCGAGTCACGTAGGCAGGGGTAGGCTTCAATAAAGTCCTTTATTGCTCTGGTATCCCATGACAAATGGCCCCACAATGGCCAGTAAGTCTTCACCCCAAACTTTCCCGAAGGCAGCCCCCCATGGTCAGTGCCTCACAGTCCCACAAACTAAATCCAATATTCACCAGAGGCTATTCACAAGGCAAGGAGGAAGTCAATAGTCCACGAACAAGGTTCCAAGTCCACAAGGCAAAATCAGGAGTCTAGACACAAGGATCAAGTTCCACAGGGCAGAAGAACGATCCAAAGTCAGAGATTATAAAGGCCGGGAAGTGCATGCAGAAACAAACAATTGCTCCCTACAAAGACACCCTCCTTCGGCCTATGATTAAATCAGTTCAAGCCAGGTGTTCCTTATGAAGAGGGGCAGGGCAGCCACCTTGCCAGCAGCCTCACAGGCCTCTGTTGGCCTTCCCTCCGCTCTACTTTCCATGCCCTCAGATCGGGTGGGGGAGGCAGCTGCTCCTCATCAGAGGGGACCTGTTGCCTCTTATCACCACTGACTGTCTGCAGCCAATCCTCCCCTGTGTTTGTGAGGGTAGGTGGTTCTCCGACTGGTCGATCACCTCCCCCAATGGGACCTGGGGCAGCATTGTCCTCAGCCCCTGGCCTTTCCAGACATTCCATTGGAGATGTGCCATCCCTGTCCGAAGGTCCCAATTCCAACTCCTCCTCCTCTGAACAGGGATCTGGGGGGAGGGGGAGGGGCAAGAGACCCACTCACCTTCCTCCTATGGGCTAAGTTTCCTCTGATCTGATTGTTCTCCCTGACTGCACCTCTCTTCCTTGTGTCCAAGATGATTCCCACATCCCATTAGGAGTCCTAGTGGCAGAGGTTAAAATACAGTATTGTAGGATAACTTTGTCCCCAGTCTGGAGTTGAACCTGCTGGGCTCAAGGTTGACTCGGCCTTCCATCCTCAGTAAAATGAGGACCCAGATTGTTGGGGAAATATTCTGACATTGTAGACAGCTCAGAGAGTGTTGTAAAACATTATGAGGCGGTATATAAGTCTAAGTGCTATTGCTATTATGCCATCCCGATGCCTAGAGGCTGAATGGGCCTGAATGGGGAGGAACTGATTCAGCCTCATTTCTCGCAAAACCTAGGCCTAACAGTGGTTGATGCTCCTAGTTGTGGGAGATTCTCTCTCTTTACTCTTGCATGGCTTTGCACTGTCACACTCGGGACTGCTGAACAATTTGGGGGACTTCTTGCACTCTCAGTTCTTGACCAAAGTGCAGATGGCATCTATGGTCAGGAAATGTTTTGCACAAATTCAGTTTCTGCAAAATTTGTGCTTGTTTCAGGATTGGGAATCTCTCCTCTTAGTCCCTCATGCCCCAGTGGGGGGATTGTTGGTGTGGGCTTTCTATGGGGCTGTCCTTGGAAGCTATGCCTGGTCAGTATATGGCAGCATGAGGAGTGATGGACAAACCCTGCTATGTACATGTGACATCAGTTGCCAGTTGATTCCCGAGATTAAACCATTAGATAGCCAAGAAGTGTTTAATAACTATATCTCATCTTTTTTTGTTTATGACTTTGTTGTACTCACATACTAAATATGCCTCAAGGATTAATATATAGGGTTTTATGCTGCATTAGAGATTCTTGTTTCTTATCATATTTTCTCTACAATTAAGATGGGGTCTGAATAGGATAATGAAGCATTTGGGAGAAAAGATGCAAGCCAAGAGACCAGCCCCAGAGGCCAAGATGGAGAAGATCTCCACGGCCACCATGGACTTCCCTTTGGTGCTCAGGTAGGTGGGGAGGAAGCTCATCCAAACACTGCAGAAGACCAGCATGCTAAAAGTAATGAACTTGGCTTCATTAAAGCTGTCAGGCAATTTCCTAGCCAGAAAGGCCACAGAGAAACTGACACTGGCCAGGAAACCCAGGTAGGCGAGGACAGTATAAAACATAGAAGCTGAGCCTTCATTACATTCCAAGATGGCTTCTCCTATGAAGGAGTGGAAGTCTGAGTTTGGAAATGGGGGAGACATTACCAGCCAGGTGGCACAAAGAATTGCTTGGATCAAGGGACAGGCTACAACAATGGAGTTTGTCAATGGCTTTCCTAAGAGTTTCCTTGTCTTGTTCCCTGGTTTGGTAGCCATGAAGGCCAGAACCACCATGACAGTTTTTGCCAAGACAGAGGAAACTGCAAGGGAAAAGAGAATGGCAAAGGCGGATTGTCGGAAGAGATAGGTGAGCTTCCCAGGTCGACCAATGAAGAGGAAGGAGCAGAGGAAGCAGAGCAGGAGGGAGACCAGGAGGATGTAGGTGAGATCTCGGTTGTTGGCCTTGACGATCAGTGTGTCACAATATTTAAGAAAAATTGCCAGGATTGCTGATTTGATCAGAGAAAGCAAAAGAGTGAGAGAAACTAAAGTGCATCCCAGAGTCTCTTGATAGGAAAGGAAGTGGATCTTCTTGGCAATGCAGTGGTCCTTGTCCTTGTTGGGGTATTGATCTTCTGGGCAGGGATCACATTGAGCTGCATCTGCAATCAAGAGTTTTTGTCTTAGGACTTCAGGGGCATCCACAGTGAGTTTTATCCCCCCTCTCATCCTAATATTAGTGTGACTCCTTTGTGGTGAGTGTAACTCAAAAAGGAAGTGGTGAAAAGAACTCCTTGGCAGCTTAGGGTCCCCTAAAAAGTAGGAATCATCATAGATTCAATATGAGCTCAGGGATCAGTTGCTCAGAAACTGGGATCTCCCTTCTCCACTTGCATGATTATTTCATTTTTCCTTCCACAGGCAGAAATTGGGAATCTGATCTTTTTTCCCACTTTATACTGGAAGAAGATTGATAGATCTCTCAATTAGAGATCCTGCTATTTGCTGTTCAGGTACATTATTTGTTGGTGTGTCATACGATCACAAGAACACACATGTATGCATAAACAAGAACACTCACACACTTACGTGCAATGGGAGGTCTGTGAGGAGGGAGAATTATTTCAAATCACTTTCTCCCATCGTGCATTTAGTGTTGTTTATTTATTTATTTATTTTGTAGGGAGGGACTATCAGACAAAGGTACATCAATCTATTTCTCTGACACGCCTGAAGAGAGATCCATAGTCCTGACAGGAGAGGCGCACTAAAAGTACCACAAATGAACAGACATACCACTCTGTTATAAAGTCAGGAAAAAAGATCAGCAGTTGATTTTCCCTTTTGTGTGTAGCAGGAGGAGCAGAAAAGACAGCAAGAAATGTACAAATTGCTGCCTTGAGTCCACCCTCTATGAAATTGGGTCAGGAGAGGAGTCCTGCCAATTATCATTCTTCAGGAGTGGGAAACATTTAAGCAGTTGGCAGGAGAGTTTGTATCCACACCCTGAAGCATGTGAAATCTATCACCAAAATCTCTTAATATTTTGATCCATTCAAGGGCTTCCTTGATCCTGGAAGATCAACATTAGAAGTGTGCCCTACCTGTCTGATTAGAGATGGTCCCTTCTGGACAAGGGTCACATTGGTAGCAGCAGACCGGCTCTCCCTCTGGAACTCTCCTCCTCTCTCCTGCCTGGCACCTCTTCATGCCACACCTGGCAAAGGGCACCTTCTAAGAGAGAAAAGAGAAATGCTTGTTCACCATAGTGTAACATGAGCCATGAGTGACCTTGGCAGGAAGGCCTTCCATGGCTAGATGTTGCCTTGGGAAGAGCCAGGCCAGGCAAGCATTGTCAGCAGCGGGATCCAGAAGAGTTGAAGATCTGTTGGGGGGGAGCAGAGCATAGTGGGGCAGGAGCTGCAGAGCAGAGGGCACCTGTCAGCCTCCGCTTCTATATTGCTTGCTTGCTACGGCTGCCATTGTAACGGTGGGAGGAGGGAGCTGTCTTGGTAGTTGGGAGGGGGGAAGCGAGCTGGTGGAGATGTCTCATAACAGGGAGTGAATTTCCCTTAGCGCTTTCTCTGCAGCTGGGAGGCGTGCTGATAACCAGTCACGGTCAACCGTCCTGGCATACCAGAAGGATGGAGCCATCTGAAGCTGCACCCCACATGACACCTTGGGGGGATGTGGATTGGTCGATCCTGACTGGTCCCTTGGGGGGAGGGTTTTGGGGATGCTTTCTGTATGTGATTTTCGCACCTATTGCCTCAGCCCTTGCTTTTCTTTGGTTGCATTAAGTTCATACTCAGTAAAAGTACCTTTCTCTATGAAAATGGAGTCGGGGTTTTCTCTCTTGAGTACTGAAAGGAGGCACACCTGACAGGACCAAAGGGACAGAGGTGGGGGGAGATGGAGATTGTGATCATGTGACTTCAGGGGAGCCCTGATGGCCAACAGTCTGAGGACTAGGCAGGAGTCCCAATTATAACGGAGCTGTTATAACTTCAAGTGGTCAATGAACAAATAGTTGATCGATGAGAACGACCTACAATTATATTCTTGCACTGTGTCTTTGAGCTACAGCCTTTTGTAAAAGAAAGAGTCACTAAAGAAACTAAACAGGAATGATTCACACAGTTCACTGTTGCTTTTTGTTACTGCACCCTGAGTTTCCACCAGGATTTTCTCCCCCAGTCCCAACTCTTATTGGACGTGGCATAAATCACACTTGAATCTTTGGCGTGAACAGCACAATTTTCAAACCACAGCTGTCAGACTTTCTGATTCAATACACCTCTTTTTTCCCAGTAAGGAAGACATTCTTCATCCACAGGAGAGACTAAATTTTCCCCTGAATTCAGACATTTCCATCCTACCCACCTTTGTGGCCCAGATGATTGAATCGGAATTGATGGTAAAATCCTGGCCTGGGGAAGCTCCGGGATCTATTCGGCCAATTTTCACAGGGATAAAAGAATCATTGGGGAGGAGGACCCAGTTGAGAATCTCATATTGAGTAGATCCCAGTCCATTTTCTGAGAAGGAGACTTTCTCTCCAGCACTGTTGTTGAACTTCACGTTCCTCAAATAGGGAAGAAGCTGAAAGAAAAAGAGACCTTCAGAAATTGGAGTCATTAGCTGAAAGCCACCATGGCTTCTATCATTCTGGGATCCTATAGGAGATAGGTGTATATCTGACAAGGTGGAGGAGTTCCCTTGGTGGAGATCTCAATTTTTTTAAAAAAAACAATTACTGATGAAGAACAATGAAGGAGAGAGTTATAAAGAACTATAAAAAGAAATTATATAAATATTTGATAATAATTTGGATAAAGGAATAGTTTTAATGATTGTCTAATTCACACAAATGAATTACAATTTTTTACATTAAATTGATATACCAGCAGTTATTTATGTTCACTATCCAAGAAGTAGAGACTAAATTGAATTATGGCAAAGAAAGGCATTCTGAGTTTGCAAATAAACCAGGAAGATGGATGACATATAAATTTAAGAAAAGGAAGAGAAAACAAAATGATAGAAAAATTCAAGAAGATGAAGCACCTGTCCTGGTTTGTCACTTCCCTATTCAGAGAGGTATGAAGTTTAGCTTTTGATGCAGAAAAGACGGATGAATTTCAGAGCAGTTTGAATCCTGCTGAGTGTGCTGAGGTTGACAGAGGCTGCTTTCATACAAGATCAGAATACAACATATGGCAAACTAAACTAATAGAGGGTGCCAACCCACAAAAACATAAACCGAGGTTAAAAAGAATTGAGTTTTTACAATTGGATTCAGACTACAATGAGAAGGAAACTGAGGTAGTTTTGTAAATATACCCACTAGGACTTCAGCTGACCTGTTGAAGCATCTTTCAGAAACATACCCAGATAGTCAGAATAACAGAATAACAGAGTTGGAAGGGACCTTGTAGGTCATCTAGTCTAGTCCCCCACCCAAGCAGGAGACCCTCCACCATTTCTGACAGATGGCAGTCCAGTCTCTTCTTGAAAGCTTCTGGTGATGAAGCTCCCACAACTTCTGAAGGCAACTTCTGTTCCATGGGTTGATTGCTCTCACTGTCAGAAAATTCCTCCTTATTTCCAGGTGGAATCTCTCCTTGTTCAGTTTCCATCCATTATTCCTTGTCTGGCCTTCAGGTGCTTTGGAAAATAGCTTGACCCTCTCCTCTTTGTGGCAGTCCCTCAAATATTGGAAGATGTTCTCATATCTCCCCAGTCCTTCTCTTCACTAGACTAGCCATGCCCAGTTCCTGCAACTGTTCATTGTATGTTTTAGCCTTCTGTCCCCTAATCATCTTGGTTGCTCTTCTCTGCACTTTTTCTAGAGTCTCAACATCTTTTTTCATAGTGTGGTGACCAAAACTGGATAAAGTATTCTAGGTGTGGTCCTACTAAAGATTTATAGAGTGGTATTAGTCCCTCATGTGGTCTTGATTGTATCCCTCTATTAATGCAATTTAGGATTGCACTGGCTTTTTTGGCTGCCTCCGCACACAGCTGGCTCATAATTAATTGGTTGTCCACTAAGACTCTAAGGTCCCTCTCACTACTCACTTACGACTCACAGTCTTCTTGCTCTGAGAAGCTACCGTCCCTCCAAATGGTCACCCCTCTGATAGTCCTTAGGAAGGTCTTTCTTATATGGATCTTATGGGCAACTGTTTTATTTTCCTTCCCTTTCCCCCCTCTCTACTGCTTTTCAACAAAACATTAAAAATTTATTACTGTTTTTAAACAATTTTTTTTATTCTGCTGTGAGGTTCATGTATGTGTTACTATAGAGAAATGTAATTAACAATTCAAAAATACATATAAGAAGCTTCCGCTCTAAGATCTGCAGACTGGATAAAGCGTGACAGAGATTACCTGCCATGATTGGCTTTTGGAGATCTTCCTTCCAAGACTCATCATGTTTTGTTGCCTTCCTGATCCATGCATTGCATGAAATGCGTGTGCCAGAGCATAAATGGCATTGTAGATATTGTAACTCACACCCATCATGTCCCTTTCAAAAATGTAAGATGGTACATTTTCTAATTTTTCCTTTCCTGTACATGGCATTTTACCCTTTTGAGGGATCTCTCCTGGTTTCTGGATCACACAGTCAAAGACCCATTGCCACCATAAGGGCAGAAAGATGTCCCCTTGAGGGTTCAAAGGCTCTAAAGTCAGGAGGAAATGGCTGAATTCGGAGATCTCCCTGCTGTGGTCCCTAACATGCAAAGCGCCATGGAAGGGCTTTAGAACGTGCAATCTCTCTTGAGATCTTACCACACTAAATTTCCAATGCGAAGTTAAGATCCAATTTTTTTGAAATGTTTCTTTTTGAATATCTCCATAGATAGTCAGAAACATTGGAATCTTTTCAATACTATTGGAATCTCCAAACAGAATAATTACTTCAGCTTTAAACCAACTTTTGAAAATGCGAAAAAATTTCATTGTTGTAAGAAGACTTTCCTCACATTTTAACCTTTCAGTGAAGGCCAGGCAGATCTCCTTCTCCTTCAGCATTGGCGTCAGAGATGAGATGAAATGTTCTCCATCGTCATCTTCAAGGGCCACCAGCCCAACCCAGTTCCATTGGAAATAGAGAAGAAGTTGGACTAAACCCTCATACTGAGGAAATTCCTTGGGATTAATCCGGAAGAAGGAAGGATAAACTCTTCTGTCTCCCTGAGAGAACTCAAAGCTAACACCAAGCTGGAGAAAGGGAGAATCCTCTTTAAGAGACAAAGTACAGTTTTATGGTCAGTTTAGGGGTCACTCTTGTGTGGCTTCTTGCCCCACCCATCAGGCTAACTGACTTTGAGTAGCAAGTTTAGCTTCTTCCCATTTTAGGAAGAACCTCCAGTTGAATATTTTCCTTAGTTGTGACAGGTTAGAAGCCAAGGAACAAACAAACAACCTAATGAACTGCACTGAAACGGTGGCTACACTTTTATGAACAACAAGCTAGGGAGGAATTTCTTCTAACAAGTACATAAAATTATTTCTTTGAGGTTATATTGAACATATCTTGAGATATTAACTATAAAAATGAATTCTACTAAATCATAGATTCTCTAAGTCCCACAGACTTTAGGTTCCCCCCAAAACTTCTTTGATTTTCTCTTTGACTTCTTTTGGATGTCTTCTTTTGTTTGTCTACTCCATATGCATCCAGTGCAACCCCTTTACCTGTGGGACCCTGAAGATGTTGAAGAGGGAGGCCATCTGCCTCGAGGGTTTGGGGTTGTCACCTCCAATGACAGAGAGCAGAGGGTCCTTCATGTCGCATTTATAGCCTGGAACCATTTGGCCTCCTGTGGAGAGCAGGGAGAGGCTGAATAAGGAAATCCTCATCTCAATCTGGCAATTGTCATAGATGTGGAAGCCAAGGGTGATGTTGGGGAGGACATCCAAATCCTTGTTGACCTCTTTGACTGCAAACACCAAGGCCAGGAAGTGCTGGTAATTCTTGGGTATTAATCTAGAGTGAGAAAAGCACTGGGGAACATTACAGGAAAGCTCATGTCTGATATCATGGACCATTTTATACCTCCTCTAGGTCCCTTCTTCCTTCACTTTCCTCCAGTGGCTGCAATCCTTCCCCATTGCTCCTGAACCAACCACATTAATTTAGTTGAGCAGCTTTTTCAGGTCTGGTCGCCATTGCTTAGCACAAGACTCCAGCAGGGGTCAAAGCCCAGATGTATTCATGGCCATTATTTATGAACCCTTCTGATTTCAAGACTGAATTTTGGTTTTGCGTTTTACATTATCTCTCTTTGGAAAGGACAGAATGTTTCTCTTTCACCACGACTTTCTTTCCAAATTAATGCTATATCTCAAAATCTTATCCAAGGCAGCTCAGTTTCTCACGTTCTCACTTTTACATTCTTTTATCATCTTCCTCATCAAGAGTCCTGAAAGATTGAGAATTCTAGCCTATTTTACCAGTTTGGCTCTTCATTTGGAAAAGCACAAAGATTTGAATTACACTAAGATATTGCTAACATCACAAAAACAGCTATTTCTGAAAAGTGTCCCTAAATGCAAAACAAAGCAAACAATTATTGGCCTCTTTCCCCTCCAGTGAAAACTTACAACGTTTGAACTGTAAGCAGCAAAGGGTGTTTCTGAAACCCTGGATCCTTGAAGGGAAAAAAGGTATTCAGAGGCAGATTCCCACCAATAATGAGATCACCGGGCCTGTAAGAGGGTTTCAGAAGGTTGAAATGTTTGTTCAAGACACATTTGGTTTGGATCCCTTTAGCAGTAGGTGGAGGCAGGAGCCAGAAGATCAGCAGCAGGAGAAGGAGAGACAGCTCAGCCATCCTGGTCCTCTCCTGTCCTACATGAGAAGCTGAATTGCAAGTAGCAGTTGAAACCTCAGAGGTCCTTTAGCATAACAGAGACAAAAGTGTCCTCTCAATGCCTCCAGGGCAAATTTATTCCAGCCTTGCTGGAAACTTTATCTCTATCTCTGAAAACTGTGGCCAGCTGATTCTCACCAGACAAGGTGCCATGTCCTTCACCACACTGGGGGTACCCAGAGCACATTTTTTAAACCCAGATTTTCTCTTGGAAGTTTTTGTGGGTAGAAATCCACAAGGGGATACATTCAGAATTATTGTTCTTATGATAATTGCAAGGGAAAGCAATTGCTCTATCCACTTAGCACTGGATTTGGTTTGCACACCAGAAGGGGAAAAACATCCTTATGTCTCTGGTGGTGAATCCACAGTTCATACAGACTTTGGAGTCAAGGTGAAGTTGGGTGTTTCACCTCCACGACCTCCATACACAAAATGCAGTTTGTGCCATATCTCACGGGCTGCCCCAAAGAAGATGGAGTCAAGCTATTCTCCAAAGCCCCTGAAGGCAGGACAAGAAGCAATGGATGGAAACTAATCAAGGAGAGAAGCAACCTGGAATTAAGGAGAAACTTCCCGACAGTTAGAACAATTAATCGGTGGAACATCTTGCCTCCAGAAGTTGGGAATGCTCCAACACCAGAGGTTTTTAAAAAGTCACTGGAAAGCCATTTGTCTGGAATGGTATAGGGTCTCCAGCTTGAGTAAGGGGTTGGACTAGAAGAATCTGTTATTCTGTTGTATATGGAATCAGAACACAGAACCCGAGCAAATAATCTCACTGCAATGATTTCTGAGAAAGGATGTACTGGAGGCAGTGTCCCTGAAAAGAATAATGGGAGTCACATCCTGCAGACTAAATGCACTTGTATTTATACATTTTAGATAGGGGGTGGGTGGGCATGAGTCATGCATACATATTCATAATTAATAATGCAATAGATCTCAGGTTATTTCCTGCCCTTCTGTTACTGTCTTCGAGAAGCAATTATGTTTATACAAAGAAACGTATCAGTTGTGTTGCCATAGAAATGTTGATAAGGCTTATTTAGAACCAGACACTTCAAGGTTGCCCAATTTGAACACATTCCTTCCATCTTTTTATTCTGCTAACACCTACAATGGTCTTCATACACAAGATGGAATTTGGCCTGGGCCACAGTTTTTTTCAGATAGTATAATGTGACTGGTGGCATATGACAATCGGTTGTACTCTACTAAATCTGGGCCATCATACCAATGCTTGGATGGAATAGATGGATTACATAGGCCCACATGGAGGAAGCAAAAGTAGAAACTAAAGTGTCCCATAGACCTTAAAATAGGGCAGAGGATCTCTCAAGATATCAGGCTAACTTAAACTGCACAAAAACGTTGTCTAACAACTAGTTAGACCCAAAATATTGTGTGTTGTCTTGTGAAGAGTATCCTTCCCACACTCTCTCATTCAATCTTTTCAATATCTCTTTTTTAAGTGAGGTCTGCAGAACTGGACACAGTATTCCAATCCCTTCCAGGTTTTGTCCTAGTGCCTCAAGGCTCTTGGACGGGAAGGAACCATCTCAGGTTGAATTCTAGCAAACCCAATCAGTTGAGGATGATTGGTCCTCTCACTATTGGGGACTTTCCATCTTTGGTCCTGTGTGACATTGCACTGCCATTCTCGGGACTGCTGTGTAATCCGGGTATCTCCCTGGAGCCTCAGCTGCTGCTCAAGAAGCAGAGGATAACTATGGCCGGGAAGTTCTTCGAAAAACTTCTGTTTGAAAAGCAGGATGATATTGAGCTGCGGAGAGTCTGAATGCCCAGAGTAACAGAGAAGGCAGAGTGGTGGCAAAGGAAGGAAGGAAATCTCGGTTGTTGGGATTGGATAGAACAGCAGAACTGGATCCACCATGAATTCATCCTTGAGAGTGGTGGGGGGAGATGTTCCTCCATCTCTTAAGGAGGCATTGGCTTCCTCCCTTAAAATAATTGCTAGACTCCACCATATGGAAAATTGTAGTATCCAACCTCCCTTTTTCAGGGAAGGTCCTTGTGAGATTTAAAATGACAAACCTCATAGAAAATAAGGCAGAGACCATGAACAAGTAAAAAGCAGATTTATTTTATATATATACAATATATATATATATATATGTTTTTCCTCTAGCCAGGTTTTCCCTACGTAACCAAGGTTTTTCTGCAGCCCCAGCTCAGTAGAATCACATCCACCCAAAGCCCAGAATCGAGTGGATGTGATTCTACTGAGCTGGGGCTGCAGAAAAACCTTGGTTACGTAGGGAAAACCTGGCTAGAGGAAAAACACACATAAACCCTACGAAGAAGTAAGAATATATATATATATATACATACATATATATATATATATGATATTTGTAGTCAGGGTTTTTTCCTATGTAGATCAAGTTGTTAAATGGCCATAGTGGGATGATATCTCCAATCATCACTTTCAGGCCTGTCAGACATTTTGTGTTGTTTATTCTGAGACTTATGGGAGACTGGGATAGCACTATTTCGGTCTTTTTGGACCTCATCGGCCAGCCACACCCATATTTTATGACTCCTCCCTGTAAAGGTCAAATATTTATTCTTTTTAATTCATAGGCTCAAATGTATGATATTTTTGTAGTCAGGGTTTTTTCCTATGTAGATCAAGTTGTTAAATGGCCAAAATATACATATTTTCTGAGGTTTTCGCGGGTGTTTGTATGTAGGTCTTTGATTATTCGGGTTTTCTCCCACGTAAAATTGGAGGTGTCTTGGCAACGTTTCGACGAAGTCTCATTTGTCAGGGTTTAAAGTGGCTAATGATGCAGCTCCCTAGAACACACCATCTACCAGAAGAAAACACACAAATTGGAAGTAAAATTGGAAGTGTCTTGGCGACGTTTCGACAAAGTCTCATTCGTCATCTTCAGGCTGGTGTTTTTGGCTTTGTGCTTCTAGGAACAATGTGTGATTGCAGCTGTTTCTTCCTTTTAACTGCCAGAGGGGGTGTGAACTGATTGGGTGGGAGCTTGGCTGTGTTCTGATTGGGTGGAAATGTGTTCTGATTGGTTGGGGGCTTGGCTGTGCTCTGATTGGATGGGGGGTTGGCTGTGCTCTGATTGGATGGGGGTGCGTTCTGTTTAGGTGGGGGCTTGGTTGTGCTCGGGTTAGTCTGAGTAGCAGGGGGATTTGAGCTGGTGAGCTGCGTTGCTGTTGTTTGGCTTCGCGTTCGTGGTCGTGCCACGTTTTCATTGTGGGTGTCAGTTTGCTTCATGTATGGATTGGAGGGGTTTAAATTGCAGATAGCGGTTTGTGTGTGTTTTCTTCTGGTAGATGATGTGTCCTAGGGAGCCATTGGATTTCTGGTAGACTAAGACATCCAGGAAGGGAAGTTGGTTGTTAGCTTCTGTTTCCATGGTGAACTGTATTTTGGGGTGTAGGCTGTTGAGGTGTGTGAGGAAGTTGTCCAGTTTTTCTTTCCCGTGTGGCCAGATTATGAAGGTGTCGTCTACATATCTGAGCCAGAGTTTGGGTTTGTGATCAGATTTTTCTAGAGCTTGGGTTTCAAAGTGTTCCATGTAGAGATTAGCAATGACAGGTGAGAGGGGTGATCCCATGGGTGCTCCTTCTATTTGTTTGTATTTTTGTCCATTATAGATGAAGTATGTGTTGGATAGGCAGTGGTTGGTCAGATCTAGGATGTGCTTGGGGGGGTTATATTTGTTTTGGATAACTGTCAAGGCTTCTTTGATTGGCACTTGGGTGAAGAGGGATATTACATCAAAGCTCACGAGTAGGTCGCTGGGCTGTAAGTTTTGTTTCTTTGGGCGAATCGCCAGGAGACGTTGAGTTATACTCCTGCCTTAGACATCAAAGCCATCTGGATGACTTTGGCCAGGTCCCTCTCTCAGTCCAACCCACCTCACAGGGTTGTTGTTGTTGGGTGGAATAGGAGGAAGAAGGCATATTCGGTATGTCTGCCACCTTAAGTTATTTATAAAAATAATAAAGGGGGATATATATATATATGTAGGTCTTTGGTTATTCAGGTTTTTTCCTGCGTAAAATTGGAAGTGACTTGGCGATGTTTCGACAACGTCTCATTCGTCATCTTCAGGCTGGTGTTTTCGGCTTCGTGCTTCTAGGAGCAATGTGTGATCGCAGCTGTTTCTTCCTTTTAACTGCCAGTGGGGGTGTGAACTGATTGGGTGGGAGCTTAGCTGTGTTCTGATTGGGTGGAGGTGTGTTCTGATTGGGTGGGGGCTTGGCTGTGCTCTGATTGGATGGGGGGGTTGGCTGTGCTCTGATTGGATGGGGGTCTGTTCTGTTTGGGTGGGGGCTTGGTTGTGCTCGGGTTAGTCTGAGTTGCAGGGGGATTTGAGCTGGTGAGCTGCGTTGCTGTTGTTTGGCTTCGTGTTGTGCCACATCTTCATGGTGGGTGTCAGTCTGCTTCATGTATGGATTGGAGGGGTTTAAAGTGGCTAATGATGCAGCTGCGGTCTGGCTTCTGGTCCGTGGTTGTGCCTCATCATCGGTGTGGGTTTGAGTCTGCTTTCCACGTGGATGTGTGGTGGTGACATCCTGTGTGGCCCTCGTGAGTGTGGTCTGGTGTCATTCCTCGTGTTAGGGACTCGTTTGTCAATAAGAGCAGGTTTCCAAATGGCTGGTAGGCGGGAGGTATCATCTCGTTTATTCATGCTGTGTGGGCGTTTTTCGTCGCCAAACCAAGACACCAAGACACTTCCAATTTTACGCAGGAGAAAACCTGAATAACCAAAGACCTGCATACAAACACCCGTGAAAACCTTAGAAATATATATATATTTACTACAAAAGACTGCTGACATAAGCCTGATGATGGCAGATGGGATTCTGTCGAAACGTCGCTTCTACCGTTTTAGGGATATATCCACAATTACACGGGAAGAAACCCGAAATATTAAATACACACACACACACACACACACACACACACACACACACACACACATATACATACATACATATATATACATATATACATACACACACACACACCATTCCCCCCCCCAAAACAAGACCCTGTCTTATATTTTTTTAAACCCCAAAACAAACACTTGGCCTTATTTTTGGGGAGGTCTTATTATTTTGGGGCAAGTGGAGGAAACCAGAGGAAATGGCAGGGACCAGCTGCGCATACATTTAAATGTTTTCAAGGAAGGCCTTATTTTCAGGGGGGCTTATTTTAGTGCATGCACTCAAAAGTCCGATTGGGGATTATCAGGGGATGTCTTATTTTAGGGAAAACAGGGTATATATGTAGGTCTTTGTTTATTCGGGTTTTCTCCCACGTAAAATTGGAGGTTTCTTGGCAATGTTTCGACGAAGTCTCATTCGTCATCTTCAGGCTGGTGTTCTCAGCTTCGTCCTTCTAGGAGCAATGTTGCTCCTAACAACTCCTAACATTGCTCCTAAAAGCACGAAGCCGAGAACACCAGCCTGAAGATGACGAATGAGACTTTGTCGAAACGTTGCCAAGAAATCTCCAATTTTACACGGGAGAAAACCCGAATAAACAAAGACCTACATACAAACACCCACGAAAACCTCAGAAAACACACACACACACACACACACACACACACACACACACACACACACACACATATATATATATATATATATATATATATATATATATATATACATATATATATATATATATATATACACACACACACACACACACATATACATACATACATGTATGTATGTATATATATCATAAGTCCCTTAGATTTTGAAGCCATGATGTTCTTCTTCTGCCTGGACCTCATTTGCCTTCAATCTTTCCTTGGAGGATTAAGTGAAGGATGCTGTATTTTTCCAGGTGTCACATCACATGTCCAAAATATTGTAACTTTCACTTTTTTATGGTTCTGATTATTTCCGTTGGCTTTCGGAGGCAGCTTATCACCTCCTCATTTTGTAAAGTGTAAATATAGAAGACAATAATTGCTTGAAACCTTTATACACTAATAATAGAGTCCCTGAGTCTGCTGCGATGAGACCAACCAATGCAGCTCAGCTAGCAAAGAGATAATGTGCCCTACCAGAAACATGCATAACTTTTCTTGCTTCTGTAATTTGCACCAATTGAAATTTCTGGATACTCTTCAAGGGAAGGCCCATATGGAACATATTGCAGTAGTCCAACCAGGAGGTCTTTTGCTCAGGAATGGGTGCAACTGGCACATAAGTTGTGAAAAGGCCGTTCTAGCCATAACTGCCCCTGGATCTTCAAGCAGGAGTTGTGAACCCAGGAGGACCCCAAATTTCTCACAGGGTCTGTTTGGGGCAATGCAGCCGAACCCAGCACCATAGATGGTGTAGTCCTTGAACTTGAGGACTCCAAAACCCTAAGCCACTCAGACTTGCTGGGGTTCAATTGAAATCTGTTTTTCCCCATGCAGACAATCATAACCCCCAGACAGGAGGACATATGTTTAATATGTTATTCTAATTAGTTAAGCATATCACACCACAATACTGAGAAGTATGGAGAAATATTTTAATACTTTAAATTGTATTGCACCAAATCTGAAATGCAAATAGAAGGAATTTCAAACATGAACTAAAATGATATGTCTTTGGACAGAGATTATTATAAAAGAGCCTTGATAGTACAGTGGACTACGCACCCTGTTATTAACACAGCTGCCTGCAATTTCTGCTGGTTCGAATCTCTCCAAGGCTCAAGGTTGACTTAGCCTTCCATCCTTTCTAAGGTAGGTGAAATGAGGACCCAGTTTGTGGGGGCAATAAGCTGACTTTGTATAAAATATACAAAAGTATGAAGGCTATTGCTTAACGCATTGTAAGCCGCCCTGAGTCTCCGGAGAAGGGCGGCATATAAATCAAATTAAAAAAAAATAGCAATAGGAATAACACTTAGACTTATATACCACTTCACAGTGCTTTGCAGCCCTTTCTAAACAGTTTACAGAGTCAGCCTATTGCCTTGAGCCAGTGAGGATCAAACCCTGGCAATCAGCAGAATTAGTTTATAACACTGTATTCTAACACTGCACCACTAAATATTTCCATGATTTCCAACTATTTGAAGGACAAGCCACTCTCTTACTTCATCATTGTTAAGAAACACATCAAATTAAAACAGGGGCCAAAGACAAAATATATGTTACTACTTAAGATATAAATCAGAGATTCTTGTGCCTCATTATATTCTCTCTACAATTCAGATTGGGCCTAAATAAAATAATGTAGCATTTGGGGAAAAAGATGGAAGCCAAGAGACCAGCCCCAGAGGCCAAGATGGAGAAGATCTCCACGGCCACCATGGACTTCCCTTTGGTGCTCAGGTAGGTGGGAAGGAATGAGATCCAAACACTGCAAAAGACCAGCATGCTAAAAGTAATGAACTTGGCTTCATTAAAACTGTCAGGCAATTTCCTAGCCAAAAAGGCCACAGAGAAACTGACACTGGCCAGGAAACCCAGGTAGGTGAGGACAGTGTAAAACATAGAAGCTGAGCCTTCATTACATTCCAAGATGGTCTCTCCTACTAGTGAGTGGAAGTCCAAATTTGGAAATGGGGGAGACATTACCAGCCAGGTGGCACAAAGAATTGCTTGGATCAAGGGACAGGCTACAACAATGGAGTTTGTCAATGGCTTTCCTAAGAGTTTCCTTGTCTTGTTCCCTGGTTTGGTAGCCATGAAGGCCAGAACCACCATGACAGTTTTTGCCAAGACAGAGGAAACCGCGAGGGAAAAGAGAATGGCAAAGGCAGATTGTCGGAAGAGACAGGTGAGCTTCCCAGGTCGACCAATGAAGAGGAAGGAGCAGAGGAAGCAGAGCAGGAGGGAGACCAGGAGGATGTAGGTGAGATCTCGGTTGTTGGCCTTGACAATCGGTGTGTCATGATGCTTACGGAAAATCACCAGGATAGCAGTTGTGAGCAGAGAAAAGAAAAGAGCTAAAGAGGATAAAGCATATCCCAGGATGTCTTGATAGGAGAGGAAATGGATCTTCTTGGCAATGCAGTGGTCCTTGTCCTTGTTGGGATATTGGTCTTCTGGGCAGGGATCACAGAGGGCTGCATCTGAAATCAAGAAATCAAATCTTTGCCTGAGGAGTCCAGGGACATCTGCCATAAGCCTTATTTCCCCTTCATTATTCCTCCATCCCTCTGCTGTGGCATGAGTTCCCCTTTCTGCTATGGCCAGTCCACAAAGGAAGTGATGGAATGACCCTTTGTGCATTTCATGGTGGAGGAAACAAGTTCATTCTTTGTGTATTATTGATGATGCTTTAGATAAGTTGGTCCCAGACAAGGAGGTCTTCAGCTCCAGCTGATCTGGTTTGTTTGCTCTTGAAGAAAAGGCTGTCTCCAGTCACTGGCTTCTTCCATGACTATTGTGGCTTCAAGTGGGAGAGAGATTCTTCCCTGCTTTTTACTGGAATCACAAAAAGACTGAGAGATCTGTAGCTAGAAATCCTACTCTTTTGAGTGTTCCTGCATTATTTTTTGTGTTTGTGCTGAAGAGATCTTAACTGCAACCGCAAGGGAAGGTCATGAAAATATCTACTTAACTTTGGGAGAGGGAAAGGTCTTTTTTCCTGATCCAAAATGGTTTATGGAGAAATTGACTACAAGAGGGAAAAAAGGAAAGTTTGATTCAGAAGCACCACAGCACTGAGAATTCTCTGGTTCAGGTTCTCCACTATATACTTAAAATATATTGGTTTATATTTTTTATTGTTGTTGCAGCTGAGTGTTAGCAGACATGGATAGCTGTATCTCCTCTTCCTCTGACATGTCTATCAAGGAGCCTTGGTAGTACAGGGGTTTAAGGCACCCTGTTATTAAGCTTATTAAGACCAGCTGCCTGCAATTACTGCAGGGTTCGAATCTCGTCAAGGCTCAAGGTTGACTCAGCCTTCCATCCTTTCTAAGGTAGGTGAAATGAGGACCCAGTTTGTGGGGGCAATAAACTGACTTTGTATAAATATACAAAAGGATGAAGGCTATTGCTGAGCACATTGTAAGCCGCCCTGAGTCTTCGGAGAAGGGTGGCATATAAATCAAATTTAAAAAAAAAAGTGATCCTGGAAGATCTGCTTTTGACATTTGCTCTACCTGTCTGATTAGAAATGGTCCCTTCTGGACAAGGGACACATTGGTAGCAGCAGACCTGCTCGCCCTCTGGGACTCTTCTCCTCTCTCCTGCCTGGCACCTCTTCAGGCCACACCTGGCAAAGGGCACCTTCTAAAAGAGAAAAGGGAAATGCTTGAGATGGCATAAGCAAAGACTCGGGTTAATGTCAGAGTTCCAGAAAAATCCCAACTCCAAGTAACAACTCTGAAGCAAGCATTTTTCCAAAGTTCTGTTTACTAGAATAGCAAACTGGCACATATGGGAAAAGCCAAATCTGAGAGGCCCGGGTTTTCCCTCAGTAAATCAAATCCCCCAAAACTGTCCCCTCACTCCTCAGTTGATCACATGCTCCAATCACCACCCATCCCATTTTGAGACAGCACTCCTACCACTCCTTCTCCAGATGCAGGATCACCCTGACCTTGACTGACAGAAAGAATGCTATTATGTCTACAGACAATCCCTCTACTAAATCCCCCCTCCTACTTCCCCACCCATGAGAAGAAGGTGGCAGCATGGAAGCTTCCGGCCTAATGGCTTCCAATGCTTCATTTATTCTTCCCCACATTCCTATTTCAATTGAAAGAAAGTCTTCAAAAGAAATGGTTCCCCTGGGCTTCACAGAAACCAAAAACACCTCCTTGGTGAATCAGGCAAGCAGCATTCCTGTCCCTTCAATGGATGCTGGAAATGGGAGCTGGGACCTTGGCATTCAAAGGAGGGCTGGTGACATTGAGCTACAGCTTTGATGAAACAGTAAATGATGAGGATTCAACTGAAGAGGTTGGGAGGGAAGGAGTTCTTGGAGGAGTGGGAGGAGGTGAGTAAAGTAGAAACAGGAGAAATGGGTTCTAATTGAGGCAACATTGAACTACTTGGTTCTCAGTACACTTTATTAAAATTTCTATGGCAACATAACAGGTGTGCTTCTTTTTATTAAGGCAACTATTCTTTCTTGAGGTTAGTAACAGTAGAAACAGGGAGAGGTATCTTGAAGTTTGCTAATTATGAATATCTATGATTTTATGTCATCAATGACCTATGTATACATATGGTAGAAATTAAGTGTAGTGTTTGATTGAAAAAGGGGCAGATGGGAAAAATAGAAATAAATCTATTTAAATAAAGCAGCCATCCTTAAGGTCCATAGAGGAAACATCTTTATAGAAGGTCCCTAAAGATATTCAATGGTTGCCTGAGTTTCAGGAGGTGACCATTTCAAGGAGGAGGAATCAGTCCAGAGCAAGGTGACAATCTGGGTCTGTTTGACTGTATCACTTTCTTCCCCTTTCCTGAAATATATGACTGAATCCTTGTGTCTGTAAGAGTCCTTTCCATTCTTGACACCAGTGTGAACTAAATCCTGCAGTGAGATTTGATTCTTGGTTTTGGGGTCCTGCGTTTGATTCCACAGTGGGAATAGTCCATAGAAATCACTGTTGCCCACCCTAATGGCATCTTGGCCTTCAAGAAGTTCTTCCAAATCCAAATCCTTTCTGGACCTGCCACAAATCAGACCTGAAATGTCTTAAATGCAAATCAGCTTTTTCACCAAATAGCTGCCATATTTTATGATTCAACAGATGGTTTTTCCAATTCTGAATTAATCTTTCCCTGAATTTACATCAGTGCCTTTCAACTCACCTCTGTGGGCCAGATGATTGCATCAGAGTTAATGGTGAAATCCTGATCTGGGGGAGCCCCGGGATCGATTTGCCCGACTTCCACAAGGACAATTGATTCATTGAGGAGGAAAACCCAGTTGAGAAGATCGTAACGAACAGATCTCAGTCTATTTTCTGAGAAGGAGATTTCATCTCCAGCACTGTTGTTGAACTTGACATTCCTCAAATAGGGAAGAAGCTGAAAGAAAGGAGACCTTCAGAAATTGAAGCAATTGGATGAAAGACAGAAACGAGACATCATGGCTCCTTCCATTCTATCATGGAACTCATTATAGGAGACCAGTTTATGTCTGAGAAGTTCTACGGCACCATTGGTGGAGATTTGAGCAATCAGGGGTAACACCAAGTGCTACTTCCCCAGCACAACAAAATGTTGCCTTTGTGCCTGGGCATTTGTATCATGGCTTCTTCAACTCTAGTTTTAACAAATGACACCTACATATAAAGATTTTAATGCCGCATTCAAAATATCAATGTTTCATTTTCTCATGCTTTATGTGGCTACATACATTTAGAAATCTTTACTTGTAAATTTGTCTTGTAAATGACAAATGCATCATTGAAATAGTTACACAATTTCTTTCAAAATGGTGTACAATTCCACTGACTTTCTTTAGCTGATAGACAAAGAGAGCAGAAGGCAGGAACCAGCTGTGGCTAAGTGGGGCCAGACAGAAGGAAGTGCCTGCCCAGGGTTGTCCCTTCACTGTCCGCAAAGGTCCAACATTTATCCTTTGATGCAGAAAATCCGGATGAATTTTAGACCAGGAACAACTTGGATTCAGGCTACATATAGAGACAAACTGAGGTGGTTCTGGAAATGTTCCCACAAGGACATCAACTGCCCTATGGAAACCTCTGGTACAAACACACCCAGATTGTCATCTTATTCTTGGGCTGACACCTCCTCTATGAAACGGTCACCTCCTGAAATTCAGGCAACCGTTGAAGACCTTTCAGGACTGTCTATCAAGATGTTTCCTGTATGGACCTTATGGAAAACTGATTTGGTTTATTTCTGTTTCTCTCTTTTCAATTAAACACTACAGTTAATTCATGTCACTGTTTATAATATGTTGCAATATTTTTAGGATCAGACTCAATAATGATAATAAAGATTATAGGTTTAAATATCTTTCTCTTTAATCATAACAGGCATTCTATATTCACTGAATATTCACAGATAGAAGCAAGGAAAATGGTGAGGGTGGCTCCTTATATATACAAAGGGCGGAGTCAAGAATGGGAGTGGTGAATTATGAATACATTAGGAAACAAAGAATAAGTTAACCCCCGATATCCCATATATACATTATTTACACATTAGGGAATAAGGCATTTACATCTGACAAATCCCCCTCTAAATGCCGGTTCGCTATACAACACCAATTACATTCAGATTCAGGACAATATAAGACATATAATTTTGAAGTTAAATATTTGTGCTGTTTAGAAGGTAAAGGCTTCGTTAATATGTCAGCTAATTGTTCAGAGGTATCACAATGCACTGCTTTGATAAATCCATCTTGAGACAATTGTCTCACATGTTTAAACTTTATATCTATATGCCTGGATCTTTGTCCAATGGCATCGGATCTGGATATTTCAATGGCTGCTTTATTATCTTCATGCATAACAAAAGGTAAAGCAGGTTTTTTCCAGACATCTGAAATCAAATCATTAAACCATACAAGGTTATTTGCAGCTTTGGATAAACAAATATATTCCGCTTCTGTGGTTGAAGTGGCTACCAGTTCTTGTTTACCAGTGTACCAGTAAACTGGACAGTTATTTAATAGAAAAATATAACCAGAAGTGCTCTTCCTGCATGATATATCTCCAGCCCAATCCGCATCTGCGTAACAAGTAAGTTTTGGTTCTTTGTCATTACTAGGTTCTAATATTAAACAAAAGTCTAATGTACTTTTTAGATATCTTAGAATTCTTTTGACAGCTTCCCAATGATACATAGTTGGTTTACTAACATGTCTTGACAATAAATTGAGAGGTAATGCAATATCTGGCCTGGTCCAATTAGATATATAAAGAAGTGAACCTATGACTGATCTATAAAATGTATTATCTTTGAATTCAGGGGAAGACTCATCAGTGTTTCTAAGGAAATCAGTTTGCATAGGAGTGTCACATGGTTTAGCATTGTTTAAATTGCATTTGTTTAGAAGTTCAATAATCTTATCTTTCTGAGTAAGTTTGAATCCCCTTCTAGTTTTGTTAATTTGTACGCCAAGGTATTTGTTTACTTTACCTAGAGATTTCAACGAAAAATGTTCGTTTAGCTTATTTACAAAGGTTTCTCTTCTCTCCTTGTGTTTTCCTATATATAAAATATCATCTACATAAATTAACACGAATTCAATGTGATCATCACTTTTTTTTACAAAGAAACAGTTATCAGCGGTGGTAGCGTTAAAATCCATGGTCTTAAGTACTTTTACCAAACAATCATACCATCTTTTGCCAGATTGTTTTAACCCGTATAGACTCTTGTTCAATAGCCAGATTTCATTCTTATTAGTGTATTGACTGTGTGGTGCCCTTACATATATTTCCTTATCTAGTTTTGCGTGTAAGTACGCAGTCTGTATGTCATATTGAAATACATCAAGATTGAGTGCAGATGCCACTACCAGAGCTGTTTTAACACTCTCTGTTCTCACTGTGGGGGAGTATGTGTCAGTATAGTCCTCCGGATACTTTTGTGCATAACCTTGTGCAACTAATCTGGCTTTGTATAGAGTATTGCCTCCTTCTAGATTCTTAATTTTATAAATCCACCTAGTACCTATGATTGTTTTATCTTTAGGTGCAGTCGCAGGTGTGAATACATTTAATCCTTGCAAACTTTCCATCTCTTTTTTCATAGCTAGTTCCCATTTTTCTTTTTCTTCATGAGGGAGTTTTAATACTTCCTCATATGTATTAGGTGTTATTTGTTCACCATCCATATGCATTATGTAATCTCTGTATTTACCTGGTATTTGATTTCTATTGTTTCTAATAGCTCTTTCAGGTTTGCTATGGTTGTCATGCAAATATCTTGCTTCCTTTTTTGTTAATGTGTCTGTCTTTATTTTGTGTTGACTATTTGTCCAAGTTTTGGTTTTGTTTGTATTTTTGTTGATATTTTGATTTTCTATTGTTCCTCCCTCACAAGATTTTGTATCTTTGCATTTATCTGGAAATATTTCGTTAAGATGTAATTTAGACCAATTGGCTTGTTCATGGAACACAGCTGTTCTGGAGACTATAAATTTGTTACTATTATCAATGAATCTGTACCCTTTGGTGCCAGTTTCATATCCCATAAATCTTAATCTTCTGGATACGTTTTCTCCCTTTCTTCTCAACTGTTTAGGTATGTGTACGTCTGCAGTGACTCCAAATATGTGCATGTGTGCTAATTTGGGTTTCCTATTATACATCACCTCATATGGTGTTTTATTCACAATACTGGACCAGGTTCTATTTTGAGTGTAATTTGAATAATGTAAGGCTTCTGACCAAAATTGTTTGCCTAAACCAGCATCCTCTAATGTGCACCTAATCATGGTTTGTAGTGTGGAATTCTTTCTCTCTACAATCCCGTTTTGGAATGCAGAAAATGGACTAGACGTGAAATGTAGCATTCCTCTATCCTTTAACCATTGGGAGAATTCTTTAGACATGAATTCACATCCCCTATCTGTCATAATTTGTTTTATTCTGATATTATGTTGTGTTTCTATGCGTTTGTAGAATTCCTTAAATTTCTGAAAGGTTTCATCTTTGTGTTTTAATGTGTAAACAAAACCATAGCGACTGTAGTCATCTACTATTGTTAGGAAGTAACGTTTTCTATAAGTGATTGATGGAGTTAATGGACCAACTAAGTCCATATGTACTAAATCAAAAATTTTGTTAGTTGATCTGTTGGATTTTTTTGGCCTGGGACTAGTTTTTAGTTTAGTGGATTTACATACTGAGCATTCCAAATAATTTTCACAATTTTTTATTTTGACACCTTCTGCGTGTTCAGTCATTTTTTGTACTACAGGAAAACTTGCATGTCCTAATTTCCTATGTAAGATGTGAGCACACTCATCATGAATTGGTTTACCTATTCTTGGTTTCTTCTCTTTGTGTGTATTTGTGTGATCATGAGATATTTTACATTCATCATTGTCACTGTTACTAACATTTTCTTCATCTGCCTCAATACAATCATCCATATTTGAATCAATGTTATGTAACCATCTTTCTTTTGTTACCAGATAGGGTAGGCCTCCTTTAATCATCACAGTGCCTACATTTGTTTTGTCCTTCTCTAAAGTTGCTTTCCCCTTTGAGAAAACTACATTGATGTCAGAATCTCTACTTAGTTTTATGACACTTAGTATGTTATGAGGTATTTCAGGAATTAACAATACCCCCTCTATTTTTCCTAGACCAGGCAATGTTATGTTTCCTCTGCCTAATACTTGAACCTTTTCTTGATTAGCTACCTTTATTACAAACTTATCTTCTGTAAATGAAGACAGAATATTTTTGTTATTAGTGGTGTGATTGGTTGCCCCAGAATCGATAAGCCAATTATTGTTCTCATTTTGTTGTGTTTTAGTGCTGTCTTGTTTATTTAGTCCATTCAGTGAACCAGATTTTCTCTCTTTTGAATTTTCTCTACCCCCTCTACTTTCTCTGTAATTTGGTGGGCTTCTATATTTATATCTATCTGTGGAAGACTGTCTATAATTGTATCTGCTTCTATATTCTGGCCTATGTCTCTCCTTTGATATTTTGGGACAGTCTCTTCTATTGTGTTCCCTGGACCCACAATTGTGGCATTTAAAAGCTTCATTGTATTTTTCTTGGAAAGCTACCTTCCTAAAAGATTTGTGTTCTGTGTGATTGCTAGAACGATTTTTTCTTGAATTGTCTTCTGCTATCAATTTGTTAGATAGACTCTCTATGGATAAATATCCTAGATTGATGGTGTCTAAGTGTGACATAAAACTATCCCATGATGAATCAAGTGAATTGATAATAACACTTTTCATTGTTTGATCTGAAATCACTTCCCCCCTCAGATGCAGCTCAGCTCTTATTTTGTTTAGAGATATCAAATGCTCACTTATGGAAACCCCTGGTTTTACTCTGGAAGAAAAGAAATCCTTAGACATTCTTGTAGTGGTAGCTACACTGTCGCTGTGAAACAGATTAAACATGCATTGAATTATTTCTGAAACAGTTAGGTTTGGTTTGATACTATGATACATTGCAGGAGATACGCTAGATATTATTAAGAAGAATGCTCTATGATGTAAACAATCTATTTTTAAAGTCCAAGGTCTTCTTGGAGGACTAGTGATAAAGAATAGTAAATTTTCTTTCATAAAGACAACCTGGAGCTGTTGATACCACTCTTGCAAATTAATGCCATCAACTCTAAGTTTTGGGAAGTCACTGGGTAAGTTTCCCACATTATTTTGTCCATTACTTACAACCTGAGGTAGTCCGTGATCTCGCAAGTGCAGGAAATTGCAAAACGGCATGGGGATGCTCGCAACGAGTCTGCGTGGTTCTCTGGCCAGTTCAAGTCTTTCCGGACCGTCTACGTGGTTTCGCACATGCGCGTTGCTCATTTCTTCTTTGGCATCGTCGTGGAAGGTTCTCTCCATTTCAGCTCGTTCGCTCTGCTCCTCTTCAGACGAGTCGGTCTCTGGCTCGGTTTTAGGAGTTC